>NW_008334195.1:442033-464764 GCF_000622305.1 Nannospalax galili | reverse complement strand
GCATGAAAATTTGTATAGTAGCACCCTACAAATGCCATAACAAAATAGCACATATTATTAGATCAGCAACAGAAATTCATCTTCTTTTTAAAATATTTTTATTTATTATTTTTATTTTATGTGTGGGAGGGTGCTGCCTGCAAATGTGTAAGTTTACCTGTGACATACAATGCCCTTGGAGTCAGAAGAGGGCGCTATATTTCCCCCAGAAGTGGAGTTATGAATGGTTGTCAGCTGTCATGTGGGAGCTGGGAACTATATCTGGGTCCTCTGCAAGAGCAGTTGGTGCTCTTAACCACTGAGCCTTCTATCCAGCCCCAGAAATTCACTTTCTAACAGATTTGGAAGGTCAATGACCATAAGAAAGGCATTAGTACAGGGCCTTGCTTCTAAGTCTGGTTCTTGAAGGGCAGACAATGCCTCTGCCTTTCCTACATTTGTGCCCACAGTTCAGCATCGCCAGTGTATGCAAAATGTCTTCCTTTCATGAAGATGCCAGTCATGCTGGGCAAGATCTCATTCAAACACCTCATTTTAATTTCAGTCACCTCTCTATTAACCTGTCTTCTAATGCAATCTTAGTCTCATGGACTAGGAAGGAGGGCCTCCAAACATGAGTTGGGGAGACAACTGTAATAATTAGTTCATCATCTTTAAGATCTCAGGCAACCACAATGTTAAAACAGTAATTTTGAAGATAATTTTTAAGATAACAGAACAGAGAAAGACAGGTTTTTGGTGATCTAGGAACTACAATAAAATTTCAAAGTTACATGGAAATTGTGCAACCAATAGAAGCAGATTTTATATCAACTGCATGAAGATCAAGGCAGTGTTGTGGTTTTATACTAAAAAACAAAAAACCGAACTGGGTTGTTTCTAGAAACTACTTAGCAGAAGAGAAAGACCAACTTTTGGACTGGGTAAAATTCAATTTTATATATAGTTATATATGACAACTTCTGGATGATAGACATGATTTTACTTGGGTTCAAGGGTGGATCAGATTTTAAATGCTATTTACCAGCCTAAAGTGTAACAAAAAAAAATCCTGTGATATTTTTTGAATTCTCAGAATTTACCACAGCATGCATCAGAGCATAATTGGAAAAAGCAAACACTAGGGAAAACATCAGAATCCTCGCCCCTGCGTTTTAATTTATTAACCCTGAGACTTTGTACTCATCATCTAAGCTGTTTAATCCTCACTTATCTCATTCATATCAAGGGAGTAGGGTGGACAGAGTTGTGTAATATCCATTCTGCCTAAGTTAAAAAGAATCAAAGGAAATGATGGCTAAAACTTGAAAATCGTGTATCATACAAACGGTAATTACTGATATGCTTGCATCCGGAGAAGGAAACAGCACGATAATTAACTAAGTCAGTATATTTAGCTTACCCAGGACACTGGTAGTGCTCACTCAAAGCCACTCATCTTCTTTCTAAGGTTCCACCCATTTCTTATGATTGTGCTTGATTAAGATTCGTGTGAGTGAGGCCAAGAGCAAGATGTAGTTAAGAATGTGCAACTGAACCCTAGAACTTCAGCGTGTCCATCGTATCTGAAGATATTATGCAAGCTGTCAATCAATCAATGATCCCAATCAGCTGTAAAGTCTTTGAATCACAGCAATGACCAGTCTAGCAGACAATCTCTACCAATGCAGTAGTGGCACACTTTTTGGTGCCTGTCTAAGTGAGTGTGATGGTACCTTACCATAATTTGTATTCTCCTAACATTTAGTAAAATTCGTTATTTTTTCAAATATCCATGAGTCATTTGCACATCTTCTTCTAAGGGAAATAGTGTAGGTAAAGAAAGAACAACACCATTTGTCATCACTAATATGTGAGATCTAAAAGATGTTGATCTCAGAATTTCCAGAGTTTGGACTGATTCAAGTATAAGAAAAGTTGGGAGCCATTGGTCAGAGAAGACACAAATGCAATTAGAGAGAAGGAATAAGTCTTAACAGAACTACTGTGTAGTTCGATCAGTGCAGTAATGGTGATCTAATGTGTTCTTGCAATATATAAAAATCTCAGGTTTTATAGGCTATAACCATACAATTTATGAATGAGTGACATGATACATTTGTTAATTAGTGAAATATAATCCTTCGAGAATGGATATATGCGTCAGCATGTCCTGATGTACTCAGTGAGGACATTCAATCTCCCCTATCAAAATATACATGATTCTGTGTTCATATCTTGTATTTATTCAATAATGAAATAAAATTTATGCTATTATCACTATTATATATTAGTGCATAATAAAATCATGTCTATTAATCCTCTGAATTCCAGAATACTATGCATATGCTATACTACATATAAATGACAATTTAATTTATAAACATGACATATAGGCATGAATATAGAAACATGGTCTAGATTACCTACATATTTATTGACTGTAAAAGTTTAGTAATACACAACTATACATAATTAAACATAATTTGAATATATAAGTGCATACATATACTAGCTAATATTCTGCAGTACAAGAATATACTTGCTAGCTAACACACAAATAGAACATTTCCTGTTTCACACTTTTTGCTCTGCTTCATCATTGAATTCTGTTTTCTCTGTCCTGAAATACCCATAATTCCTACACTCCTGACTCAGGCTATACATTTTATTTGAACGTGTGTGTGTGTGTGTGTGTGTGTGTGTGTGTGTGTGTGTAACAGTTTTCTTTTGGCTCATGTTCTGAGAGAAGGTAAAAATGATTGATTAGAAACCTCATGTCAGTCACTGCAAACATATTCAAATTTTTTTTCAAAAAATTCACCCAAATCTTTATCACCCTTAAATGTAAATGTCATAACATGTATCTGCACTTCTTTGGCTGAAGTTTTTGTTTTAATAAAACTACACTTAATACAGAGTGGATGGTTCTCAGTGTATTCAAAATCATTAGGATGTAGTGAAGCTGCTTCCCTCAATGATGACCCTCGGCTGTCGCTCTGTCACATGTAGAACTAGGAATGAAGATTTCTCATTTAGCTGTGATGTGAGAGAGCCATATATCAGACAGTAAAGCAATTTTTCCACCTTTCCTCACGTCATCTGTTGCCACAGCAATGCTGTGATCAGATGGGAAGAACACTACAGTGATCTACGCCACTGGATTTTTATCTACAATTCCACAAGTAGATGATTTAGTTGAAGTGTAGCCACACATTCTCCTGGTCTCAGAGAAGTGCTCTTGTTATCTGGGTTCTGATATCTGGTGGACAGGGTCCTGTTTGTATGCTTGGCTTGACTTTGGACAGACCTACTCAGCTCTGGTCTTGAGTCTCTCATCTGCACGTGGTCTTGGCTGTTCTGGCAAAGGAAGAGGAAGCAGGGCAGAAACTTCCCTGCCTTTTTCTTACAGGACCCTGAACTCTATTTCAGCTGCCTGCATGATTCTGCTATTTTTCAACTCAATGTCTTTCATCATATTTCATTTTTCTCTACCATGCCTTTGCCAACATATTTTTCCCATGTGTCCTCTTATTGTTCAAGTCTGTACTAGCGTTTTAAGCCAACTCATGCATCATAACTTCTAATTTCAAATTTGACTGAAAAAAAAATCACATGGTTGAATTAAGACTCCTGAGGCAGAGAAATAAACTCCATATCTTATTGTCCCACTATGTAGCCCTGGCTGACCTCGGAATTACTATCTAGGCTGGGCTCGAACTCAGAAATCTCCTGCTTCTGCCTCCTAAGTGCTTGAACTAAAGGTGTGTGCTGTCATGCTCAGCTCATAAACTCAGTCTTAATAAACTGCAAAGCCATCTGGCAAAGACCTGTGTGTGCTAGGAGGATGAATGACTAGGTCTCCATTTCCTTTGCTGAATGCTTTCCCAGCTCAGGGGGAAGTACAAAGTGTTTCTTCCTAAATTTTTGTAAAAATAAGCCAAATTCTCTTGAATATACTCTTGTGCCAATAATACAAAAATTATTAGACAAATAAATGAATTAATATGTATTTGGAAGCAATTTTCATGGTCTTATATGTGCAGTTGATGCTCATTCACTATGGGTTCCATATCCGTGGATTCAACCAACCAAGTGTGGATTGAAAAATTCCAAACAATGAGTGCGTAATGAACAGGTGAAGAACTGTTTCTTGCTGTGGCCGAATAAAAAAAAAAATACATTCTATGAGGAAATGTAAGTCACCTAGATTGACTCAGCATTGTGAAAGGGTGCAGGGAGGTTAGACCTGACAATGAATATCTCATTTTATATAATGGACCTGTGCGTACACCAATTTGGGCATCCAGTCAAGATCTGCAACAAAGCCCCGTGGATGTTGATGGACTTCTGTGACATTCTCTCCTTCTCCCCATGCACTGCAGAATCCATTCTCAGATGATTCTCAACTTTGCCTGTTGTACAACTAGCAGCGTTGTATCATGTTGTATGTTTTTCTCACATCTCAGTAAATAACAGGCCCCACCATGTACAAAGCCATAAAATTAAGCTCTATTTTTTGCGTACACTTTCCAACCATGATCATGCTCTGTGACTGTTCCCCTCTACCTTTGTTTGTCTGTATCACCATCTTAGTACAGGCTTGACTGTTTATACTAAAAATGATGAAATCGTTTTTTCTCTTTCGATTCTATCCTGCCAAGAATGCCTTGCTAAAATTAACGTCTTAATATATCCTAAATTAGAAATCACTTTTTAACTAGGATATAGGAGTGTCTGCTTGATGTAATCCCTTCTACTTCTCAAAGCTCAGTTATTATCAATTTATATTGATGATACTAACTTGGAATTATTTAACTTTGTTTTCCCAAGATTGAGAGTCTTTAGAATGAGAGGGGGTTAAATTTGAATCTTGGCTCGATCATTTACTAGATAGAAACTTAGACAAATGAACAAAATTCTAGAAAAGTTCTTTCACCTGAATTATAGTTTACTTGGGTAAAAATACCAAAGTAGCACCAGGGCTTAAGATAAGGTTCGATGTGAGACAGGTAGTTAAATACTAGGTTAGCAGAGAATACTTGGTAAAGTCTCGCTCAGGGCAGGCCATGTATCTGTTAAGTTTCATTTTACTGATCATCACCTACCATCTGAAAATTCTTTGAAATGGGTTGTGGTCCATTCCCCACCGTATTCCTCCTGCTTCCACTTCATTCTGTTTATGAGTCTCTACAGGGTAAGTGCACTTACTGTCTCATATCTGTCTTCACGTGTTTGTGACTAGTGTCAACTTATTTAAGTGGTTTTTATTCATCTTTTCACCACATATCCTGGAATGTAACTTACTAAATATTTGAATGGAATCAGAAAAAGGTGGTAAGAAAAGTTTTCAGATGAAAAGGAAAAATTACAAGTGAATTCAGGATTCATATGTGTATTCTGATAACTGAATAAAATAGATTACAGAAAATAGAATAAACTTGGTTATTTTTCATCCCTGTTTTTTTAAAAAAAAATGTAGCAGGCAATATACTACCCACTCCTCTCTCCAGATGTGCAAAATGACTTCAGTTGTCCAGTGTTGGGGTGTGACTTCCAGACTGAGACCTCCACGTGGGACTGAGCTTGTCCATATAAACAGCCTGGACCTGTTGCCGCTGTGTTCATCATGTTCTACCCGATGACGAACCAATCAACGAGAACGTCAACTTTTCCTTGCTGTGGCCTGATTCTTTCAGATGCACAATTACAGCTAAGACAACACTAAATAAGTGCATCCTTGCCTGAACTAGCACTGATTAATCATTAGAACTTTTAGTCTATTTCAAGAGATAACCCCTTTGATCTCTCACTGTTAGTGTTAATAATAGGAAAATATGCACAAAAGAAATGGAGGAGTGTAAACTAAGTTTTAATGAGCACCATATGCTACCACAACTGTTCGTTGACGTCAATAAATGATGGATAGTTGGAAGGTACACATTCAGCTATTATGCAGCTCTTTGGGTGGTCAAATTCTGAAAAGCAGAAGAAGGGATTTTGGATTTTTACCTCGTTAAGAATCTTTGCCTTCTAGTCTCTCTACAACCATGTAGCATATACTCAGCAATCCTGAGAAGGTAAGACTGTACCTGAGGATGACCAACAATGACTGTCACAATGGAATTCTACAGAGATGATCATGCCTCTGAGCTTCCTCTATACCCAATGATTCCTGCTACACAAGGTGGTTAGAATCTGCCTGTGGAGTAGATGGTGTGTTGCCTTGAGTCTCCTGGGGAGATGTGAACAAATGCCTGTAGACCTAAGGTAAAACACCAATGACCAATCAAAGAGATGATGCCATCCAAGCCTAGCTCTATGAACAAATAAGCTTATTTGGGTTACATATGGGAACATAAGTGAAGCATTACTTACAGGAGCATGGGTCATGTATAGGCAGCTGCATCACTGAAAACCACTGCAGTGTAGGTAACAACGTGGGCAAGCACTTTCCAGAGCTCCCTGAACAACATGGGGCAGTTCCTCTGTAGTCCCCTCTCCCCACCAAAGCTGCCTCCCTGAGTTTTGTGAGTTTCCTTCATTTCTTAAATGTTTTGAGTCTCCATCCTTCCTGCAGGAGAGAACTTTTCAAATCGGAGTAAATAACTACACAATATCAGTCTGAACTTACACTGCCATTTAAAAATGATAGTGACGCTGCCACCCACTTATAGAAAGACAGTATATCAGATCTGAAAGACTAGCAAATAAGTAAGGACCATAAAAAAGCAGAAGCCAGACGGTATCAATAGAAAAGTAAGAACTAGACACAAATAAACACAGAAATAAGTGGCACACTAAACTGACTACAACAGTGAGCCTCCGACTCTGACAGCGAAACACAGCACTGCGCAACAGAATTCCTGAGGCCCAGGCGGAAATTTTTTCCTTCTTCTGTGAACTGTCAATGATCTCCCATCACAAGTAGAAACCCAAGCAAGTTCCTTTGTAATTTTCTTAACAATATACTCGGAAAGTTTAAAAAGGACACAAGGGTATGCTTGGTTAGAGTGAGCAAGTCAAGCTTTCCCTGGACTCTATCTAAGCAGAATGAAAATTCAGAGCTGCTTAACCCTCGTGGTCACATCAGTCTTTTCCAATTCTTTGGTCTTACTGTCAATACAATTTTCAATAACTTCTGTTGATTATGTGTCCATGTCACCAACTAGGGCTTAGCTTTCCTGAAAAAGAAAAATGATTTAATAAAATATCATCATCTCTCTCAGGTTTGTTAAAGTTTCCTCTTAGGTTATTGGTATAAATTAAAATAATTACAGTAAGTCACTAGCCATAAAAAACCTCAAAGCCAAAAATACAAATGAAATAAGATGGTCTATCTCTAACATACCTTCCCTGACCATGACTGATAGTTTCTGTCTCAAAATATCCCAGAAAAGAACCTGTAATATTCAAGAAGCGTTTCATTTCAGTCTGAGCAATACTTCCACAACTCTGAAAAGATAGTCTTAAGCACTTACTTCTGCCATACAACCCTGGTCTAAGAAACTTAGAAGTAAAAAACTGGCTCTCTTTTATATACCTTTTATATACTCTGACTTCTAGATGAGCTCTGTGGCAAATACATACACAGAAACACATACATTCATCATATACACAAAGAAATAAATATCATATATACATCATACACATAAAAATAATATTGAATACTCTTAACAGGAACGATGCATTGGAACATATAGAATATGTCTGTGGCTTTCTTTGGACAATACTATCTGTCAGTCTACAAAAATTTAAAGTGAGCCAGCAAGATGTCTCAGTGGAAAAGGCACTTGACATTCAAGCTTGACAACCTGACTTTGATCCTTAGAACTCACACGGTGGAAGGAGAACACAATCCACAGAGATGTCCTCTGACCTCCTCCTGTATGATTTGCTGTACGCATACACAAACACCATGCATACATATCATATATATAATAGTGATTTTTAATTAGAAGGAAAACAGTGATACATGAATATGATTTCTTATACAACTGTATTTCTACAGTATCAATGCTATAATTGATATAGTCTGAATATTTTATATTTTTATTTTGTTGTCTAGCAAGATTTAAACATTTCTAGTACTCCCACACAGTATTAAAAGTAGAGGTCATATTTTTTTTTGCGAATTACTGCCTATAAAAAGGTACTTTGTAATTCCACATTAATACGTGCCCCATGTTTTCTGGTGTGCACAAGATCGGGGAAGTCAACCTTATAAAAGCCCCATTTTGGGGAGTGTTGTTTACATTATTTCATGACTAATTTTGATGCATCCATGTAGTCAGCACAAGCCTCATCTGAGGCTGATTTGTCTCTTTTCAAAGGATGCATTCAACTTAGTTTTAAAAGGTTCTTGTAGCACTTTCAGCAGACAAGTTTTTTTTTTTTCTTCCTGGAAATAAACACACGGAAAGCAGCCTTCAGTATTCTCGATGAAGGGCCTCCTTTCGATTGTTGCCAAGGAGACCTCAATGGAAGCCTCCCTCTGTGCTTGACATGCCTGGGCTCATATTCATCACTATTGACAGTCTCATATGTGTCACCGTCCAGCAAAAATCCTATCTGTTACTATTAATAAGCCATCCTTTGCCATATTGATTAGTTGCTTATCTGAGCCGTACAGACAACAACCTCCCTGCTTGTCCCTGAAACCTCATATTAGTCAGAACAGTGCTCCTAACTCCTTGCTCTCTCTTCATCACTTTTAAGTACACACATCTTTGACCTTAGATATTTTCTTTGTACCCATGTCTAAGCACTGAATCAACACGCTTATATACCTTTCTGCATTGTTAAGTCTTAGGCAGCCAAACTGCCCCAACCATACATCAGGTACCAACCCTTCACCTAAACTGAAGCTTGGCAGAAATGGCCTGAGTTAAAATGCAGCATGTCTGAAATAACAGGCACAGAAGAAATTTCATAAGAACACACTCAAATGCCCTTTTTCTACATGACTTGCCTCCATGTCCTGAAAACAAAAGCATTAGTTAAATGGAACTAGCATAAAACCATTAGATCTGATCCAAGAAATAGACTTTATGACGTGTGAACTGGATATTGAGAGTGAAAAGAGAATCTTGGGCCCACCACAGCCATGAACTGTGCTCAGAGATTCAATTGTACTGAAGGTTCCTGACGAACAAGCAGGTATAGCTCAACAGCAATTTGTTGCAACCACATCCACCTTACTGATGAGGCCTTCTCTAAGATAATGCTGTCAATTTAGAAGGCAAAGCAGTTAGGAACAGGTGCTTTTATTTCTCAGCCCAGCCCAAAGGCACTTGTGACATCCTGTTTGTATCCCAGGGAAGCTGACATTTAGAAAAAGTCGGGGCTGTTTTCAGAAACTCTCCACTAGAAACTCAGACCTTAAATGGTTACCACGGCTCTTTGAACCTGGAGCACCTGTTCCAGCATCTCTCCAAGTAGTGGAAAATGGCTTCTCTTTCCTTAAAGAAGGAAATTAGCCACATGGAAGACCTCAGCATCAACAGGAACTGTATCTTTGCCAAAGAAAGACAGCTTTGTTCAGTATGAGTAATTTGGACACAACAATAGCAAAGCCAGTAGCTGAAGGACTGTGTAGGCAGCGAGAGGTTTAGCTATCTACTTTACTTTGGAATTATGGAATAAGGGGAGAATAAAAAGAGAAAGGAAAAGAATAAAATGTATATGAGACCTCGCAAAATAGTTGAGGAAAACTAAGATCAGAGTCAGGTCTCATAGTGAGGCACTGGGAGAAATAGAAAAAAACACTGTTTGATCTTTGGTCTTTTTTAAAAAAAAAAAATTGTGCATTTCATACAGAACAGCTCAAAACCTCTTAATCAGCTTTATACCCTAATACCCATAAGCTTAGTCCACTTTGGTTTATTTGTAGAATTGTCTTTGTTAAAGAGAAAATGAAAAAGTAAGGTAAAGAATCTTGGAAAACCTAGCAGTGTGGAAAGGAGATTGGTATTTAGAACAAGGCAGCGTATCAGGTTCACCTAGATTATTCTGCCAACACATCCTGGAAAGCCACAGTAAGAACAAACACAATCATTGTCGGATGAGATTAAGTAAAAGGGTATCTATGCAGGACAGTGCCCAGAATGTGGGGATGAAACTAAAGTTTGCGCTTCTCACTTTTAGTCCTTCGTAACATCTTCCCTTCTCCTTCCTCAATTTGTTTTCGAATTTCTAAGATGCTGAGTGTAACTTTTACCTCCGCCTTTACATAAAATAGAAGTGGCATATACATGTGGAAGCAAGACTTTGAGAAAAACACCACTATAAGATCAGTAGGAAGAAGCTCAAGTTGCTCCCTGGATTTAGGTTAGATTCGCCCCCTTGCTGGAACATTGATTTTTAGAATTGCTCACAGGTAGCAATTCGCCATGAAATTCAAGGAGTGTCATAGGAGATTTTGTCAAATAAGAGTAAATTAGATTCTTTTAATTCACTGCATATATTTTCTCCACACGTGCTATCCTTAAGAAAATGAGTTCTAAAATATGATCACAGCAAAATAACCTGTTCCCTAAGGAAATACAAAGGCCCCAGCACGTGTCTTTCTAATTTATATAAACAGAGACAAACAGGTTAATTTTGTGTGTTGTGTTCTTTTACTATGCTTAGCCTTGAAGCCACATACACATATACATATGTATGTATAACTGTGTAGTATATTTTTTCTTTTTTTTAGAACTCTATTTTTAAAAGGACATTTCCTAAAGACAAAGAAACCTCACAGTATAATTGGCATGTGTATGTTATTGGAAATTGAATTATGTTAACTGGCATTCCTTTAATTGCCATTTTTTTCATGGACATCCATTTTTCAACAATAATATTAGAAAATAATTAATACCTTCAGGATGAGAATGTGAACTTTATGCAAATACAGATTAGAGAAATCCAAATGATTTTTTAATGAGCTATATGTATTATGTCTCTCTATCTAGAGTTCATCTGGACCAAGGCATTAAATAAGCTTAGTGTTAATTAAGCATATTATAACTATTCCTGGATTCTGCTTTTATTAATATGAATCCACCAGCTTAGAGGTACTCAGCAAACATGGAAATATTTTATCAACACCCCACTCCAAAACACCTTGAAATATTTCAATCCTGTCTATAGTCTTGGGATAATTCTAGAAGCTCAAACCTATTGGAGGTTTTTTGAAATCCATTACTTTTCTATTTATATAAATATGAGTTGCGGGAATTGAGGAAGCTTTCTTTGTAGATGTTGATTTATATTAATAAGTGCTATAGTCAAACAATTGTTCTCATGCACACACAGAGGTAGGATAGCTCTCCTTGCAGAGATACTGGCTCAGCAGAAGATTAAATGAATAGATTTACTTTGCATTTTAGTGTGCTAAATTGAATACAGTCATAATAGAAAATCTCCCCATGCAAATGAAACCAGGAGAGATTTTCTACTTTTCAAGAAGTGAATGAGAGAATCACTCTTTCAGTTAAAAAAATCCACAGACCACACAGTAATAGTTCTTCATATTTTGACATCAGTCAAACTAATGTCATTTTTACTTTCTTGGAGGTTGCGTTTTGAGAAGTGTAAACCAGTTGGAACTAACCCTATTAAAAATCTATCCTAAATTTAAAGGAAACATCAATTACATGAGATAATCCTATGAAAGTAAAATACTATGAATATCAAGAGAACAGAAATCAAAATTCATTTTCTACTAGGGACTCGGCAGGGAAAGAAGTAAGAACAGAGTCAGTCTGTGTTTTCTGTGGTCTGGGTTGGATTCTATCACAAGCCCTAAGGCCATATTTCCACAGCTGTGGAAAAATCCTTCAGAGAAGAATGAGTTGGCATTTAAAGACTTTCTCAACCTCTTTCTTGTAATTCTGTGATGAAGCAACAAACTCAGGCATCCTGGAGAGGGACTGGGATATCAAACAGGAAATGGATTTGGGGTTCAATCAAACTGACCTTTCAATACAACTTTGCCATTGACTACATTAATTACCTTGAAAGATCAGTTAGCTATTCTTTGGCTCTGTTCTTTTTACATTAAAGAACACTCGCTTGTCAACAGCCATTGAAGAGGAAGCACCTGGCAGATTTTCTGAACCATTAATGGACACTCAAAATCACTTGTTGGCCATCTCCATTACTTTTCAGGCAATATTGACATTCTCTCTATTCATTCTTTTTCAAAAAACTTTTATTCATTTTTATTCTATGTGCATGTGTATTTTGCCTACATGTATGTAACTACACCCATGTAGTGTAACGACTGCGGCAGCCAGAAGAGGGCATTGGAGTTGTCGGAACTGAAGTTACCAATAGTTGTTACCCACCATGTGGCGCTGGGAACCAAAGCCAGGCCCTCTGCAAGAGCAGTCAGTGCTATTAACTGCTGAGCCATCTCTCTGGCTCTGCATTCTCTATTTTTCTAAACTCTCACCCACTATTTGGAAATTTTGTGTTGTTTCATATAATTTTAGTTCTAGTCTATAATATTCTATTTTATCCATCGGTGTTCCCCAGTTTAACCAAACACACTCCTTTGAAATACCTCAAGAATTTCTCTTCCCAGCACCTCATTTTACTCCTCTTCTAGTTCTAAGGGAAAGGACAGAGCAATAATCCAAAATCAGCATTTCAGCTTCTGTACAAAGAGGTGGAGCCTCTATTGGGAAAAGTAAAAGACTCATAAAGATAGTTGGACCCAGGAAAACACATACTTGTAACTCTCATAAATCTCTTACATTTTCTTCTTAAAATTCTTTGTCAATAGGATTCTTTGTCAAGAGGAATTTTCATCATAACCCCAACCCAAGAGGAAGAATGTAGGATAACACAAGTGCACTACTGACAGTGGAGCATGTGGTCATGATGCCTGTCAGTGACTCTCACTGACTTAACCAGGTCCCTGATCACATATCTGTGCATATGTAGATGAGAAAACCAAATGAAATCTTTGAAAGCAATCTATTTACTTCATTATAAATTTAAAAAGTTTATTGTATAATAAACAAGAAATGACTTTTTATCTATGTTTCTGTTAAATGTTTGAGTCTCAATTGAGAATTATATATACAATAGTACTATCAACTTACAGAAGCCAGGAATCAATAATCAAATTCAAGAGGGAATTAATGTTTGTGATTCAAAACATTTCCATAGCCCAAGTGATTCTATTAATTTCCTCTATGCAAAAATATCCATATTCATTACAGATTTCTTGTTGATAATTAGCAGCTTCATTTAAAACATAGTCCAAAACATAAACATCTTTTTCTCCTTACATATCATCTAAACAACCTGGGTGAGGCTCTTTGTCCAATGACTTATTAGCTGTAGTAGCCATTGCCTATGAGAGTTAGGATTTTTCCCTCAAAATCATTTTTAATCATAATGTGTGTGAAAAACTCACATTTGTCAAAGTGTTACTATCACTATACATCTATGTCACAGTCAGTCTATTGGAAATGTATACCAAACCAAGTGCTTCCACCAAGCAGAAGTGTGTGTCCTGAGATTTTCTGCACCTGTTCACCTCAAAGCAAAAGTTGGATATAAAATTTACTTTTGAAATATTTATCAAAGCAGTTTTCATCAGCTGTTCAAACTAATACACTAATATGAAGAATAAAATATTATTTAGTCAATGAAATTTTACAACAGTACATATTTCAGTAATTCCCCATTTAGGTAAATATTGATTTTCCTCATATTTGGACATTTTAAAAGGTTTGTTTTGTGGCACTGAATCGTCATAATCTAGTTTCTTCCACTACTTTAGGAGCGCTATACAATTATGCAAATAAGCTGAGGCAGCAGAGTGATTCTCTGGGCACGAATACCAAGACTAAAACAAACTCCCTTGCTATTTCACAAAGAGTCTGGTGGAGTTCATCTGTAATTGCATACAGTATAGGAAAATGCCACAGTAAAGATTTTTAACTGGAATACTAACTTGCATATTTGCCACTATCAAAAAGTCATAAAATCCCTGATGGAAATTCTCCTCTACAAATAAGATACAAGAGAGCGCCTGCCTCAGTATAAGCAAAGTTAAAGTTGAAACTATTTCAGAAACAATGCAATTTCAAGCACATCTATCACTTCAAATAATAATAATATAAAGGCAGTTTTAAAGGTTTCTATTTCATATTATTGATGTCGATTCAGATATTTTATTTTCTTTCAGCTTTGTGAGTTTGCCCAATTTTCCCAGCAACCCCAAGAGGACACATAATTTTTTGTAATATACACTATACAGTTGTTTCTGTGAAGTAACACAATATGACTTATTTGAAGTGTTCTAAATAAAAATTTCGGATTTTTGTGGCATAGGGTTGTCTTATTACCTTATTTTCTATATTTTAACATCCCTAAAGTTGAGTGCAACTTATACTCGATGGCATTTCACAGGATGACAGGGTTTTCTCTAACTTTCCTTCATTAGTAGTGGTAAATAATTTTGGTGCATGTGACAACAGGCTGCATGTGTTGACACAATTTATTAGAAGATTTCTTACATAAATGTGCTTCAGTTTCTCCTTTTTACCATGCAGTGATATGGAAAAGGTGTTCAGAAAACAGCATTAAGAATTCACAAACTAGCGTTTTGTATTGAGAAACCTAAGTAAATGTCAATGACTTTTTATTAATTGCAAGATTCACTTACAAGGAGAAAGTATGCCAAATAAATGCGAAAGAGTGTAGGGAAATATTTATCTGCACAGCCATTAAATCTGAAAAATTGTATTCACATATTGTAGATGAAACAATATTGTTTTTCTTTTTTTCTTTTTCCTTCAAAATAATTACAGAGATTCACACTGATCACAGTCTAAAACTCATACTGTAAGATTAGTATGTGTCTCAGAGCACTGTATGGCCCTTATTTACAAAATGGAGTAGCATCAAACTGTGCCACATGCTGATAAGGGAGCCACTGAACCTCACCTCAAGGAGCTGCAAATTTCTCAGATCCTCAGCTGAAATGCTGTTTATATCTTGAATGGCTCATTCTTAAACTACTAGTCATTAACACTTTAGGTTTAAAGAACCTAAAACTCTGCTAGCTTTAACAAATGACTTCCTGTACACATTTTGATTAAGAGCAAGAAAATGTGTCTAAGATTCATATCAGACTATACCATGAATCAATCAGGATAAGAATTATCAGAGAATGATATTAATGAAGGGTGGTGAGCTGTGAGAGAGAACAGATACTGGGCTGAAGGGAGTTGCAAACATGATCAAGATGTGGCACTGATAAGAGAGACACACGGAAGGCAGCGGTGATCTGAGTGCCAGTCTGCTGGAATAACTATTATGATCTGGATTGGGGCGTCTGAAAGGTCACCAAATTTTTTTTCTTCCGGGTGCTGTGTCTTGGCAATGACTTGATCTCTGTTTCCATTAGGTTATCTTTTTTAACATGACAAAGACTGTTAAAAGCTACAGTACACACACACACACACACACACACACACACACACACACACACACACGAAGATTAAGAAACAGCCCTCCCTTTCTTCCTCTTTTGTCTAGGGGCAGTAGAAGAAACACAAGCCAGGGCTTATGAGAAACTGTTCAAGAAACACAATGTTGTGTTGAGCGCCGATTCACTAAACATATTGGAGCTGCCTACTATTTTCCTTGGAATCTCCGCCAGATTTCTGTGGCCTTGTGTTTCAGTCTGGCACCTCTAACGTTCACGCAGACTGTTTCACAAGCATATTTGCAAAATAAAAAAAAAAGATTAAAGTACATTTAAATACATGGGTGAGGGTAGAGGAACTGTCAGTGGAAAGGATCTCCAAGAGAGACTGCTGCTCTTGGAAAGACAGTTCCTACTCAGGAGCTGACCCCAGACAGTGCACCAGAGCGGTCCAGAGGTGAGACTGGACCTGTTTGTAGCTAGCTTTGCTCTCTACAGCAACGTCTCCATTTCTGGAAGCACAGCAGCAGGCAATGCGAAGCCAAGCGTTTGGAGAGGCCAAATTCTAGGAATGTGTCTCAGGACTCATCCCATCAAAGGGACTCACGTTATGGGTGATGAAAGGGAAGGAACTCGCCAAGAAGTACATTTGTTCTCCAGATGGCACTGAGACCCCAAATCTTGCTCCTTCGATCTGACATCACCCCTCCACGTACCCCCAGCGCAGTCAATGGATCCTACATAGGAGCAATGGTTTCCTCTACAGCACTCGAGACCCGGCAGCACATCACTATTTTTTTAAGCCATACTTTCCTGAGTTACTAAAGATTGACAGTACTATTTCGTGAAGCTCATTGTTCACATGAAACCATTACAGAGTATAGTAGGAGACAGAACAAATTTGATTTCGAAGTTGACTTTTTGTGCTTGGAGCATGTGATGAGGGAGAATGTGCCGACAGCTCGAGCTTACTCGAGCTTTAATGACAGATCTGAATTGGAGCTTGGAGATAAAAGAAATTCTTTAGCTATGCCTCGGTTGTCATTGATTGCTATGAGCAATTTTACAGCTATTCAAGACGAGAATTGCCAGCTTGGTTCTGAAAGGAGAGAAAGTGGTACATTAGATTAGAGGCTGGTACAAATGCCATCCTGGTTTAAAAAGAGAGAGACCGGTTTTGTATCACGTGCACAGGTGACAATCGTGACTACATATAGACGTTTATCAGCAGGAAATGACTCAGTGATGCTCAGGGTAGGTAAGCACGAGCTGTGCTGAGGAAGGTGAGCACAACAGGCAGCTTCCCACAAGGATCACTGGCCACAAATGGAGAGAAAGAAGAAAGTTGCTAAATCCGTGAGCTGATAAAAAAAAAAAAAAAAACCCACGTCATAAATTAATGCAATATCATCCTCCTACATCTAATTAATAAGCTAGAGTCTAGTTTGAGAAATTTAGTTTCATTGGACAGAAAGTGAGTTCTGGGACTCTCCACTTTCCCAGGCTCCGCAGTCAACCACCCACTTTAAATTTTGTTTCCACTTGTGAGCTCCAATCAAGGGTGAAAAGCAAAGCATTTACCTTAAACTGACCTGCAAAGCTGCTTTCTCTCCAGTAATATGTCCGAATTCCTTGACATCATTAGCCGCTGTGTTATTTTCTAAATATGTTAATAAGCTTGTTAATTAAAAAAAAAAAAAAAAGGAGCCAGGGGCTGGAGATGTGGTTCCGTGGTTAAGAGCACTGGCTGCTCTAGCAGAGGACCTGGGTCCTGCTCCCTGCACCCACATGGCAACTAATATCCTTCCACAACTCCAGTTCTAGGGGATCTGATTCCCTCTTCTGGCCTCCATGGGCATTGTGCACCTACATTGCACATATACAGGCAGACAAAACACTCACACACATAAAATAAAAATAAATTTTAAAACTTTGAAGGAAGGAGCCAGAAATAGAAAAGTTCATCAGTGTTTTATAATCGAAATGTCCACATTTGGGATCAATGTCCTATGGATAAATGAATGAGAGGGAGAGAGCTATTTAATACAGACACACATCCCAGAGGAATATTTGCCTCTGGAATCTCATGTTTTCCCTAGTTTCCATTCACTGAATACATCAATCATATTCACATCAGTGTCTGTCTTAGAAATGAAACTACCCTCCTATATGAAGTGTATTATCCAACATTCTTTATCCCATGTGCAAAAGACATTCTAGAGACCAGAGGTCCATGTCTCAAAAAAGTAATAATAATAAATGTCCTCACCCTTATATTTCCTCTGTGACAAAAGAGACTGTTCTAGAGAATGTTGTTTCTCTTGGTGGTTTATGAATCATTATTGGATGAATTGACTACTAGACACATAGTACTACGAAGTGATTGCTTAGTAAATGAATGGGGTAGACCTGCCAATTGGATTACATATTTCTTTATTTCCTCTAGAAATTACAATTGAATATGAAACCCAGTTCTAGGCAACCCTACCAATGAATCTTTTACATATGTCACAGAACTTTACATTTTACCCTGATATGGCATCTACAGACATTTCATTATCTCTGTTTTCCACCTAGCACTTATTAACAAAGAATTTGCATAGTAATTTTATAAGTGTGTTCCTAAAACTAGATAGATAACACTTCTCCCTTTATTTTAAGCAATATAGAAATACTCTCCAGCAATTAGATTCTCCTAGGCTAGAGCAAAGTGCACATCCTTTCAGAACCGCACATAGGTTCAGGAGGGGAGGAAAATGATTACTAAATATTGCATGTGTTCACACTGGTCATCCTAGTCAAATTCTGACAATAGAGCCACAGGGCCATAATTTTGTCCAGAGTATACCTGTACATGTTTTCATCAAAAATGAAAACTTCCTTATGAATTGTTTCTCTTCGGATTGAGGTCTTCAGAGGACTATATTAATTATCCATGGAAAATCTTACTACATCTCTGCCCGTGTCCTTAATTTACTATGATAGGAGGAAGAGGGGGTACATTCAGACAGTATCTTCTGGGATGCTTACACTCTGTGACGGTATAACATTCTGCTGTCTTCAGTCAGAGTAAATAACTCCAGCCATCTCCAGCCCCTTCTCCAAAGCAGACTTACATTAAGTAAATATGCCCTGTATTTATTCAAACATGAAAAAGATCCAACAGAATTTGAATTCTCCCGTATGTTATTTTACCGACACAAGTAATGTCATTTTGGGGAACTACTTGTTTAGAATGCAAAATGACAGAAGTCAAATATTTCTGAGTAACATTTGGACATTGCAGTTTTCATTTGTGTGAAGACCAAACGTCTTTCTCCTCAGAACTTTTGATATCACTTCCAGAATAATGTTAGTACCTTAGTACCTGGATTATAAAGTAGGCTGCAATTTGGGCCTTGGAACAATATATTTGTGATGTGCTTCTCTAAAATAATGAACTGGTGTTTTCTGGCACACAGGACATGCTAGGAGAAAACGTTACCTATATTTGAACAAAAGCGTTGATTCCTACAATCTATGGTAACTGAGTAAATGAAAAGAGAAAAGTGAAATATTATCCAGAAGCCTGAAAGAGACCACACTAAGTGATAACTTACATCCAAGGATACATTTAAACACTAGCTTTAAACCTAACTAGCCACTGACAATAGCAATAAACTTTTGCTCTAGATAAATGTTTGATCAACATTTATAGTTTCAGCTGGTATGTCATTATTTTTGTTATATATTAATTAAAAGACTTAAGGATAGATTTGGGCTCTGTTCTCTTCCCTATTCTGAATATTTAGAAACCGACTTCACATTTTCCTATAACCTAAAAATAATGAATCATCAAGGAAGTCAAAGTCTGAATCACAAACATTTTAATTCAAAAATAGTTCTTTTAATAATGTTATTTTAATATTAGATAAATCAATATTATATTTAGTCTTATTTCACTAACGTCAATGAAAATGAAGATATTTTTCAACAATAAAGAATGGGTGATTTACAAAGTATATTTTTTAGAAAAATGTTTGTGGAGTTAGAGAGATGACTCAGTGGTTAAGAACACTGGCTGCTCTTGTGAAGGACCTGGGTTCGATTTTAGCACCCAAATGGCAGGTAACAACTGTCCATAACTCCAGTTTCAGGAAATCCAATGCCTTTTTCTGACATCTGTGAGCACTGAAAACACAGCTGCACTCACATATATGCAGGCAACATATCCATGTACACAAAATAAAAATAGTAAGTAAAATATATTTGAAATGCTTTTACTTCTGTTAAGTGCTGGAGAATATTTTACATTATATATGCTGAAGTGGTTCTTATAATAGATATATTACTTATTTTATATTAAATCTCACTAATTACAGAGTAAATAATTTGAGGATCTCATAAAGAAAATATTAATACATAAGTTCTCATGCCAAAAAAAAAATGTTTTCAGTGACCAGGCCTATACAGTCCTCAATCTTTTAAACAATAATTTATCCCTTTAAATCCTAAATAAACTGTTTTTAAAATTTATAGACACAAACCCAAACCTAAGAGTATTTAGAGGACACAAATTAGACTATATAGGCTTTAAGAACAGAATAGAGGTCCCAGGTGTGGCGTACAGAGGTAGGAATGCCTCTGAGACCATATGGGAGATTGAGTTTGAATATCATCAGTATACATTGTGTGAAATTCTCAAAGAATCAATATAAATATCAATTAAAATAAGAAAAATTTGAAAGCAATCATGAAAACATACAGACACAGGAAAAAACAACATATTAAACCTAGAAAAATTGGATTGAAAACTGCAAACAAATAATGACCTGATGTTAAATTGGATTACTAATTTCAATAACATTTCATCTGTAGTTAACATAAAGCAGTCCAGATGTGGCTGGGAAGTTGGTCTGGATTAAATAAAGCGCTGCAGATAACGATTATCAAGATGCTATTGAGAAGGCCTTTGCACTTGCTGTTCACTATGACAAATTGACCAAGAATCTCACCATATCGGAGGAGCATCCTTCAAAGACAACAGTGATAGATATTCTCTTTCAAGACACTCAAAGAGATCCCAGAGTCTATGATTGTGTATACATCATATCTCTATATGCATGAACTGTCCTAGCGGTCCTGTTTTGTAAATAAAAGTACTGAAAGCTGCAGGAGCACTTTCATTCCCGTCACAGTGCAGGACATGCCAGCAGCTGACAGCCTTGAGCCTCACCTGGCAGTGAAGGTACAAGCCTCTCTCAGAATCTCTCTCCTAATCTCCTGGGTCTCTGCATTCCAAACACCGCCATTTACAGTCTCTCTTTCCACCCCTTTGATCAATCTTGTCAAAGTTCAGCTCCTTTGTGCTTTCAAGAGACTTATTTTTATTTTTTATTAAAGTTTTTTACATGCTTCTTTGAAAGTTTCCCAGGCCATTCATGTCTGTCGTTATAATTTACTATGCATTGTTTCTACATTATTTTGACCTGTTTTTCCCCTAATTTTTTAACTGAACACCTAATTTATCTATTTCATTGCTTTTGGTATAATAACATCATGTCTAGAAGCTTTTAAGACTACCACTTTCTCTATATTTAACAATTTATTACTAGGTTGTGACTATTGATATGCAGCAAATTTAATTCCAAATAGCAATTTCAATTAAGACTTTCATTAATGTTTTTGAAATGTAACTTTAATTTGCAAATACATAGTACAATTTTAAATTATTTTTACTTACTCATCCTTTAAATTTTTGTGTACTTTGTACATGTATACATTTTCTTGCCATCTTACCCAACCCCCATACACTCTTTTATTTCCTGCCCACTCCTGTTGATCCACTTATTCTAACAGTTCCCCATCCTAATTTCAAGGATTTTGGGGGGGGGGGCGTGTGGCCAGCAAAGGCTCCTGTGTGTTCATCCTTGTGACCGCCATGCAGTGTCCAGATGACAGCATTTCACGCGTTCATCTTCATTCTCCAGTTCTTACAACACTTCTACCCCCTCTGTCATGATGTTCCCTGCGCCCTGGAGAAGGGCATATAGACATCTTGTTCAAGGCTGAGCACTCAACTCTCATTTATTCTTAGTACTTTGGCCAGTTGAGAGAACCTGCCTTAACTTTTGCCCTTTGCAAAAATGAAGCTAGTCTGACCCAGGATGAGGGTATCTCTAGTCTATGGGTATAAACATAATTTTTTAGAAAGTAGTGTGAATACATGTCCATTTAGCAAAACATCATAGTACATCCTCCTAGGACCTATCACCTTCTGAGCCATAGACATTTGACTGGGTTAATAGCATCAGACATGTGTTTCCTTCCTTGGAGTGGGCCTCAAGCTGAATTGGAAAGTGGTTCGTTAACACCTAAAACAGTCATGCTATGATGGTACCATTGGGCACATCCTGTCTGCTAATTCACTACTGCAGCACACAGGGTCCGCAGCTAGACCACTGATGACTGTTTTCCCTTGGCAGCCTGCATAGCATTATGAACGCTAGCTAGTAAGAACACTTTCAGCTCAGTTTCAGCTTGGTTTATCCGTGTTCTGTACCAAAACATCCAAGGCGTGTGGTGTCTTTGGTGAGACTGTCTTACAACCTGGGTTGGTGAGTAACCAAGAGCAAGGGCAATGGCTGTGGAATCCTCTGGGGATCCCTGGATATCAGCTCATGGGGAGCTGTCCTGTACCTGGAACTGGGATTTTTGTGCACAAACCTATGACTTTGAGAACAGCATTATCCACCGCACACAGGACACCTTGTCATCCACAATATTTTCTGGAAAAGTGAAATTAATCACCTTATAAATAGGTCTCCATGTGCCATGTACCTTAGTCTTTGTTGATCCTGCCCTCCCCTGGCTCCCCATGCCCCTGTCCAAACCACATTTACACAGAAGTATTTCATCTCTACTGTCCACATCTACTTTCATAACCCATTTGGCTCACTAGATTGTTCCCCTCGCGGTGCCTCTCCCCTGCCTCACAGGCCCTCACAGATGCTGACTCCAACTTAAGCTCAGAGCAACTTTATCCACCGAAGAAAAGTCCTTCTGTCTAAACTCTTTTTTCCACATCTCGTTCTTTAGTTAATAAAGTAGCAGCATATGACTTTGATTTTGTCATTTAATCATGCTGTTTTACACTGAAATCTGGGAAGATGACCATAAACATTGTTCAAATGCCTTACAACTTAGTGTCTGACGAAATATAGTCTTAGGTTTTAGATAATAAAATTTTATATTTATATTATTTATGTTTAACTATAAAAGAGATATATACACATAAAATAATATGCATGTAGATTTTGGGATTTTTTACTTAAATC
>NW_008334195.1:441019-441937 GCF_000622305.1 Nannospalax galili | reverse complement strand
TTGAATTCTACTAGATTGATGTTTCTTTTGTGAATTACACCCTTTAGTGTCAATCAAATATGCTCATGTGACATACCTCATACCTCTTCGCTAGTCTGAAATTATGTCTTTTTTGGTTTTTATTTTGCTTTGCTTTGTTTTGTTTGTCAGAAGAGGGCATCAGATCCCTTGGAACTGGAGTTACAGATGGTTGTTAGCCGCCATGTGGGTGCTGGGAATCGAACCCAGGTCCTCTGCAAGAGCAGCCAGTAGTCTCAACTGCTGAGCCATCTCTCCAGCCCATTTTGTTTTGTTTTTTTCAGTTTTGTTTTCCTTTATACTTATTTAGAAAAGTGATTTATCTTATGCTTACTCTTAACCTGCCTAAATTTCTACAGTTATTATTTTACTTGAAACTGTAAAATAAATTATTTCAAATGTAACTCTTTAAAGATAGTCTTAATTTAGTATTTACTGCTTTCATAATGAAGAATATTTTCATTGAATAACGAAGCTCTTCCAAACTATGATCTGAAACAGTACCATGAACTCATATGTACCACTGCCTGAAACTGTCAATTGATGGTCACACATCTAATCAGAGTTTCTCATGTGTCTCCTCCTTATGGGTAATATTTAGTTAACTCCAGAGTTACAAGTTTATTCCTATACGGTGAGGTGCCATGGCAGATGAGAAACACACCTAAGCGTTCTAACTCCTTTTAATAGTTTTACCCATGTCTCCTCCTTATGGGTAATATTTAGTTAACTCCAGAGTTACAAGTTTATTCGTATACGGTGAGGTGCCATGGCAGATGAGAAACACACCTAAGTGTTCTAACTCCTTTTTATAGTTTTTCCCATTTTTTTTGCATGAATAAGCAATAGAAACCATTCTCTGATCAAAATTATAGTGTATAAGAAAGGTAATTTGCATTC
>NW_008334195.1:434413-440767 GCF_000622305.1 Nannospalax galili | reverse complement strand
AGAGTATGTTGCTAAGAGGCCCAAGGACATTTTGACTTTTAGCCAAGAAACTGGCCACTTTTCTTTGGGGTCATTTTACCCTGTCTAGTCAGTTCCTACCCCCTATTCTTATCACACCATCCTCTTACGAGGTTACCCAACTTGAGGATAGGGAATCAAGACGCAGACCGCTCTGGCTTCTTCCATGCTGAACAGCGACGCAGGGTGAGGCAACTGGCGTACCCTTCAGTGGGCCTATCTAGAAGACTCCAAAATTGCATAACTCTTTTAAAGGCAAGAGTAATTAGCATTGCAAGTTCTAGCCAAGGAACTAGAAAAAAGTCAGAACATCATTTCAATAACAATATTTTTATACAAATGTCTCATCTGGTGTTGCTCAGTGACCCAGTCTCTGTGGAATTTTCCAGCTATGTCAGTTTCCTCTTATTCCAGACCCTTCATACTTTACAAGGTTTGAATCAGTTCTCCTCTTTGATTAGAGTAACACAGACCTTGGAGAAGGGAGAGGATCAGATTTTAGGTGAGGAAGCAGCATATCTCCTGTGAATGATTGGCAGGGATGGTGATGAAGGCTGACTGAGGTTACTCTCCATGTTTGAGTTTCTTCTTCCATAGAACATAAACCACAAGGTGTGTTCTATGATGTAAGACAGTCATAAAATGTCCTTGTCATACAGTGTAGGAAGGAATTAAATACCTAGTGTCTGTCAGGTCAGTCATAAATGTTAGCTACTAACAGCAGCCTTAAATCTACACAGGTTGATGACAGATCCAGGATCCTGGTCTCACCTTGCCATTCATTCATTCATTCATTCATTCATTCATTCTCTGTACACTGTTTAGTTGCTTCCATATCACTAACTGCAAGTCTTCTTGTGGTGCTATTAGCTTCGTCTGTGTTCATTTTGGACATCACGAAACGCTTGATATCTTGGCTGCTGGTGGTAGGCCGCCATTGTCACATTACAGACCCACCTATATCCTCTTCAAATTAATCAAAAGAAAAAACCGAAGACAGACAATCCACTGTGATAGTCTGGATGACAGAAAGGAGCCCACACTCACTTGGGTCTTGCAAAACCAATGAAATGTTATTTAACGTGAAAGATAACGAGACAAGAGAAATTGTCTGATTTTGCATGAGTTCTTCAATCTATTGAAGGGCTATTAATTAAATTTGTTCTTTGACAATTTTACACATGTACCTAAATGCACATTGACTACTCTCACACTCAATCTTCCCCCATTTCTCTGCTAGTTTCTGTCTACCATTCCCCCCACATTACTCCCATTCACGTCTATTAATTTTGTTTTGTGACCCACTGAGTTTAACCAGGGCCATCTGTGTGACCATGAGCTTGGAGCTATGCTTTTAAGACTGGTAGGCTCAGCAGTAGGTACATAACTGAAGTCAATGATTCTCCCTCTCCCAGAACCTATGGATAGTTCAGCAGAGAGGGGCAGAGCTTATATTTCATATCATTAGTACTCCATCATTAGTACTCCAGTCAGTCTGACTGGAGTGAGATGGAATCTTGCAGTATGTTAATGTGCATTTCCCTGATGATTAAGAGGTTGAACTTTTTGTCTTTTTGTTGTTGTTGCTCTTGTTTCCTAACCACTTCTTTTGAGAAACCTTTGTTTAATTTTATAGCCTATTTTAATAGGTTGTTTGTATGGTTTTTGAGTTCTTTGTATATTTATGTTCAGGTTTTGTGAGCTGTTACATATTCTAGACACTAATCCTCTGCTAGATGTATATCTGGCAAAGATTTTCTCTGTCTGCAGACTGCCACTTTATTCAGTTGATGGTTTCTGTAGATGTCGGGTCCATTTGACTTCTGCTTTCTTTTGACTTCAATGTTTTTCTTTTTATTTTTTGTCTAGATGACCTGTCTACTGGTGATAGTGGAGTGTTGAAATCAACTACTCTTAACTGCACTGGAATTAAACTGGGGCACCACTACTACTACTATTTGTTCTATGAAATTGGATGCACCTGCGTTTGGTGCATATATGTTTGGAATTACAATGACCTCTTGATGGATTTTTCCATTAATGAATCAGAAGTGACTTTCTTTGTCTCTCCTGGATACTTTTAGCTTGAAGTCTGCTTTTTCTAATATTACAATATCTATGCCTGCTTGTTTCTGAGTTCTACTTGCTTGAAATCACCTTTTCTTTCCCTTTACCCTACAGAGACATGTTTCTTACAGGCAGCCAAAAAAAAAAATGGATCCTAATTTCTAATCCAATCTGCTAGTTTGTATCTTTTCATAGATGAATGGAGACTATTAGTAGTCAAAGTTATTATTGAAGGAGGCATACTAATTCATGTTATTTTGTTGATTTGTGTTGTTTTCGTAGACCTCCTTCTATTAATTGTCCCAATACATTCTTATTTTTTCCCTGCGGAAACTTGGGTATGTTTATCTTTCATTTCAGTCCCAAACATTCCTTCTAATACCTCTGTACAAGTATCTTAATGGTCATATATTACTTTAGTCTGTGTTGATCATGGAAAGTTTTTATTTCTTTTAGTTTTAATAGTTTTGCTGATTATAATAGAGTTGACAGCTGTAATCTTTCAGAACGCAGAATTCATCTTTCAAGCCCTTTTCATTTTAAAGTTTTCCATTAAATAGTCAGCTCTTGGAACTGGAGAAATGGCTCAGTAGTTAGAAAATTTGCCTTTCTTTCAGAGGACCTGGGTTTGATCCCCAGCATCCACATGGCAGCTAATAACCACCAATAACTTCAGTTCCAAGGGATCTGACACCTTCTTCTAGCTTCTGTGGTACACACTGCATGCATCTGGTGCACTTACATGCATGCAGGAAAAACACTAATATGCATGAAACAATTTTTTTAGAAAAAAATCTGCTCTTATTTGAATGGGTCTGCCTTTATGTATAGCTTGGTCTTTTTCTCTTGCAGCTTTAAATACCTGTTGTCTGGTCTGTTTATAGTGTCTTAAATATAATATGTCATGGAGAGTTTCTTTTCTCCTTCTTGATGCTGTTCTATGGGCCTTTTATGCCTGGCTGGGTATCTCTTTTCTTTACATTTGGGAAATTTTCTTATATTATTTTATTGAAAATAATAACTATGCTTTTGACCTAGAATTCTTCTTCTTTACCCATAATTAATAAGATTGGTATTTTCGTAGTCATGTGGGGGATTTTTTGTTGTTGTTGTTGCTGTTGTTAAATGATCTTTTTTTTTACTGGTCCAGTAGGATTTTTTTTTTTTTCAAAAAAAAATGAAGATGCCTTAATTTGAAATTGTGGAATACTTGTAAAGCTAGTAATTTTTTTAATTACCAGAAAGAAAGCAACATCAATACAAAAGAATATCAAGAATTCAAAAATAATTTTAATCACATTTTAGAACAAGGTCCCTTAATTTATTTAATTCAATAGTGTAAAATATGAGCTGAACATGGGCATTTGTGTCCTCCAGAACTTGACTACTCACAACATTGAGTAGATCACTACATACAAACCAGTTGAATCATTTAAAATGAACAATTGTATCATCATTACAAATCTGGGTCACAAAAAAGGTCATTTTTCTTACTCTTTTATAAGCAGAGATGGTAAATGACTTTTTCAGAAAACAGTCATAAAGTCTTGACCACAAAATTCTGGCAAAATTTAATTCAACTCAGTGGTCTTCCCTGAGGTAACACAAGATGTCTGCGGTTAGCAAAGGCAGATATAGACCAGTGAGTAACCTCAAACCACTGTTTTCATTCCACAAATAACTTTGAGCTTTGTCAAACTCACAATTTTTTTTTTTGTTTCTTTGTCTTTAAATCTATGTATTAACTACTGTTACATTGCTGTGATAAAATATTGTGACCAAGGGAACTTATAAAATGAAGAGTTTATTTGAGCTTATGGTTCCAAGGGAATTAGAGTGGGGCATGTTAGGAAGGCAGGAGGTGGTCAGGGGTCAGGGCAGGAGCAGAAAGCAGAGGCTCAGATCTTCAGGCACAGGCAACAGAGAGTTACTGGACAAGTTAAGACTTGTCTAAACCTGCCCCTAGTGACGTGTTTCATCCAGCCTGGCCACACGTTCTAAGACCTCCCAAAACAGCGCCACCAACTGGGCAAAATGTCCAAAAACTTGGCTGCTCCGGGAACATTCTGGTTCAAACCACCACAAGCTAATGTAATGATAAATAGGCAACATTTTTCAGAACTTTTGTCCATCTCTAGATCAATCCATCACTTCTCCTTGCTGCTTTGTTTCCTCTTAGTGATATCCCTCAGAACAAAAACAAGTGAAGGGGACCAGAGAAATAAAGTTGGTGCACTCCAAACAATCATCGTAAGTAACTCAATGTTCCTCTACTTTGTGCTGACACAGTTCTATGAATTCATCATGCCTTTGAGCTTTCTATACTACAAAATTAATATATTAGTCTACTTGTAGGAAGGACCTGTAAAACCCCAGTAATTTGACTATATCCTAATATTTTATTCTACTCCACAATCTTTCAAGCAACACCCTTTTACTTTGCTAAGAAAACTTCATTAGACCATTCTTTCTCTTGACAACTGCAAAAATTCATCCATTCAAAAGATCACTTTAAGGAAATTTAGCTGAGCTAGAACCTGTTTAGCAGTAAGCTCAAAATTGTGAAATAAATCAAAGGAATCTGGAGATATTTAACAGTGCTGAAAAAACCTAAAGGCCAGACAAGATTATGTTCTTTTTTAATTTTTTCTCTCCAGCCCCTTTTCATATATTTTTAAATTTATTTATTTATTTATTTTGGTCTTTTGAGACAGGGTCTCCCTGTAGCCCCAGCTGTCCTGGAATTCACTATGTAGACAGAGATCCGCCTGCCTCTGCCTCCCGAGTGCTGGGATTAAAGGCGTACACCACCATGCCTGGTTCATTTTTATTTTTATTTGTAGGAGTGTATTGCCTGCATGCATGCAAGTGCACCCTTGCTGTGCAATGTGCAAAGAGGTCAGAGGAGGGCATCAGATCCCCTGGAACTGGAGTTATGGATGGTTATTAGCCACCATGGGGGTGCTGGGATTCAAACCTTGGTCCTCTGCAAGAGTAGTAAGTACTCTGAACCAATGAGCTATCTCTCCAGTCCCCCAAACTGCAACTTTTAAACCATCTTTTAATTAGCATAAAATCTCATGCTCTTTAAACACGAAAATAGACCTGTGCTGAAGAGCGTTAGTTGTCAACTTGACACGCCTGGTTAGAAGGAACCTCACTACAAGAATTTTCTCCATTGGATTGCTCTGTGGCCACATCTGCAGGGAATTTTCTTGATTGTTGAGTGATGCAGGAGGGCCCAGCCCACTATGGGTGGTGCCACCCCTGAGCAGGTGGTCCTGTGTTGTATAAGAAAGCAGGCTGAGCAGGGGCCAGGGGAGCAAGTCAGTAAGCAGTGTTCTTCCATGGCCTGTGCTCCAGCTCCTGCCTCCAGGTTCCTGCCCTGAGTTCCTACCTTGGGATCCCTTAGTGATGAACTGTCACCTGAGCGATGTAAGACAAATAAGTCTTCTCCTTCCGAATTTGGTTTTGGGCAGTGTTTGTATCGCAGCAATTGAAAGTAACTTGAGTAGAATGTGAAGTTGAAACAGGAGTCTATGTGGGCCGGGGACAGGAGCAGTGCTGGTGGCTGAAAGGTGAAGAGGAACGATTTTAGTTCAATAGAAAGTGGTCATAGTTACACAAATGCAGAGCAGATTATGCAATTCAGCCCATGTGGAAATTTATACAATTTATTGGTCATTGGACATACCCAAGGGTAGATTAGAAATCCACTAGGTGGAGTTGATGTAAGCCATTTCAATCATTACATTAAGGTTTGGATTTCATGACCTTTAAAGTCCATTCCAACCCTCAGATTCACTGAGCCTCTGAAACCCACTCCAGTGGGAGTGCTGTCTGCCAAATTAGTCTTTGCATGAAAGGCACAAAATGATGTCAATTGCTGCAGCTGTGGTGAGTCAGCTGGAAACTGCTGGACAAAGCAAAGTTCAACCTGGTTACCAAACCCCAACTAATTTCAAAAGATGTTTAGCTTTCTTAGAGGGCTCCAGAATTACACACTCACTTAATGCTGCTGATTTCAGCCAGGGATTCACAAAGAGGTAGAAAAAGGCAAGCATTTTGACTAAATCCAACTAACGAACCCAGATTTTCTGTTTGAAGTCTATTTTCCATGACCTAAAACACTCAGACCTAAAGTATATCACGATTCATGATGTCCGGATTTGAGCTGGAAGTTACCATGATTCATGTTATTTACTGAAATGAGAGGTTTTAGATCAAGCAGATCTAAGTTCATATGCTGATTTAACCATTACTAGAGTT
>NW_008334195.1:374190-433573 GCF_000622305.1 Nannospalax galili | reverse complement strand
TGGAATATGCAAATGTATAGAATGGACAGTATGAAACAGGGGTCATGCACAAAGTAAAGATTTGAGAAAAATTAGACTGGAGAGAAGAGAGCCACAAAGCCCAATGGAGGAGATCAATCGTGTTCTTAAAATATTACAGTTTTTCCTTGAGCACAGAAATGATCAAACATATTCTCAAAGGTCACTCTGGCAAGAGTACTTGAGACAGGATTGCAGTATATATGTAAGGTGAAAAACACTTGAATTACTGATAAAAAGTGGGAAGAATCTACTAATACCAACAGCCTAGAGGCAACATGGGTGAAGAGTGAGAGAATTTCAAAGTATGAGACACAAGCCAAGACCCAACACGGAGGACGGGATGAGCAATGCCAGGAAAATGAGTGGGAACCACGTTGCAGTTCCATTCCTGCAAAGCAAGCTGCTTTAACCGGGTCGATATATGAGAAAGTGTGTTGTATAAGAAAAGTAGTTCAATTGTTATTCTGAACTGGAAAGAACCCAGATCGGCCATCGGGGTATCTAATAGAAAGACAAGGCCAATAATCGGGATGATATTGAGGCATAAAGAGGGAAATAGCGCCACACAAAATACCCAGAGTGCATTATGGACAAGGAGATGTAGGGTTCCTGGAAAAGGAAGCCACGGATGAGACGTTGTTGGAGGAAGTTACAGTCATCCACTTCCCTCCCCACCCCAGATGGGGGTCAGTTTGCAGACTCAAAACAAAGAAGTAGAGCAGAGCAGAAACGTTGGGCCCTGAGAGTGCTTTATCAGTGAGCCAAGAGCCAGAACAAATGTGTATATCCTTTTAAAGCCCATATCTTTTCATTCTTTTCTAGTAAATCGAGAATAGAGACTGGGAAAGAAAGAGATGATATTTAATGACATTTTCATTTATACATTAGTGGAGTAGAGCAAGTCAACTTGCCTGATGGGACCACATCCAGCATCTGAAATATTAAAACCCAACAAACATAAAAGGGGAAGAGATCCATAAAGCAAACGATCCCAGGCTTAGATATGGTCCAGTCCAGAAAGTGCTTGGCTCCCAAGCATGAAGAGCTGAGTTCTAGTCCTGGAATCCTTGAAATAATGCCTGACATTGGGGCACACACTTGGAATCTTGGCACTGGGGTGGTGGAGACAGGAGGATCCCTAGGGCTCACTTCCCATCCAGTCCAGCCTATATGAAGACCTCCACAGTGATGAAAGACCTTTCCCAAAGGAAGTGAATACCATTCTTGAACATGACAGCAGAGGTTGTCTTCTGACCTACACACACATGCACACATAGATTCTCATGAGCCTGCACACACATGAACACATCAGTATACACATATACATAATAAAAAGGAAATTGATTTTTACTGTTATCCATAAGGCAAAAATAACCTTGGCACGTCAACAACAGGAAAGTTAGGCCTAACTTGGTGTTATTAACACGAGGGCTAGATTCTGGGGAGAAGGAACAGTATTCCCAAAATGAAGTTGGGATGACTGTAAAGACCAGAGGTTTTGGCATTGTGTTGTCCACCATATCTGATTTGCCACAACTCAAAGAGCTCATGATTCCTCCAATTTGGATATCACAGTATACAGTGTAGCATGGGTTTCAAATCATCCACAATACGTTAAATCCTCTCTTTTCAACATGAGATGGAATTCCAGTTTTCACACATGCTAGGCAAGTGATCTACCCTTAAGCTATATCCCTAGCCCAACCATCTTCTGAATATAGATAACTGTGACTATGTGATGATCTATTTGGGGACATCTTTAAAAATTAATGCACTTTTAAATGATAAACAAAATCATATATATTTATTGTGTACAGAATAGTGTTCTCAGCTAGTCACACACTGTAGAATAGTTAAATCTAGCTAATTATCTCAGAGTTTGTGAACCACCATTCTGTTCCTATGAATTCACCTCTTTTAGGTCCCACATACAAGTGAGACAGTGTGTATTTGCTTTAGCTAATTTCACTTACCATAATGCCCCCCCAGGTTCATTCAGTTTGTCAAAAAACATCACAGGACTCCCTTTTACGGCACCTTAGCCCCAGGCTGTGTACGTAGCACAGGTTCTGTGTTCATCCATTAGCTGATAGACACAGTTTATTTCTTGACTACTGTGAATAGTGCTGCTATAAACAGAGGAGTGCAGATGTCTCTTCAAGAGATACACTTCATTCCCTTACATATACACACAGTATTGGGCTAGTTGGGTCACGAGGCTTTATTTTGGTAATTTATTGAGTATCATCCATATTGTTTTCCATGATAGCTATATTCGTTTACACTCTCACCAACAAAGAGCAATGAATTCCTTTTCCCCATATCTCCATGTCTTGTTACATTTTTGCATTTGGATAGCTAGCATCCTACTTGTAATAAGTTCATATCTCACTATGGATTTGATCTTCATGCTCTCGAGAGTGAGGTTGAATATTTTTTCTTAAATTTGTCTATAGCTCTTCTTTTTAGAAATCTCAAAGTATATTATATTTTTCAGTTTTACTGATTTATTTATTTATGTGTCTAAGAAGTTATCAAGTTAATCTAGATAATACAGTTTGTGGACATACAAATTTTTCAAAATATTCTCATATAGCCTTTTGTATTTCTATGTCATGAGAAATCTGTACATTTCTGAAAATGTGAAAGATAAACAGGGAATCATATTCTCTAAGGAAATAACATTCATTCATTCACTCTTTTACTCGTTCCAAATTCGTATGGTTGTCTCCAGTACTTTTTTTTTTATGTGTATGAGTGTATTACCTGCATGTACGTGAGTGCACCCGTGTTGTGCAATGCCGTGGAGCTCAGAAGAGGGCTTCAGAGTCCCCTGGAACTGGAGTTAAGGACGGTTCGTAGCCACCCTGTCAGTGCTTGGGATCAAACCCGGGTCCTCTGCAAGAGTGGTCAGAGCTCTTAACTGCTGAGCCATCTCTCTAGCCCCATCTCTAATACTTTTAAGGCACACTATTCATGTTGGAAATATAAAATTCCATTAACTTCTAATGTTGGTGGTCTGTGTAGGAACTCTCTGAAAGGACCACAACCAGCTGTAACAGGAAACCTGAAACTATGCCTCTGAAATTTCAGAGATTGTATGGGCTCTCAAAATCATCCTTCACGGCAGGCTCTACAGAGGTAAACATGCACGTGCTTGGAGACTATGTTAATATATAGACTCTGGTTCATTAGGTATGGGGTGGGTCGTGATTATTCATTTTCAGTCCATGCCTCGATTATTTGGTTTTTCTTTCTCTGGACAAGATTTTTGTACATCAAATTCACAGTGATTTAAGATGCATAGTGTTAATTGGGTGGCCCAACTGGAATTCTGTTTCTATAACTTTTTATTTTATAATATTCAAACTTCCTGCTACTTCAGCTTTTAATCTTTCATGTGTTTTCTGTAACACTGGTTGGATATTCATCTCAGTTGGGGAGACTATGATTTGGAGTATTCTTTAAGCCAAAAGATATCATAGATCATTGATTACTATGAGTACCTTTTTTTTCAGTTTGACTGGATCTGTATCCATATGTGTTAATACTTTCAAGAATTCTCAAGGATCTATTTTCTGACATTATTAAAAAACCATTTTTCATTAGAGCAAGGGAGAGCACATAAAGGCTGCTTATTTTCTCCTGACAACTAAATTGTTCTGCATTTTTCGGTGACTAATTAAAATTACCTCAATTATCATTGTAATAATAAGTTTTCTACTGGTATTCTGTAAAAACTGCATAGATAAAGCTAAAGGAAAATTCTTTAGTACATGAGCTACAATGTCTAAAACAATAAAAACTGAACTATATAAGAATCCTGCATGCCATTAGCCTTCTAAGAGTTGGCCCATTAAAAAAAACAAAAGAAAACAAAATTTCAGGATCTACTATTACCCAATCAGAATGCCACAATTCTCATTTGTAAGGAATGGAAGAACCACCTGCCTAAGTCCTTTCCTCTACACTTCTCTAAATCTACACTAAATTCACCAGAGTCTCTTCCTGATACGTAAATGCTTTATCCCCATCTTTTTAGAATGAGGTTAAGGAGAAGTCCTCAGTCAATAAGTAGAGCACATCTGATTGATTGTTAGACTGTCTTAATTTCAATAGCAGATTCCTTTGTTGCTAGTTTACTTTAGCCCTTGCTCATTCTTTCTGTTTTGTTAATTGCATTTTTTATTTTTATTGAATTTTTGCAAATTTCATATAAATATTTTGATCATACTCAGAGACTTTCCCTTATCTTCACCTCTTTTATTGCCCCCTGCTGTATCGATATCATGCACTGTCGTATATTAAGGCCTATCGAGGTAATCTTTTGCCACCAAATGTCCTTCCATGTTAGTTCATTCAGGGGAGCCTGGTTAACCTATCTAGCACCACTACGTTAAACACAACTGATTCTCCCTCTCCCAGCAATAATCAGTTGTCAATAGGTCCTCAGCTAAAGTTGGGGCTTCTTACACACTTCCCCACTTCTATGCTGGGTATTTGTCTGGCTTGACCTTGCATGGGTCTTGTGCGTGCTGTTACCATTGATGTGAGTTCATATGAGTAACTTCCCAGCTGTCTGAAAATCTGTTTCCTTGGGGTCATCCACCATCTTTGGCTCTTACATTCTTTTGCCCTGTCCCCCTTGCCACAATGGTCCCTTAGCCATGGGTGTCAGAGATTTGATATAGGTGTCCTATTCAGGGATAAACACTCTTCAGTCTCTAATATTCTATCCTTTAGCCACTATAAGTCAAATTCACTGCTGGGAGGTGCATGTGGCATCCAAGCCCCTCCTCCCATGGTCCTTGGAACAACCTGATGAAAAAATTCTCCAAATCCTGGTTTGAAGAATCTTAATGAGTTTATTGGACTTGCTAACCGAGCTTGGGGTGTAAGTTTACTTACAGACAAGCAGGCGCACCCTCATTCATGGCTGTGTCCAAAAGTCCACACGGGAGACATAAATCCAGTGGTTCCAGACAGCTTTACAAACTGGTGAAAGACCCGCCTCATGGTTTTCCCAGCTTAGCCCTTAGCCCCTCCCCTGCAAGCAGCTATGGTCAACCGACTGGCTTAAAAAGGGAAGGGGAGTGGCTTCTTTGCAGAGCATGGGTAGGAGGCAGGTTCATGGCTTGTCATCACAGGATCAGAGGAATATCTGAGTCACAGCCACTTTCTGGGTTAATCACCATCTGTTGCATGGTGCATGGTCAGGACATTTTGATGGTCAGATTTGAGATATGCATTAACATTCTTCCAACCTTTCTTCTGCTATGACTCCTGAGCCTTAGGTGTAGAGTTGCATTGTATGGATGTCACTTAGAGCTGGGCAACTCCCAGACACCTATTCCCTGTATCTGACCAGTTGTGGAACTCCGCAATAGTCTCTGTCTGCGGCAAAAAGAAGCTTCACTGATGAGTGGTAGGACGTACACTTTTCTGTAAATGTAAGTATACGTATTTAGACTATAGTAAGAAATTACATTGGTCTAGGGATGTAACAAAAGTAGTTTTTTCTCTACTGTCTATGCCATTTCCAGCCACGTGTATTTGGCCATGTTTACAGTACCACACATGAGTTCCCTTCCATTCAGCAGGCCTTAAGTTCACTTAGATAGCTGTTGAATACCCCCAAGATTAAAGTTCCACTCCTGCACAAATTGAGTTGTTTGCTAGGTTGGTCATTGCTGTGGTTCATAGTGTTTACAGCTGCAGAGAATCATTGACTGGTTTTCTCCCTTGGAAGCTTGCATAGTATCTTCTGATACTGTGAGTTCTTATCTTCAGGGAGGAGCTGTCCAGATCAGTTTCACCCTGAGTGTTCCAAGTTTTGTATCTGAAGTATGCCCTGTCTTCACCAATAGGGTCCTACCTTCAAGTTCTGGGAATCAACCAAGAGCTGTGGCAATAGCCTGTATTATTTTTGGAGTCTTTTGGACTACCTTGACCAACACCTCAAAGAGAGATTTCCCTTGTCTGACACTGTGATTTTTATTATATAGTCCTCAGTTGTACACATGCACACACACACACACACACACACACACACACCATATGTATATTTTTTCAGTAGGTTTTGAATCAATACATTTCCCTCTGGTTTTTACACCACTTAAGGATTATTTACCTCTCCTCTATCATCCCCTGTATCATACTTCCTGTCTCTTCCCCAGTTAAAGTATCTTGAATTATCTCCATTTTCCCCTGATAACAGTAGTCTCCTATTGTCCCTCTCTCTCAAGCTCTGACTTCTGCTTTACTCCCATGGTTCCTTCCATTTTCCTGGCTCCAGATGTTACATCAGGATATAGACTCACATGTAAGGATTTGGAGCTAGGATTCTCATATGAGAGAGAACATACTTTGTTTGATTTTCTGAGTCTGTGTTATTTCACTTAGTTAAGTTTCTAGTTCCATCCATTTACTTCCAAATTTCATGATTTAATTTTTTTTACTACTAAGTAGAACTCCATTTTGTAAATGTAACACATTTTCTTTACCTACACATCACTGAAGTACATTTAGGTTGTTTCCATTTCTCACTTATTATGAAAAGAGTAGCAACAAACATGGATTGTCAAGTATTTCTCAAGTAGGATATTGAGCCTTCTGGGTATATGCCAAGCAGAGGTATAGACAACTCATATGGCAGATCTATTTTTAGGTTTTTTTTTTTTTTTCATTCCCCACTCTGATTTCCAAAGTGGTTGAACTAGTTTGCAATCCCAGCAGCACCGAATAAGGTTTTCTCTTTCCCCACATCCTTACCAGAATTTGATGTAATTTTTTCTTCTGATCTTAGCCATACTTACTGGGATCAGATAAAATCTTAAAGGAGATTTATTTTGCATTTACTTAACTACAAAGAATGCTCCACGCTTTTTAAGGTGTTTCTTAGTCATTTATATTTCTTCTTCTGAGAACTCTGTTCAGACCCAAAGCCCATTTTTAATTGAGTCACTTGTTTTATTGGATCTTTGTTTTTTGTGTTCTTTGTATATTCTGTGTATTAATCCTCTATCAAATGTATAGCTGCTAAAGAATTCATCCTGCTTTGGCTTCCTCTTCACTCAGCTGTCTGCTTTCTTTGCTGTACAGTATCTCTTTAGTTTAATGAGGTCCCATTTGTCAGTTGTTGGTTTTACTTTTGTAACTGAGGTTCAGTTTAGAAAGTCCTTTCCTGCACCTATGTCTCGTAGAGTACTGTCTGCGTTTTCTTCTAACTTCAGCATTTCACATTGAAGCCTTTGATCTGTATGGTATTGACTTTTGTGCAGCATCATAGATATGGATCTAATTTTATTCTTCTGTGTGTGGAGATCCAGTTATCCCAGCAACATCTGTTAAAGATGCTGTCTTTACTCCAGTGTGTATTCTTGGTATCCTTACACATTATTTCACTCCATCAGGGGTTTAATTTCCTAACCTTTCATTCAAATGTCCCTTAGATTTGATTCCTAACATCTAGCCTGTGGTGGTTTGAATGAGAATGTCCCCCATAGGCTCCAAGGATTTGGACATTTTGTCCCTAGTTGGTGGCACTGTTTTGGGAGGTCATGGAAGGTGTGGCTATCCTGGAGGAAGTATGTCACTGCGGACAGGCTTAGAGAGTTCTTAAGCCTTGCTATATCTTGAGTTGCTCTCTTGCTTCCTGTGCCTGCTTGAAGATGTGAGAGCTTAGCTTCTTCTCCTTCTTCTGCCACCTCTGCTGCCATGCCTCCCCACCATGATGGACTCTTGACCCTTTGGAACTATAATCTAAATAAGTTCTTTGTTCTATAAATTGTTTTGGTCAATGTTTCTATCACCGCAACAAAAAAGTAACTAACACATAGCCTTAGATGACTATCAGAGGTCAAATAGATCTTGCATAGATCATCAAAATTCTGTATTTTCTCTTCCCCACTGAAGAAAGCACTCTTGATTTGAACATAAAGTGAGTATTGAGCAATCATTTTGTCCTGTCTGCATTCGCCATCCTTTGACTAAGCTTATCAAAATTTAATTTTCAGGAATATTAATGTCTAAATTTCTTTTATTCTGCCACAAATTATTTCTTCAATACAACACGTGTTCAGTTTCTATTGTTGGTTTTCTAGAGTTCTGTCTTCTTAAAGTTATGATATCTATCCCATCCCGAAGACTCAATATGATATCTATCCCATCCCTAAGACTCAGTATAATATCTATCCCATCCCTAAGACTCAATATGATATCTATCCCATCCCTAAGACTTAATATGATATCTATCCGATCCCTAAGACTCAATATGTGGTTTTGACATTAAACTGATAATTCACTAAAAAACAAAACAAAACAAAAACCATTTTAAGCATTTACTTTGCCTTCAGAACTATCTTATTTTCAGAGTTATGCAGGAGAATCTTGATCAGCATGGAGTATATTCTTGAAATATGTTTCTATTGTATCTGTAAATAAATTGAAAACTTTTAACTATATTCTTCTTTATATGTGACTTAAGAAAATATGTAGATGTGAAAACTTTACAGATTCTTAATTAGTTGTCTACTTAAAAGTAGTCTGTAGTTGTTCTCTCAAAATATTCAATTGGGAGGCTTTCAAATTAGAAAATACCTAACTCAATACTCCTTAGCCAAGTTATACATACATTTAACATTAGCTTGTGTACTTTACCTACTTTGAGTTAGAAATCCAGTTACTGAGGTATTGTTTGTCCACCGGGTAAATTCATATTAATTCTCTAATTGGATCTTCTCTGCTCTCAGAATCAGTAAAGAAAATATTGTCTTAATGTAACCTCCAAATACTTGATGCAAACATTTCGTTTCACTACAGTTCTGTCATTTTAAGTTTTAGGGTCCAGTTTGTGTCAGTTTTATGTACCATTTGCCAGTTTAATCACTATTCCCTATATGTACTTTGACTTTAAATATGCAGCATTCCAAAGAGAGGAGGCTCATCCAGATGGACAAGAAAGAGCACCACAGAATTGAAACTGAACGACACAAAGTTGCGAGAGTTTATTCTTCAGTTCAAAGTGCACTCATGGAGATCACATTGTTAGACCTGTGATCTTAGAGTGGAATGTCTTTATACTGAACTAAATTGACCAATTTTTTTTCCTAAGTAGAGTAAATTGTATTAATCATTGTCATTTTTGCTGCTAATTTCAGCCTAATATTCTCATTCTGGTAAGGCTGAATCTTGACTCCATCAACTGTGTCATTAACTATCCCTCCCAACACTTCTCCAGCCTGAAGTGTGATAAGTTTGTCATAAATGACTTCACCCAAATAATTGATAACATTTCTCAACAGTATGAAGGCAGAAGACAGAGCCTTGTGGCACTCCCATATGGCAGCAAGCCATTAATCTTCTTTCTCTCTTCATTTTTCTGTTTGCACATATTATCTTATGAAACTAACATGAGCTTGCTGCAAACATTTAAACAATACGGACATGGATATTGTGGAGACATTGATGCTTCTTTTACAATCTCCCCTGCCAGTGTTAACAACTATTGATGTTTAGTTGCAGTTACATATCTGGATACATGAATATACCTATCCCTAATTTATATATATTTCAGAAGTAGGCATAGGCTATAAATAAATTTCTGCAATATTTTTCACTTAAGTTATCATTGCTCTATTTTCTTGTGTTTTTTTTCCCCAAACATTTCAAACAAATTTTCCGTAAGAGAATGGGTCTTCCTATGTAGCTAAGGATGGCCTGATACTTATTATGTGGTCGAAATGGGCATTGAAATCATAGGAATCTTCCTGCCTCACTCAAGTGCTGAGATTAAAGGCATGTACCACCAAACCAAACCAAGCTTAGTCTTTTGAATACTTGCATTCTATGTCATCCTACAGTCATACTCCAGTTTATTTCACAAGTGTCTTCCTAACAACATATCCTGCTAAAACTCCATGCTATTATAAAATGTATTGCAATATACATTACTTGTAAAATTTAAGTTTATTGAACAGTAATAAGGCATTTCTGTAGATTCATTCCTTAAAGCAGAATTGCTGAGAAACAAGATAAGGACATTTTCAGATTAAACTGATCGTTTCAATGTATCCTACAAAAATATAAATTGTAAAAAATAATGAATTGTACATTAATAGTATGTTCATTTATCCATAAACTTGCCAAAATTAACAGTATTAGTCTTCTATTCATCATCGTGATAAAATCTCATCTCAGTGTGTTCAATATTGGTGAATTTTGTTTAATTTTGGTGAATTTTTGTTCTATGCTTGACAGTGATTCAACTTTCTTTTATTGTTAGATCCTGTCTATTCTATGATTTTATACAGAGTTTTAAAACTGATTTTAATAAATATCTTGGACTTATATGTTTTTATTCCTGTGACAAATTCTCAGTATCTCTTCTTCATGCCTTATTGTTTTATTTAAAATATTAATTGTTGTATCTTTATAGTTGTAATTTTTCAAAAAAAATCAGTTGAGTTTCCCTTTTATAACCTTGATAAATTTCCCCTTTATGTAGATTTAGGGAAAATACTTTCTTCTAGCACTTTATTATATACAAATAAATATTTAAGCTACCTGTAACTTACATTGTCATACAGAACTTAAAGATTCTTTTTTTGGTTCTCATAAGCTGGTCAACCTGTCCACTGCCATTTATTGAATTCTACACTAATTTGAGAAAAGTAGATATTCATCTCAATCCACATATTCAAGTCCATATGAAGAATTCATTCATTTGACTTGGAAGTATCATACTATTTTAAATGTAAAATGGAACAATTCATATGTTTATATTCTCTCTCTTTTAATGGTTCCTAATGAGTAATTAATATTTACCAGATTTTTATTAGCACCATTATCAACAGCATTAATATTAGGAATCTATTGAAAGGAAAATTAGGGGAAAATATTGAAAAGAAAGAATCAATGGCTGTTTTTTGGCTGTTCGTCTAGCTTCAGAGGTGATCATACATTTGGTAATTCAAGATACTTGAAACATCTGACCAAGGTTACTCTCTGCCCAACAAGGAAAGTCTTTATTAAGTAATGTTTAACTGGAATTGATGAGATGTTTACCACCAAAAGGGAAATCGAAAATCCATATCTTGAAAGTCCTAGAGACTAGTGAAGTCTAAAACTTTAATGTACCCAAGAGGTGATGAATGCATTGGCCATACCAATCCAGCCACCTTTCATGAACTTGTGCATCTAAGAATAGACCGTGTAGCTCTTTAACTTTCCTTGCATTTTTAGTCCTACTACTTAATATATAAAATGCATTTAGTTGAAAGCATATTTGTGCAAAATGGAAAAGCAGTGTTTTACTTTGGCTGTGATTTGGCTTTTTTTTTTAAAATCCTGTATGGCCATAAGATGGCTGTCTTCTGCTTAACAGGAGAACATGGTAAGTTGTTTTTATATAATACAGCGTTATGTTTTCCTGTTGAACCTGTAATGTGTAACACCCACATTTTGACATATGAAGAAGATTCTCATTACTCAGGCAATCCCCAGTGGTCACAAGCAGTAATTTTTTATTGCCTTATACCTGGCAAGTTCCTAAACCAAACTCCCAACTGTTAGAAAAATAAAAACTAGTTATTCACAAATCTGAATGAGTCTAATGTCCAACATTCTGTTAGAATGTTGACTATAGATTTTTGACCAGGAGTATTAAATAAATTACACTATCTGGGAAGCTAACTTCAAGTGCATATAACTGGGTTACAGTTCAAATACACTGACTCAGAAAACCTGCAAAATTCAGGCTTCATTCCCAACTCAAGAAGTGTTAGCAATACTCTAAACACACAGTCACTAAAATAGTATCTTGAAGTAAGAATGCAGAAATATAAATTATCATTCCAGATGGTACATTTTTAGGGAGGTTTAACTTACTTCCACCAGATGAGAAGGCTTGGGTTGGGGAGCAAGCACGTGGGTGTGGACCTTCTTGCTAACCAACTCATTCCATGGCAGAATGTAGAACGCTCAGCAGTGTTGAGAAAGTGAGCTTGTAGGAGAGACAGGGCATGCTTAACAGCAACCTGGTCTCGCCCCACAATAACTAACCAACTGGCACTGTAAGAAAGTTAATCTGTTGGTGATCACGAGCCTAACTTATGAGTGAGTAATACTTCCTGATCATGTCACTTCTTCAAACTTGTCACAATGGCAAATCAAAGCATGAGTTTTGGAAGGGCACTGTAGCAATAGCAGATAGTGAAGATTATTTTTCATACAGAAAGGAAGATTGATACGAAAATAATAGGAAGCTATAAACAAGGAAATAGAATTGAGAGAACGTTCTATGAATTAAAAATGTTGACTTCATATTCTCAGAGCAAAATTCTAAACATCTTGGTCTTATTCTCACTTCTTGTCTAGCATTTAGCTTTTTTATTACCGTAAACAATCTTCCAATTAGTTTCTGTTCATATATTTCTTCATACACTTCTTTGAGGTCTTTCTTTCAATGAATTCCTAGAAAGAAGCATAGCTATGTTAAAACACAACATTGTCATTTGCATGTATTCATAAAAATGCTGCCCTGTAGGAAGTTCCAATTAATACAAAGCGTTCATTTCCCACATCCTCACTGGCATGGAATATTGTTCATCATTTTGATACTTTCTGTCTGATCAGGAAAAATGTGAAGGTCCTTGTTTTGTGTGTATATCTTTGAATACCAGATCTGCAGAAAACTTATTTTCATTTTCAAATGCCATTTTAATTTCTGTTTGAATGACTTATCCCCGTCCTTTTTCAAATTTGAATTTGAATATTAGTTCATTGATTTAAAATTTTCTGTGCCTATTAACATCAAATTTTGCCTACCATACATGATAAAGTAATCCTGAAGATTTTCATCTCCTAAATTTGATCCAAAGCAATTCATTCTGGTTGTCCAAGAAAATGATCACCTGGGAAGTAACATAAAGAAAAAAAGGTCAGTTAGTGGGCCTGTGAGAGCTACGGAAGAGTTGGTTGTCTCTGCCATGACACAGCAAATATTCACCAACCCAGTAGCCAGCTGAATGCCAGCTAATTGTTCAGTAGCATCAGGAACAAAGTGCCACGTGTCGAGGGACACTTACGTCAGCAGTGATGCCCTAAGCAAATACTGCATGTGACAAGATCTTGCCTGTGTAGCCCTCCTCAGATCTCTGCCCCATCCTGCTTCTCATTATTCTGTTGACCAAGTAACCAGCTAATACCTTGTTATGAAACCGTAAGCAGGGGTTCCGCCTGCTCTCCACTGCCTGCTCCCACAACTTTCTTAACTTTTACTTATTCCCAAACAGTCTTCAGTCTATTAGATAACGTATTATGCTCTTTTTAATTTTTTTATGTGGTGTGTGTGTGTGTGTGCGTGTGTGTGTGTGCACACGCGCGCGCACGCGTGCTTGCCTGATATATGGTGTATGGTGTATAAATGCAGCAGGGGTTCCGCCTGCTCTCCACTGCCTGCTCCCACAACTTTCTTAACTTGTACTTATTCCCAAACAGTCTTCAGTCTATTAGATAACGTATTATGCTCTTTCTAATTTTTTGATGTGGTGTGTGTGTGTGTGTGCGTGTGTGTGCACACGCGCACGCACGCGTGCTTGCCTGATATATGGTGTATGGTGTATAAATGTGCTGTGCATACATGAGTGTGCAGGTGCTCCACATGAGAACTCCATGGCAGAATATTGGACATCTTCCTCTATTGCCTTCCATGTTATTGCCTTGAGGAGCTCTTATTGAACTGGAAGCTCTCAATTTTGGCTACGCTGGATGGTCAACCAGCTTTCAGGATCTGTCCCTATCCCTCAGTGCGAGGGTAAATGGTAGGGCATGTCGAGCCATGTCTGGCTTTTTATATGAGTACTTGGGATTCAAACTCAGGTCTTCAGACTTACAGAGTAAGTACTATTACTAACCCATCTCCCTGCCTGTTGCTACCTTTTGAATTAATACTACCAGCTTTCAGGATCTGTCCCTATCCCTCAGTGCGAGGGTAAATGGTAGGACATGTCGAGCCATGTCTGGCTTTTTATATGAGTACTTGGGATTCAAACTCAAGTCTTCAGACTTACAGAGTAAGTACTATTACTAACCCATCTCCCTGCCTGTTGCTACCTTTTGAATTAATACTTAAAACTATAGTCTACATTTTCCCTGCCTTCAGTTACTGAAGCAAAATTTCAAATATAATTTTCAGAAAAAAATTGTCAAATTTGATTCAGAAAATTGCATTTAAATAAATAGTTAGGCCTAGATTTGTAGAACTGAAAGTTTTATAATGTACATAGCACACTTTTCATATTAAAAGTAAAAATATGGTAACCTAACAAAGTACTTTTTATTCATATAGACTGTTGACAAAGTAACACGGAAGCGCCACATAAAATTGGTGTAATTCACCATCATCTGTAGAAGACAAAGCCAAGAGGTAGTAATCATACTGGAAGGACAAGTTCATATCTCTATTGTAAGTTTTACTGCACCGTACCATCAACTACGAACTGTCAGAAATTGTGAAAAAAAAAAAGAAAACAAGTGGTTCTTCAACTCCAAACCCCACATGAAACAAAATGATTTACAAGTTTAATTTGACACATACAAACATCTGGAAGAGCATTCGGCGAATCTGCAGAAGTTGCTGTGAGTGCCTCAGAATTCCCCACGGCATTCCTTTTATCAAGACCAAAGGCAAGTCATCACTTAAAGCAGCATCATTTTTCTCCCAGTAATTAAAACTAAAATTCAACTTTTAATAGCATTTAACTGTACTTTTTTAAATAGCCATTTTCTCTTGGTAGACACAAAATTCCAGAGTTATACCAGCCATACATTAAAAAAAAAATGACTTTACCCATGAATACCCTAACTGTTGGCCCAATTAATCTTAGGGTTAGCGTTGTGATGTTCTTTGGTTAACGAAAGTTAAATGGATGCAAAAGTTGCCCCAACAAAGCACAGCATGGAGGCCTAGTTTAGGATCAGTTAATCTGCTCTTTTAATAACACCTAAAGGACATGATCTGCCAGATCTGCTCTTTCCCCCTGGATCACTGAATGACAACACCTTATGGGAATAGAACAGCGCTGGGGTGCTGAGCAGCAATAGCCTGCATCCGACATACAGAAAAAGAACTAGGTGTTTGCTGCCATAAGCTCCTGAGACTTTGAAAGATGCTTTCTGTGTGTCATATCCTAAAATGGGCTAATGTATGTGGGATGAGTGTCACTGCAGTCCAGCGTGGCTTCAGATTGGGCAGTTCTGCAAGTTTAGCATTCCACATTTTGGAAAACTAAAACTCTTGGAAAGAGGGATTTTCAGCAGAATTCCTGTTACAGATTTAAATTGGAATAGTTTAAATCATGTATTACCTTTAAGCCAAAAACATCAAATGAGTTTATTGTTTTAGCCTACATATACCATCTTGTGCAGGCTGGAGGTGGTAAGTGGAAAACTACAAAACCACCGATTAGAAATAGAGGCATTTGGGAAACTGAGGATAAATACTGAGAGCCCAGTGGAGTACGTGTTGCCCTGTGAAGCAAAGGGACATTTTCACTGCCTTCACAGATACTATCACAACATTTCGAGACGTGTGCTCAGTTCCTTCTATTTTTAAATGATTAAAGCACAGAAGTAAACCTCAAAGTATCATCCATTAAATGATACGTTAGTCCATTCTAACATTACTGAACTGGTTTCAGAAAAAAATGAAGTCATAAAGCCAAGCAGGACTGTGATAGCATTCAGGCAGTAGCAAAACAATTTGAGGATTACTAGAAAAACAAAAATGCTAATGGGCTCAAGAATATTATAGATTCATTTCCACTACATAATTAAACCCTAAGGGTTGAGTAGTCCATTTGAGACAGAAGTCACTGAAATATTTATTGACCAGTGGGAAGGTTACATAGGAAATCTCAATATTTGTGTATGTATTTGAGTCTGTGGTGTGTATTAGATTAATTAGAGTTAGCTAGCAGAGGACACATCATCATTTGCATCTTCAAAGCATATGTTGTCTTATCCAAAAATTGAGTGTCTAACTGTACAGTGTGTCTTTTTAATTTTTTTCTAATATTAGACTGAAAATGAGTGCGTTTGCTTTTTCTGTCTTTACTTTCACTAGCAGTTAAGTGAAATTCCTAACTATACTTAACTATGCAAATGAAAATAAAACAGTCAGCATAAAATCAGAGGAGGGTTGGAGAATATGCTCATAAGGAAATAAGGAATTGAAAAGTCTTAGGAAGGGATAGAAGACAAATAAGATGGGGCATCATTAAAGAAGGAAGGCATCCTTTGTGGGCAGAGCATTTGCAAAGATATGCAAGACTAGGTTTAATCCTTAACACACACACACACACACACACACACACACACACTCAATCCTTAATACACACACTCAACCCTTAATACACACACACAATCAATCCTTAACATACACACACTCAGTCTTTAGCATACACACACATACTCAGTCCTTAACACATACACACACACTCAATCCTTAACACATATACACACACACACTCAACCCTTAATACACACACACTCAACCCTTAATACACACACACACACTCAATCCTTAATACACACACATACACTCAATCCTTAACACATGCACACTCAATCCTTAATACACACACACACTCAATCCTTAACATACACACACTCAATCCTTAACACACACACAAACACACTCAATCCTTAACACACACATACTCAATCCTTAACACATATACACACACACTCAATCCTTAACACACACACACTCAACCCTTAATACACACACACACACTCAATCCTTAACACATACACACACACACACTCAATCCTTAACACACACATACTCAATCCTTAACACATATACACACACACACTCAACCCTTAATACACACACACACTCAATCCTTAACACATACACACACACACTCAATCGTTAACACACACATATACTCAATCCTTAACACATATACACACACACTCAATCCTTAACACACACACACACTCAACCCTTAATACACACACACACTCAATCCTTAACACACACACACACACTCAATCCTTGACACACATATACACACGCTCCTGTCTTTTTCAAAATTTATTTTTATTTATTTGTATATGTATGTGTATATCTCTGTGTATACAGACACATGTATGAGTACCCACAGAAATCAAAAGAAGGTGTTGTATCTCCTGGAGTTACAGGATGTTGTGATCCTCCGGAATGAGGACTGTAAATTGAACTCTGGTCTTCTGAAAGAGCAGTGAGCTCTCCTTCCCACTGAGCCAACTTTCCAGCCCCTTTCTTTTGCTTTCTATAGAGTGCTTATCAAAAACTTTTATACATTTCCTCAAGTCCACAACTGTGAGGAAATTATATAGAAAAATAGAAAGATAGGTATCATTAGCACGGTCTTTCAGGATGTCTGTTTTTCTAACTTGACTAGAATTAAGAGAATTTGATTCAAAATGTCCCTTCAGTGAAATCATTAATAACAATGAATTCCATTGCATCATGTGCTATGAGCACACAGCTGCATCAATAATGGTTTTTCTCCATCAGTAAAACAAAAGAAAATTTTTAGGCAGTCATGGGAAAGGCAAATAATTTTGTTGCATTTTTCACCCTTTGAGAATGAGTCAGGTAAATATATAAATGCCACAGAGGAGGTAATATCTGCTCATTGTTACTGATGGTGTTGCAAACATTTCAAAAGACTATCGTGTTACATAATTAAGTTTTTCCTCTCGGAACCTGAAATAAAAACAGGAATCCACTGCCATTGGTTTCCTTTATATGGCCCATTTTTCACTCTTTCTTCCTAAAAGCTTTCTTTCTTGTGGCTTTACGTACCCATGAGCAGACAGTCACATCTTAGAGGACAACAGGAGCCACATCACTGAGTGAGTCGTCACAGGGAAGTGCTCATCACAGAAGTAAATGTTTTGGAACATATGGGGTGACTGGTCACTGGAGCTACTTTGAAATCTAGCAAAGTGGATACTGTTGCCATCAATACACCCTTCCTTGACCTCAACAGCATGCCATACAGATTACAGTATGATTCTACTCAAGTTTAGTTCAGGGAAACACTCAAGACTGAGACCTGGAAGCGTGTCACCAATGGAAACCCATCTTCAAAGCAAGAACAGTGGTACATGTTTGTACTTCCAGTTACTCAGAAGACAGAAGCAGAGGGGTGAAATGCTTGAGGATTGCACAGACAACTAAACAAGACTCTTGTCTCAAAAATTAAAATGGAGCTAGGTGTGTGTTCATCTTCATCTTTCAGAAGCAGCAAAATCCTGCCAGTATCCAAAGGGATTTTACCAGTGCATCCCTGGAGGCTTCACCTTGCTTATTACAGGTTCTGTCTTCAGATGGCCCCGTGTTTTTGATGCATACAAACCACTAGCTATATGGCAACTCTGTTTAGAACATCAGCAATGTGTCCTGTGCCAACAATCACGTAGCCCCAGGATGAAGGTCATCAGTGGTAACTCTGGCATTATAAAATCATTCACGACCATAGTTCATGCCAATACTGACACCCTGAAGACCATAGCCTCCAGGAAACTAGAAATAAGGCTACAGGGCTTCCAAGAATACTTCCCCTATATCTATTGTTATTGGCACAGCTGTGAGCCCAGTAATCCCTAAGCTGAACTGGAAGCCCTCTAGCGTGGCTTGCATGTGCCCACCCTCAACGTGTTAGTTATGGATACAACCTGTCATCTTGAGAATGCTGCCAAGCTTGATAGATCATGAAGGTGATGGGATTGGCATCAGGCAGATCCCTAAACGGCATCCCAGGCTGCACCAGGACGAGGTTGTCTTGGGTCTCGTGGCATCTGCTCCTCTGCTGTAGATGTAGGTTGGTATTGTCCTTGTCAACCACTTGGTCAAACTCATCTCATAGCATGACAATAAATCTGATTTACAGGAACGGGGTCCACAGGGCCTTCAAGGAGTAAGAAGCCCCAGATCACCAGCGCCAGTAAGAGCATGGAGGCGTAAAAGAATGCTCAGCTCCCTAACTCCTAACCAAACAGGCTTAGAATTTCCCCTCATGAACAGAAATCACATGATCATCTCAATGAGTGTATAAGATGCCTTCTCACAAAGCTCAACAACCTCTCCTAAAACGCCCGAGTGACCTAGGAAGAGGAACCATAGCTCAGCACAGTACAGGTATACATGACACACCTATAATCATAATTATAGAGAATGGAGAAAAACTGAAAACATTTACACTAGAATTGAGAACAAAAGGAGGGAGCCTCCTCACTCTACTTGTACACCGTGTAGTGCTTTAAATCTTAGAGCAAAGACAAAAGATAGAATAAAAGGAATATGAAACAGAGAAGGTGGAAGTTAAATTTTCTCTATCTGTAGACATGTCTATGCTTAAAATCCTCTAAAAACTCCAGTAGAAAAGTCTCAGATACAATAAGCCCTTTCAGCAAAGTAGCAGAAATAAAAGTGTTATACAAAATGAGTAGTTTTTCTCTGTATGAATAATGGAAGATATCAAGAAAGCAATATCACTCAAGGTAGCCTCAAAAATATACCTAGGAATAAACCAGGGAGATGAAAGACGTCTACAATTTAAACTTTAAAACACTGAACAAAGAAAGAGAGGACACCTAGGAAGTAGAAGAAATCCAATACTCATGGATAGGCAGAATTAATAAAATGAAGATAATCAAATTGACAAAATTAATCAATATCAATCAAAATTAATCAATTTCAATCAAAATCTCAATGCTAACCATAACAGAGAGAGAAATATCAGTCTTAAAATTCATATTAAAGGAGCTAGAGAGATGGCACAACGGTTAAAAACACTGGTTGTTCTTGCAGAAGACCTGGGTTTGAGTCCCAGCACCCACATGGCAGCTAAAGACTGTCCGTTACTTCAGTCCCAGGGGATCCAACAGTCTCTTCTGACCTCTGCAAGCATTGCACGACACGGGTGTGCTTACCTACATGCAGGCAATACATGCATACATATAAAACTAAAAAAAATAAAAATAAAAGTTTTTTAAAAAGTTTAAAAAGTATTTAAAAATTCATATTAAAGCAAAAAAGATCACAATTAGGCAAAGCCATTAAAACAAAATTCAAATCATATTTGGTACAATTTGTTTCTTTTAAATATTTTATTTATTATTTTTATTTTATGTATATGAGTGTATTGCCATCATGTGTCATGCAATGCCCACAGAGGACATAAGAAGCCATCAGATCCCTGGAACTGGAGTTACAGACAGTTGTTATCTGCCATGTGGGTGCTGGGATTTGAACCTGGGTCTTCTGCAAGAACAGCCAGTGTTCTTAACCTCTGAGCCATCTCTTCAGCCCCTATTTGGTATAATTTGTAACTAAAACAGCCTGGCATTAAAACAAAAACTGACACATGAGCCAATGTGACAAAATAGCAGACTCATAAATCAATCCATGCAGTTATGATCACCTAATATTTGAGAAAGATTCCAAAAACATATATTGGAGAGAAAAACAGCATCATCAACAGATTATGCTGGGAAAAACCGGATAGCCACATTTAAAAGACAGCATCTAGATCCCTATGTCTTACCTTGCACAAAAGTTAATACAAAATGAATAGAAGACTTACACCTGAACATGTCACTTAAGCCTCTGAAATCCCTACAGGACAATATAGAACTTCCTGAAGTGACTCAAACAGCTCAGCAGATAATATCGAGAATTTACAAACAGGATTGCGTGAAGCTCGAAATCTACATAACAAAAGAAACAACAGGGAGAAATGAGTGCACCCAAGCGACCTGCTTGCTGTGTGTCTTCCCTGCCTGCCAGCTTTGCACTTTTATGCAGTTCAGGTCCCAAGCTAAGAAACAGTGCTGCCCATCATGGACCTCTTATTCCCACATCAATTAGTAATCCGGACAAGCCCCACAGACATGGCACAGGCCGTCCTGATCTAGATAATGTCTCATTAAGACAATTCTAGGTTGACAGTTAACACTAAGCAGCACAATACCATTCTCCCCTTTTGAATCCCAAAATGTAGTTAGCTTGTAGAGCTGACGTAAATCAATACTCAGATTTAACATTAGTGTTACTACATAAATGATGCTGCTTGATAAGCCAGGTTTATTACAAATACATCTTTTCTGTTGTCCTATTTCTTGGATAACAGATGGTCTCATTTTTCTCTTTTCTCAAAGTTCTTCATTATTTTTTAGATTGCTTTTAGTTCTTTTTGAGACAGGATCTCCCTGCAGCCCCTGTGGCCTGGAACTCCCTATGTAGACCAGGTTGATCTCTCATGGAGATCTGTCTGCCTCTGTTCTTCCAATGCTGGGATAGAAGGCATATATCATCGAAGGCACGTACCACACCAGGCAACATAATGTTTAGAATTAGAATTTGGGGAAGCGATGTGTAAGATTGAATGTTTAAAATATTTAAATTTTTTAAAAAAATTTTATTTTTATTTTATGTGTATGCATGTATTGCCTGCATGTAGGTAAGTGCACCCATGCCATGCAAAGTCCACAGAGGTCAGAAGAGGCTGTCGGATCCCCTGAGACTGGAGTAACGGTCAGTTGTTAGCTGCCATGTGGGTGCTGGCATTCGAACCCGGGTCCTTGGCAAGAACGACCAGTGTTCTTAACTACTGAGCCATCTCTCCAGCCCCTGAATGTTAAAATATTTAATAGACATATCAGCTACTATTGTTCTGATAAAGCATGCTGACCAAAGGGTTTATTTCGTTTCACAGTTTAAGAGGATAGTCTGGTAGGGAAGTCACCTGGTAGGGAAGTCAGAGCAGCAGGAGGTTGAAGCTAGTCACACTGCTTCTGCAGTTAGGAAGCAGAGGGGCATGAATGCTTGTGCTCAGCTTACTTTCTCCTGTCATCCAGAATCCCAGCCCAGGAAGTGGTGCCATCTACACTGAGTCAGTCTTCAGATCTCAATTAACCTAATCAGGAAAACCCTCCACAAGCTTGTCCAGAGGCCCACCTGCCAGGTGATTGTAGATCTCATCTAGTGACAAGTGATATTAACCATCGAAATATTGAAAAAACATACCTTCCAGTAGCCAGCCCCAATGAACAACCAGTAAGGCCACTCCAGGGTCTATCCACTGAATATCAACCCTGGGAGTGGTAATTGAAAAAAAGTGGAATAGGAAATTATAATTTCTTATGGCTTCTTGACCTTTTGCCTAAAATCAAGCGTAACAGATTGTAATTCCTGTTTTAAGTTTTTGTCATGTCCACTGAAAAGTGTTTAAGTGTGTTGAGTCAGGTGTGGCAGGAGTCACTATGTGGAGCACAGTCCATGGAGGAATGCTGCTTACTGGCTTGCTCCCCTGCCCCTGCTTTCTTAGGCAACACAGGCCCACCTGCCCTGGGGTGGCACCACCCACAGTGGGCTGGGTCCTCCCACATCACTCATCAAGTAAATACCCCTCAGACATGGCCTCAGGCCAGTCCAGAAGAGGAAATTCCCCAACTGAGGCTCCCTCAACCCAGGTCTGTCAAGTTGACAAAAAGGCTATCCAGCTTACCCTGTGTCAAAAAAAATAAATAAATAAAAGTGTGCATGAAATTTGAAAAATCATAATGTAGACTAATTCAAAATGCATTCATTCAGTTATGTATAGTCCTTTAACCATAACAGGTCTATGTGAGCTCTGTTGAGATCCAGATATTGAGTATACATTAAATACATTGCAGCGAAGTGAATTGAATTAAAGAGATAAGGCAGTGGTTCCTCTTGAGGAAACTGCTAGGTAATTGTACCCATTAGTTGTTAAATTTCGATAGGTGCTTGCTGTTTAGATGTTACATAGTACCCACCTTGTGTTTAATAAGGTGTCTGATTGTGATTTGCTGTGCCAAACTGTATATCAAAAAGCATTTACACTGGACAGAATCGCCACACCCCTACCTAAACAAATATAACTTAGAAAGGAAACTGTATTAAATATCATCTGAATTTTCTGTCTTATCTTTTAGAGTCTAAGGGCAAAGGTCTGAGACAAGCCCTAGGAAAATACTTTAAATTATGTCTCATTGGACTTTGAAAACAATGTTTCCACAGAGAAAAATATTGAAAATTCTTTTTTTATTAGTGTTGGTGGACATAGAAACATCAAACAAATGTGTGCATTACAAAGTATTGCAAAATGTTAGATTTTATTCATTAAGCATTTAATAATTTATAAAGTGGTAGAGTTTTGACCATCTGTGAAATGAGATCTAAAAGAGGAAACGAAGAAATAAGACAATTTTATAATGAACAACCAGTGATAGCTATGTGGTTAATTTTGTCTGTGGTTAAATGGGGCTTTTGGATATTCTAACATTTCCCCCTCTGAAGAGGTAACCATAAAATCTTTTAAGGATTAGATACAAGCTCCCAAATATTTTCAACATTTTTGGCCTTTGGAAGAGAGTATGCTGGTAAGAGGCCCAAGAACATTTTGACTTTTAGCCAAGAAACTGGCTACTTTTCTTTGGGGTCTTTTTTACCCTAACTGCCTAGCCAGTTCCTACCTCCTATTCATTTCACACCATCCTCTGAAGAGGTTACCCAAATTGCCAAAAGGGAATCAGGACACAGACCACTGAACAGAGACACAGGGTGAGGCAATTGGAGTATCCCTTCAGTGGGTCTATCTAAAAGACTCCCAAATTGCATAACTCTTATCTCAAAGAGGAAAAGAAAGTCTTTGAATCATGAATAGGAGATGTGAATGAGAAGTAAAGGCAAGAGTAATTAGCATTATCTAGACAGGGAACTAGAAAAAAGTCAGAACAGGGCAATTTTCAAATGTTCATATGAGAGTCCATTGGAGTTTCCTGACAAGGGCTTCCAAAAGCATCCCTCTATTGGGTTCTTCCTCATTTGCTTCCAAAAGCATCCCTCTACTGGGTTCCTCCTCATTTTTCTTTTGTCTTCCAAGGCTGGACTCTAGAGTGATGGATTCAGGATTTGCTTTCAGGTATTTTGATAGCTGTTGGAGTGGTTAGAATCAGTGTCTGTTCCCTCTCGAAGGCTTCTAGATAGGGGAGAAAACAAATTTATCTATCATTTTAGAACAATAGCTGGTTGTCTCCCTTAGCTCCAGGTGGGCACTACAGTATTGGAGACCAAGACTTGAAACCTTACACCTGAGCAGCACTTTCTGGTTAGGAGCAAAATCATCAACAGAAATAATTGTCCAAATAACTTTTTATATAGACTTAAGCCTAATGTCTGGGAGGTGTAATCCATTGAACTCTTAAAGAAATACACTGATGACTTTACTCTTTGGTTATGCTTTCCTTTTGGGTGTTTAAGACCATACAGTTGGCTCAAATAATTCAATTCAGTTTTACACTTAAGGTCATTTAGGATCTGCTCCTCATGGGTCACATGGGCTTGGGAGGAGCCCCTGGCTCCTTTCTTTTACCAGTTCCATCTATGTGAAGATAAGCCAAAGGTCCTGCTCGACCATGCCTGACTTCACTTGGAAACATGAATGAGACGTTTCCTCTGAGCTGACTCTCCTCATTGTATGTGGTCGCCAGCTGTGGCTGCTCTCCTCCAGCTATGGCCACTCTCCTGCTCTCTCCTTTCCTCCAATCATTCATCCGGTCCAGACCCCAGGGCTGGTGAGGAGTCTGTGCCAGCATCGCCACATTCAGACGCAGGAGACCAGGTTCAGTGACACAGATCTGCTTTATTGTAGGAAAGTACGGGCTTATATAAGGGTAATAGTCCAATCATAACACAGCATATGGGGTCCCTTATTAGCATGGCAGACTAGTATCCTATTAAAATCTAGTGGGCCAGATGCCCTATTAGCGTGATAAGTTTCAGTTTCTCTAAGTTTCGGATTCCTGGAAACCATTTAACTTACATAGTTTTCTCTCTGGTAAGAAACAGGAAGCACTGCATTCCAGCATGATAGGTATGTAAGGCTTTAAAAGGCAAAATCAGTTACAAGATTTTCCACAACAATTGTAGACTGGATACTGGTTCAAGTCCATTTCATGCGGTCTCCATGGCCTCCCTGAACAAGAGGACAGGTGACTCACCACGGTTACAGGACATTTTGAGAGATGTTCCATAGTCCCCTGGAACTTAGTAGACCTTGGAAGGCAAGAGGCAAAAATTGTCCTTTAAGTCCCTCTGACCACATTAGTGTAGGCGTCAAACTATGGCTTTTAAACATCCAATAAGGTTAGTTCCACCAACCTTTTAATTATCATGTGCTATGTAGATAAGGCTTGGGTAAAAAAAAAAAACAAAATATTCTCAGATAAACTTTGACTAGATATATATTTTATAAACTAGTTGACTAAACTATGACCATAGACATTTTAAGATTGTGTATATTATTTTTGTCTCATCGTTTATATACAACAACAAATCTGCACAGAACTTCATCACTTGCTTAGGCTTTCTCATTTTTTCTATTTTAGAAAATATCTCCATTCCCATATCCTTTTAATATTCTTGTTTTCTTTTTTTAAATAATTATGAGACACAATAGCATTAACAAATATATTTTCCATCTAGTGTGAGACCTCTTTTCCTAGGGATATAATTATGAGACATAATAGCATTAACCAATAAATTTTCCATCTGTTGTGAGATGTCATCTCCTGGGGATGCTAAGCAATGCTTATTCCCTTTCAAGGTTCTAGTGTCGAGCCAATATTTGATTAAAGTTTTACTGGGGAACCAATGAATTTATTGAGCTTACTTACTGAGATAACTGAGGGGTTGCTGAGGTGTGTGTATGACCTGAGGGTATGCGCATTGGAGAGCCTTTACCCAGCATGGGTCATGCCTTCTCTTCCTAGCCTTCCCCAGACTATACAATACCCAGTATGGGTCATGCCTTCTCTTCCTAGTCTTCCCCAGATTGTATACTTTTAGCCCACCCTAAATCCAGGAGGCCATGTGTGATTAGGGTCAAATTATATTCAGTTGGCTGGGAAGAGTGGCTGGATAATGTGGTGAGGATCCGAGAACCCTGCTTGGCCCTCCTTTAATGAATGAGCACAACCATCAACAAGCCCAATTGTGACGATGTTTAGTGATCAAGTTTAGCTGAAGTTGTGATGATGGAATCAGGCTCAGCTGATGTCGTGATGATGGTAGTTACTTCATGCAGAAGGGACGGTTGTATGACATCATCTTATTAAAAGGACCTGGAATTTAAAAGGATTTGATGCTAGGATCCACATATGAGGGAGAACATATGTTGTTGTTTTTTTCTGAGTCTATGTTACTTCACTTAGTTTCTAGATCTATCCATTTACCTGCGAATTTCATTATTTCATCTTTCTTTACTGATGAATAGAACTCCATTGTGCAAATATACCACATATTTGTTAACCACTCATCAGTTGAGGGGCACTTAGGTTGCTTCCATCTCTTAGCTACTGTGAGAAGAGCAGCAACAAACATGGTTTTATACATGTCTCTGCGATAGGATGAGTCCTTTGTGTATACGCCAAGGAGTGGTATAACTGGGTCACATGTAGGTTCATTTGTAGTTTTTTAAGAGTTCTCCACACTATTTTCCATAGAGGTTGCACAAGTTTGCAATCCCACCAGCAGTGAATGAACGTTCCCCTTTCTCCACATCCTCACCAGCATTTGGTATCCTTTGTTCTCTTGATCATAGCCAGTCTGATTGCGATAAGGCGATACCTTAGGGTGGTTTTAATTTGCCTTTCCCTAATTACTAACAATGTTGAACACTTGTTGAGATGTTTCTTAGCCACCTTTATTTCTTCCTCTGAGAACTCTCTGTTTAGATCTTTAGCCCATCTTTTCATTGGGTCATTTGCTTTCTTGATTTTTTTTGTTTTCTGAGTTCTTTATATATATTCTGGATATTAAACCCGTCAGGTATGTCACTGGTGAAGATTTTTTTTCCCATTCTGTGGGTTTTCTCTTCACGTTTTTGATTGTTTCTTTTGCTGTACAGAAGCTTTTTAGTTTAATGAGGTCCCATATATTGATTGCTGACCTTAATTCCTAAGCAACTGCTGTCTGATTTAAAAATCCTTCCCTACACTTATATCATGGAAGTTACTGCCAATATTTTCTTCTAAAAGTTTCAGGGTTTCCAGTTTCACATTGAGGTCTTTGATCCATTTGGAGTTGACTTTTCTGCAAGGTGAAAGATAAGGCTCTAGTTTCATTCTTCTACAGGTGAAGATCCGGTTTTGCCAGCACTGTTTGTTGAAGATGCTCTTTCTCCACTGTGTGTTCTTGGCACCTTTGTCAAATATCAGGTGGCTGAAATTGCGTGTACTCAGGTTTGGATCTTCAGTGATGTTCTATTGATCTATGTGTCTGTTTTTGTGTTAGTACATGCTGTTTTTAAGACTACAACTCTGTAGTATATTTTGAAATCTGGTATAATAATGCCCCCAGTGTTGCTCTTTGTGTTCAGGGGTTACTTTGGCTATCTGGGGTCTTTTGTGCTTCCATACGAATTTAAGGATTTTTTTTTTTAATCCTAGTAAGTATATCATGGGGATTTTTATTGGGATTGAACTGAATCTATATATTGCTTTTGGTAGGATGGGTCATTTTCACAATATTAATTCTTCCAATCCATGAGCATGGGATTCCAGCTGTCTTCCTCAATCTCTGTCTTTAATGATTTAAAATTTTCATTGTAGAGATCTTTGGTGTCTTTGGTCAGATTTATTTCAAGACTTTTTTTTTTCAACTATTGTGAGGAATGGCTTAATGGTTAAAGATATAGTCTACCCTTTCAAAGGGCCCAGGTTTGATACTGAAGGCCGTTTAAATAGTGTTGTGGTCAGAGTTCAGGACAACCTCTCTTGGGTGGTAGCAATTCAATATTTTTGCCTTTCGTTAATACTTATCAAACACTTAAACCAGTAGGCTGTCCTGTAGGAGTTACAGCTGTAGTTCGTACTTACATGAGCTTCCTGACAAGCCAGCATCACCTGTCCCTAAATAGAGCCTCATAACTGAATGTATATGGCAAGGTTCTCTCCATGATCAGAACTGCACCCAACGGCATAACAGAAGGCACTTTCTCAGCACAGACAAATAAGAGGCCTTTGTAGCACTGAGCACGTTATCCTATTTTTGTCTCAACCAACTTTCATCATATTATCAAATTCTGGCCATGAATCAAGCAAAATTAAATCTGAAACATATTTTCCACCACATCAACTGAGAAATAATTATTGTTCTCAGCACATTAAATTGTTTTTCAAAGATTTTAAGAGCTACAAATATTTGATACATTATAATAATTTGTGGGAAGGCCTGGGGTGATAGAAGAGATAAAATAAAGATCATATTTTGCATTATTCTCATTCTCTTAGAAAAAGTATAATCTTTTCCAACTGAAAAAAAATACAGAACCACTTTGCATAGTAATTATTTGCCTTTATGGTTGACATCTTTTCACTGCAGAGATATTCTGACCTTATAGTATAGCAAATATGTGTAACTTAGCATATTAATTCTCTCAGTATTTTGCTTGCATTGCCAGTAAATCTAAAATGTCAATAACAGCTTAAATGAGACCTCTGGGTACATACTCTATCACTTGAATAAAGGGAATTTACCTAACTTCCAACATTTGAAAGTTGAATTTGGAGTCTTTGCTTTTTTTAACTTTGCATTCATAAATAAGATAGTTATAGAATAATATTACATCATATAATTACAGTCAACAATAATGTTGAATATGACAAAGCTAAGATTGTGGTTTTGAGTCATGGAAGTTGGGACTCCCCAGTATTCACAGCTCCACAGTTCCCAGAGGGCTCTCTGTCCCTCAAGTGTTTCCAACACTAGTGATCCTACCTGAAAAAGCCATGACTTCAACAGGCCTGATCTTCCCAAGTATTATGTGTGTCTCTGTTCTGACTGGATTTCAGGAGTGTTCTAACCTTCACTGTCCATCTATGGAAATACAAATGCGTTTGATTTCACTTAATTTTTAGACTTCAAAATCTCACAAATTAACTGGATTTTTAAAAATAAAGCATGTAGATAGCCACAACTTTTGAATAAATTGTGGGCACAGGTATTTTAAGCAAAATTAGGAAGGCGGAAATGTTTCTATTTTAAATACGGAATTAGATCATCAATCCTCTATCCAATGTCAAGCACTAGTCAAAACTTTGGAAAACTGAATTCATATAGGCAATGATAGGCATGTCCATTTGTATCAGAAATTGATGTCTTCTAGAAGTTCTTTATTGTAAATATTTTCTATTAAAATAGTATCTAGTCACTAACACATATCCTTAGAAGTAAGTTTCTGTTCTAGTAACTAAGAAATCACACTCTCATTTGGAATCATATATGAATCAAGAACATAAAACCTCTTGCCAAAACCCTGTGGGAATCATTAAGAGAGCTAACATCAATCGTATTTAAAAATCAACTTCAGAAAGATTTATCTTGCTAACCAATAAGGATCAACAAGAATCGGTCATTTTACCTTCCCAACTAAGTCAGTCAAAACAAGAATTTTTGTCCAATTTTCAGTCACAGTCAATATAAAAAGCAATGTGACATTTAAAGAATATTTTAATGGTATATTGTTGCAGACAAATTAATTTGTCCTGTCATAGAAATTAAAATTGAACTTTAATTAGAAAAAAAGAGAAAACAAAATCACTATAAAAGTTACAATTTATTTTTATCTGAGTAAAGGGTGTATATAGTTGCATTAAAACAGATATAAAATATCAATAAAAGGCTAATATAAATAACAGATAATATTACTGAATTAGTTCCATGTCATCTTGTTTGTTACAACCAAATGCGTGCCAAACTCATCTTAAAGAAGGAAAGGTTTATTCTGGCTCCTAGTTCAGCACCAGGGCAGGAAAGCGAACGCCTGAGGACCCTGGGCTGCTTTTCACATTGCATCCACTGTCAGGAGGAATTGAGCAATGAATGCCTGCGCTCAGCTTGCTTCTTCCATTTTACTTAGTCTGGGGTACCCCAGCCCACAGAATGTACTGTAGTACAACCTAGGATCAATTTTTAAATATCAGTTAAGCTTATCTAAAAAATACCTCATAGACTTGCCCAGTTGTTTGTTTCCATGATGATTTTAAATCCCATCAACTTGATCAGTATTACTCACCATAATTACTAAATGATCACTGAAAGAACTCCGAAAGTAACATTATAAAAGGAGTCAAGTCCTCCTGAGAGTCTAAACTTTACAATAGGCATACACCAGCCATCAGAAATTATGTTCAGTGTCATTTCGTATAGTTATTTTACCAGCACTCATAATGAAAGGCCCTATTACATTCTACAATGTTAGCACAGGAAACATAATAAATAAAATGGACAGGTCCCATGCCCTCAAGGAAGTGACTATCCGTGCTTTTCCCTTCATTTTTACATGGCATAAGCTAAAAAAAGTCATTATCTAAGACAGCGCTACATTACAACACTGTGACTGGTACCTAATTTCCTGATCACAGTGGAGTTATTTTCTGTTATAGGGAGAAGAGGGAGGAAAAGGAGATGGGAGGGAAAAGGAGGGAGAGCAGCTTTATCGGACCAATCATTTCTTCTACAGAAGTTTATGTGTAACTTCTAAACAGCGACGTATGTGTTTATTAAGTTTTTCCTACCAAACGCCTCCCAAACATAATTTAAAAGGGTCTATCAAAAACAATTTCAAATTTACTTTTAAAGCTATTTTACATGTATAAAATATTTTAAGCATTTGCAAACAATTTAAATTGTAAATACGTTGATAGCTCTTTTATCACATTGAGCATTACCATTAAAGAAAAATAAGAAAGCTTGAAATAATAGAAATATCCAACTGCTCTATTATCCCATAACAAGGAATTTTTAGATTAAATAAAAAGCATAATTACATTCTAGAGACAAATTTGAAGAAAATATTGTTTAAAAATCTCGTTGACTTTGGGTTAATATTTTAAATGGTTTATGTAAACAGGCAAACAAACTCTTATTGAATGATAAAGAATCACACATCTATGGGCTGGAGAGATGGTTCAGCAGTTAAAAGCTCTGGCTGCTCTTGAAGAGGACCTGAGTTTGATTCCCAGAACCCAAATGGTGGCCCACAACTGTCTATAATTCCAGTTCCAGGGGATCTGAGTCCCTCTTCTGACTTCGGCTCCATGGGCACCACACCACAAGGGTACACTTATATAACTGTGGGCAATACACTCGTACGCATAAAATAAAAATAATAAATTATAAAGATAAATCACACATCCATGTACACACAGGAATAAAGCTCTCTCTACAAGTGGAAAGGGGATTTTGGGAAATCCCTGGGGAGGCCACCTTGGGAGGACTTGGGTTTCAAGGGTTTTAGTGGCTCCTTGGCCTAATTTTGGATTGGTTAATTTAAATACAGAAGAAAAGGCTGATGGGTTTATGGCATTACTAGGTTTATGGCACTAAATGATGAGGTGTCCAGGTCCTGCCACAATCCTCTCTGAACTAACTGGTTTTAATGGTTTATACTATTTCCCTTAAACTCTGTAGGCTAGAGGCAAACCCCCAGGCCTTTGTCTCAGGCCAAAAAGAAGGCAGATGTGTACCATTGTTCATTGTTACTCCTGAGTGACCCTGTTTATCTAGGATTTAGTCCCTTATATTACCTCCTCTGAAGAGGTAACCCTAAAATAATTTAGGAATGAGCAAAATTAGGGAATGGATGTAATCTACCTTCACCATGAAAACCTAGCGATCCAGCTCCAGCTTCTTTTCCAGAAGGAACTTGATGTCTGGACCAGAGTTTTAATTTCCATCTTCATGTAAAGGCTACAGACTGGGGTATTGATTTAGGAGGCAATAAGAAATCAGAACTTCCTTTCGCGTTTTTGGTTGGAGCACCAGGACGCTTTTTGAACTGTTGTTTAGGGGTCCCTGTCCTGAACTGCCTATCCAGTTTCTCTCCCTGTTCCCATCAATACTCCCAACTGGCAGTATGGGATTGCGCCAATGGTCAATTCTGACTTCTTCCAGGTCATGGGGGTGTTGAGTATGGCTATCACGGGACCCTGTCAGTAGGCCTATTTAGGGGACCCCCAAACTATATAACTGTTAGTTGTAGGGATGAAAGGAAGTCTTCGAGTGGTGTCTATCTAAACACAGGGGAGAAGTACAGGCAAGTTATTAGCATTAGGAATCTTAGGCCAGAGCACAGGATTTTTTAAATATTTAAATTAAAGTCCATTACACACCCTCGGTGAGCTCCAAAAGCATTCTTCTGTTAGGCTCCTCCTCCTGTTATTCCGGGTTTCCTTTTAGGTACTTTGACAGCTGTTGCTGTGACTAGGATCACAGGGAGAGGTCTGGAGAGAGAGAGAGAGAGAGAGAGAGAGAGAGAGAGAGAGAGAAATGTAGTCATTGTCTTATTTTGCTTTCTGTTGCTGTGATTAAACACTGACCAAAACCAACTTGGTGGAGGAAAGGGTTTATTTCACCTTACACTTCACAGTTCATCATGGAGAACCAAGGCAGGAACTCTGGGCAAGAACCAGAAGGCAGGAACTGAAGCATAGACCATGGAGAAATGCTGCTTACTGACTTGCTCTTTATAGCTTGCTCAGGTATTTTCCTTATACAGCCCAGGGCTGCCTGTCTAGGCACTGCCCACAGTGGGCTGGGCCCTCCTGCATCGACACAGCAATCAATTAAAAGTCTCATAGACATGCCCACAGGCCAATCCAATTGAGGAAATTCTCCAATTTGGGTTCCTAGGTGTGTTAAGTTGCCTACTGAAGCTGTTCAAGGCAGCCATGATTTAATTTTTAAGTTAAAACAATAGTGGCCTCTCTTAGCTTTCTGCATGCATTGACTACAGGTGGGTATTGTAGTATGGAATTGAGCCAAGGTCTGATGTCTTATATCTAGTCAGCACTGTCCTCATCAAGAAAAATCATTAGTGAGAAATAATTGTCTAAATAAATTTCATACGGTTAAGCCTAATGTTCAAAGAGTGTAGTCTCTTGGACTGTCAAAGAAACACCAATCACTTTTGTTTAGGATTATACTTTCCTGTAGGATAAGACCATGCTGGTGGTCAAAATTAGCCATTTCCTATTTATTATCAAGGCCCATCAAAGACCTAGTCCTCAGGGCTTCCTTGAGCTTGGGTCTTCCCTTTGGTTCCCTTAGCCTTTGGTTCCCTTGAGTCCTTTAGCTTAACTATATTTATTCTGATTAAAAGTAAAGAGTTAGGGGGTTGGTTCAATCCTGTTATGCAAATATGAGGCTCTGCATTCAGATGACCAGCTCCCACATATGAGCCAGCCACAACTGTCACACTGGTGGTGTTGGGGCCAGAGACAGGCAAATCTGTGTAATTTTTTGGCCAGCCAGTCTAATCAATTGATGAGCTCCATGTTCAGTAAATTTGTCTCAAAAAAAAAAAAACTTTTTTAAGATGGAAAGTGATTGTGGAAGACACATAATATAAACACATACAAACATATACATATATGTATTTTTATTGGAATAAGCATTTGTTCTATTTGAGAAGATTGTAATTTCCCATTGTGACTTAATTATTTTAAATTTCTTTGGAAAAAAAATGTCTTATTCTTTTGTCTGTGGCATAGACCTATCACAAATGATCAAAATTAAACCATAGATTGATTAAAATTATTAAAACTGAAAGTGATTGGTGAAATTGCAGTGAAACGTCCTCCTCTTAAAGAAGCACATGGGCAGGTGTAGAACAGCAGGTGACTCAAAATCTGTTGATAGGTGGCAATTTTATACCTGAAAATCACCACCCCATGTCACGTCACTGTCTTCCTATCAAGCAGGTCCACTTGCTCTCCAGATGCCCCTCTTATTAGCACAGATCATAAACAACACTCACAACACATTAATACACATGTTAAAATTATAACAAGACCCAGAGTGGAAGAGCTATCATGACCTCTCTCACATGTGAAATCTCAATAGTTGATCTCATAGAGGAGAGAATAGTGCTTACCAGGGTTGTAGGGGATGAGGAAGGAAGGGTTGCAGAGGGATTCATGAAAAGACATAAAATTCTGTCAGTTAGGAGGAATAAGATCAAGGGATTTATTGTATAGTGTGATGGCCACAGTTCAAAATATGTTACATTCTTGAAAGTAGAGAGTGGGTGGAGGTCAAGTGTTTTACCACGAAATCAGTAAGAGCATAGTAAAGCAGGTGTTAGCATTGGTCATTCTGCAAAGCATGCATGTGTTAAAACATTACATTGTGCATGACAAATATGTGTAATTGTATCTGCCAATTTAAACATTAATTATAATCCAATACAGCAATTCCATGGGAAATAGTGCTTTCTTTGGGTTTTTGTTTCAAGCTAAAGAGAGGCAAACATAACAGCATTTAGAAACATGCTTTTTAATTGATTTTTTTGTGTATTTCATACAGAACATTCCAAACAATCTTATTCATCTTTATACCTGCATCTCAGATGGTGCCCTCCCATAGCCTCCCTCTCCCCACTGAAGCCCATATTCTCTGTCAAAAGAAAGGCGCCAGGGGCTCCTCCCAAGCCAAGAGGAACAGATCCTCAAATGACTTTAAGAGAAACATGTTTTTTTTATATCTTCAAAAATAAAACACAAATAGAAATGGTGTTGAATGTTTTAAACTCCTGTACTCATTCCCAAGTACAAAGGCAGGAGGCTCAGGATGCATTCTCTTTGTATTCTGTGATCAACATTTACTTCTAAGCAAACTTCAGACCAGATGAGATGTAGTATCTCTGAATCAAGGCCTTGTTCTCAGATGGTAAGATCTGATTTCACTCCCAGATCTATACTGAACAGTTACGGTCAACAAATAAAAATAGGGGCTATCGGTAGACAGTTGCTCCATCTTTTCTTCTCCACAGACACTACTCTTCAATTGTTACCAGCTCTCATCATCAAAACACATTGTGGTGCTACGAAGTGAAGCCACTTTATGGTTATGTTTAAATAAAAACAGCTTGACTCTTAGCACCTATTATAAGGCCAAGAATGGAATGAAACTGCCAATACCCTGTTTCTGCAGAGTTCTCTCTGAACTGGTCTCTAGAACAAGGGTCTGATTTTTGTCTCATTGAAAAAGGATATTCAGCATGAAATTGGGAAATACGTCGGACCCTTATTTTAGTCAGAGAAATTTTCCCTTTCTGATCCCTAGAGCTAGACCAACACAAATACACATACACACACACACACACACACACACACACACACACACACACACACACATACACAAGAGAGAGAGAGAGAGAGAATTAATTTCTCTCATTGCTTTTAATGAGGTAAGTGCTGCTTACTTCGTTTTAAATATTCATCAGCTACTACAGCTATACATACAGTATTGTTTGTCTATGGCAGGGAAGGGTCATGAGGAATTCCTGTGTTTAGGTTAGAAGAGGAGCTCAAGTCATTTCCCAACACACATTTATTTAACCGTAAAAATGGTTGAACTTTTGAAACATAGGAGTTTCATCCCTGCCCCCCACCCCACCCTTTGGCAAAGTCTCATGTAGCATAGGCTGCCCTCAAACTCTTCATGAAGAATGGCCAAGAATGGCCTTGAATTTTTGATCAGCCTGTCTCCAGCTTCCTCCCAAGTCCTGGGATTATACGAGTGCTCCATTCCATTTCATGTGATGCTGGGAACCTGAGCTAAGGCTTCCTGTCTCCTAGGCACACACTCTACCAACTGAGCTATGTCCCTAGCCCTGAAAAAGGGATTTCAAAGCCATTCATTTGTTTCTTCCTCTTGCAGGGTCCCTGATGTGTGATTATCCTGCTTTCCCATCTGCTGTGCATACGTCCAACAGTAGGTCCTTCAGCCATTGCTACTCCTATTTATGGTAGCCAACACACTCTGGCTTCACCAGCATTTTAGTACCTCAAACAGGTGGTGCTTAGCTACGGATGGGACTCCCTTTCAGGGAGCTGTGCTTCTACTCAGGAATGTTTTGAGTGCTTTACTCTAGCCTAAAGTTGCCTTGTGTCCTGCCTACAAGGTGGCCCCCACTGGCTCCTAGCTACTCCAGATCCTCACGCTGTAGTTCCAATTTTCACGGTGCTCCTTAACTGAGTCCACTGTGATTGCCAGTACTCTGGCATTGAAGGCAAATATAGAATTGTTGAATTATTCCATTCTAAATGGGCCTGGGTTAAGCCCACTCCATCCCCTGTACATTGAAATTTACTAAATATTTGTACCACATGAAACATAACTACAAAACACGTTACTCATAAGAGGTACTAGACACCACTACTCTATAAGCCTTTAGGCCAAGAGCCTTCCTCCACAGCCTTGCCCGGCCTTCACCCCATCAGTCCTGGTGCAGTTGAAGTGAAATTAAAAGGAGCTTGCTCCCAAGCACTGGGATTGTTTAGAGGATGTCCACAGACCCAAGTCCAGAATGAAGTACTCACAATGATAGAAAGCACAGAACGACATCTCATCGCTCTTCACATCCTATTCCTTATTTCAAAATACCGTTTTAGAAGACAGGCTGGTAGAATATGTCTCTTTTCTCACAAAGCCCTTCAACCTTCCACAGAAACATACTCCTATGTGATTCAATAGAATACAGACTTTCCCACCTGCAGAATCTGTGTCGTTCAGTCTTAAAAGCATTGCCAACCTGAACATTGCATGGCTAGACTACACTGAGATCAACCCCAATGTGAACCACCCACCAAATTCTCAACACAGCTACACACAGAAAATGACTATGCAAGTGCTTTTACCTGATGAGTCTTCTCATTGGTGAAAGGCAGCAACTTTTAGATCAGGCTACCCATGAGGTAAACAATGGGTAATATTAAAATACTTAAGTCAATCTTTAAAGGCCCACATAACTTACTGTCACATATTTATCAATAGTTCACTATTTCTTTACATGTTAGTTCAAGTCAACATCATGAACCAACGAGCACTGATTGTCTACACTCTGGTCACCTGGAATTTGACCTTATTCTCTCCACAAGTCTGTGGTCTTCACTTCTTTAAAGTCCAAACGCAGCCAGTGTCTATGTGTTGCGTCTTCAGCACTTAACCTAATAGCCTGTTGTTTCTATTTGCCATATGGGCTCTTCTGAGGAGCTTGGGCATCCTTCAGATGGCATCAGTGGAGTACAGACATTTCATCCTCATCATCTCATATTTTCCCAGGATAGTTCACCTTCTGGAGAAAGAAATGAGTGTAAAGCATTAAAGTCCGGTATTCTGTCGCCGTTGTTGATATGAAAAGAGCAGTACCCCCATTGGTTCCCAAAACTCAGAGGAGGGCAGACACGAAAGATGTATTCGTTACTTTTACTGTTGTGCTGTTTTAAGACATCATGGCCAAGGCAACTTAGAGCAGGAAGAGTGTATTTGAGCTTATGGTTCAAAAGGGATAAGAGTTGATCTTGTCAGGTAGGCTGGTGGCAGATGTGACCAGATTAGAAAAGCATTCAAGCTTATGTCTCCAAGCAGAGAGACAAAATGAATATGGGCATGGCCATATACTCTCGAAATCTTCCCCCCAGTGACATTTCTCCATGAAAACTGCACCCTTTAAACCTCCCCAAACAGAGCTACCAACTGAAGACTGGATTGAAGAATTACCGTCACCACAATGGCTGTGGGAATGTCTGAAGAGGATTGTCTTGATTATTAATTTATGCAGGGAGGTCTAACCCACTATGGGCATCACCATGTCAAGACAGCTGGCTCTGGGCTGTGTAAGAAAGACAGCTAAGTATGAGTCTGACTGAACATAAAGCAAGCTGGCCAGCACTGTTCCTCCATGGCTACTGCTAAGGTTCCTGCCTTGAATTCCTGTCCTGACTTCCCTCAATAATGGATCATGACCTGTAAGTGTAAGCCAATAAACCCCAAATTCCCAAAGTTGCTTTTAGTTATCACAGAAACAAAATGAAAGTAGAATAGTTTCTAATTAGATTACAAGGTTCTGTTGAATTTTTTTTAAATACTATGTACAAATTCTTACTTTAAATTTAAATATTGGTAAGTGTTAAGAAATAAAAACAGAAAAATGGAAAATTTTATAAGTAACGACTTAACAGTAATGTATGTTGGTAAATAGGTGAGGTGGTGCTTAACCAATACTGAATTTTCTTGGTCCTGAAGTGATATCCTTTTCTAATGTATGGAAACCATAATCATAAATACATTGTGTTTGATAAAGTGTTTCCAATTACATAGTCATCAATTTCATTATTTTGCCTCAATATTTTAGTAACAAATTGCTTTAATATGAAATATATAAAATGAAGAGTATAGATAATAACTAAGTATACAAAATCATCTTCTAATTTTACATAATAGTTCATGGCATGCTTCCAGATATCAAAAGGTGATAGGTTTGATGGTGATAAAACTGTTCATTAAGGATTTACATAACAATTAATGTTTTTCAGAAGGCATCACTTAGCTTTTCTTTACAACATGACATCTCCGTTAAAGGGAAATAACATGTTGGATTAAATACTTTAAAATTCATAACATGCTCTGAAATGCTGAACTGAATTTGTAATTTAAATGCACAAATTTCTCCTACTAGACTTCACATTAGGTTGAAATCAGCAAAGAAATCTTTTTCTTTTCTTTATGAACTTTATTTCAAAAATTATTTATTGAATATCTACATTATCCCAAGAACTCTGTGATGAATTTGAGAGAAAAAGGCCAATGGTCTCAGGGAGCTGCTGTTCAGGTTTATAAGGAAAGTAATAATATAAAAATAAAATAAATATAAATATAATAGAGAAGGGACTTGTAAGTTAATTTTATGACACTATGGAAATACATAAAAGGGATGAATATATTATCCAAGCATGGCAGAATTATAAGACACTCGAAATACCTATATAAAAAAAAAATCAGGTTGAGTAGGATTTTAGGTATCTCAAAGAATGTTGCTGTGATGGAAAGAGATATCATAGGACGTGATAACAGTGTCTGAAGGACTGGAACCTGCCTGCCTGGGAGCTGTAACCATTTTGACCTTGCACCAGACTGGCATAACAGAATCAAACCATGTACACAGAAATACAAATGAAAGAGCTCCCAGTGCTCAGTCTTCAGTGTTGCTCCCGACAAGCTAGTCCATGTAGGGTCAGAGCTGCAGGTGAGAAATGGGACTGCTGGATTTGGGATTCTCCCATCGCTGCATTTGAAATCACAGCTGTTTGCAAGCGTGGGCTCTTTCCTATATGTTAGCATGTTCCAAAGAGGCGGGTGGCGGGGGTGACACTTAAATTCATTTTTAACTTCAATTTTCCCAAATTGAAGGCTAAAATACTATTATTACACACATCAGTCCTGGATTAACCTACTCTTTATTAACTAATTGGTCAGTAGGATGGGAAAACCCTGAAAGAAACAGAAGAAAATATGTATGTGTTATATATTCCATATATGTGCCTTCTTTAACTCTAGTGAGGAGGGTTCTATCATATATATATATATATGTGTGTGTGTGTGTGTGTGTGTGTGTGCGTGTGTGTGTGTGTGTGTGTGTGAAAATGCTCAAGCTTGTGAAGTTTAGATAATTTAATTAAACACATAAAATTTGGGGTTTTTTTTATTTTATTTTATTTTAACCCATTGGAATGTGAATGACAGTTTGTGCTAAACTGACCTATCATGCAAACTTCACAATAAAGCATGTATTCAAAGTCCTCATTGATCAGTAAGGCTGAGGTAAGCATCAGAATTTTATATCCAGGCTTATACACTTTATATTCAATTTAAAATAATATGTATACATTGACTATTAAAGACTTAATGAGCCACACATAATAAAAGGCCATGCCATGTTCATATGGGTATATGTCCATGATGCATGTCTTTAGAAAGAAATCCATAAATTGTAAAACGAATGAGCATAGCCTGTGAGATCATGACAAGTATCATAGGCTATGGTCTGCTGCTGTCGAAAATCACTGTGCTTGTGTTTGTGTTGTTTGTTTATGACAAACACATGAAGCATTATAAGACACTTGCTTCTTGTATCAAAATGGTAGTAAGCAGATACAACTTATGTTCAAACTTTCTTATTCTGCTGTAATTATTCTTTAAAATATGTTACACTCACTTTTTCTTATTTAAACCACAATAATTATATCTGAATTTTATAAAAGTCATAAGGAAATATTAATTTTCCTAAAATGTAAAGCAATGTGGCAAGAATGACACTATTAATCATGGAATTCGTTCTGCAATGCACTATGGAGTTTTTAAAATGAAAAATCATATTGCTTAAGGAAGTTTCAGGAGGTATAATGTTCCAGCTCAAAATATATTATAAAACAAGGGCAAATTTTACTAGACAATACAACATAGCCAAAGAAAAACTGGTCTGCACTGTTGAAATATGGTTCAAAAAAGAAGATAATTGAGCGACTAACCAGAACTTTAATTCTCAGGCATTATTGCAATAATGAATTTTCCCTTTGTGTTAAAGAATGCTATGGGAAGTCAGCCTTACCCTGATGAGCATCTTTACAAATGTTTCATGTTAAGAAGAGGTCTTTTGAATGAACTATAAGCATGGGACAGAAGGATGCACGCTAAGATTCTACAAGGTAATTGCCACTCAAATCACTACATTTAATGAGATTTTGTTTATCTTGTTTTAAAATAGTTTCACGTTGCAAATTTTTTTTATTTTCATAAAGCATATCTAAAATATTTTCTATGACGTTGAATTCATGAATATCATGAATAAGATATCTTTAACAATTTTCCTAAGCATTTTATTGGTACATGGAAGTGATACTGATATTACATATTGAATTTTTACAATGCTATTTGATAGAAATCACAGATAACATCCCATAGAATTTCAACAGATTTGCTTGTGCTTCTCAGGATAACTTATTACCCATGGACAGGTGATTTTGTCAGGATTCACTGGCAGCATTATATATCTTTAATGAAATTTAATAGCATTAAACCACTTTTCCAGTGACATTACTGATGAATATTTTCTCTTTCATAGAATTTGTCAGAATTATTTCAGCAAAAATTTTAAGTTAGATGATAAGTTTATACAATGCTGTTATATGAAAAATATACATTTATATTTATAAATGTATATGTATATATATATCTACCAAAATAATTAAAGAAAAGCAAGAAATTGAGAGGAAGTGAGGGGACATGGGAGGAGTTGGTGGGGACCTGGGAGGGATGGAAATAAATATAATGCAAAGAAAATATTCATGTATGAAATCCTCAAAAATAAAATTATTAAAAGTTCTTTTTTAATGTCCATGGTAACATAAAGAGAAAAAAATTAGGAAAATGTTTTGTTAGACAATCCTCTTTCGTGAACAAACACCTCAGACTTCTAATAGTAACAGTACTTATTGCGTACCTCCGAGAGTTTACTATGTGATGAATCTGTAGATAATGTGTTCATTTCATATCACTAATACACCCTAAATTTAATTTAAAATCTGAGTGGCTAAAAATAACTATGAATTGAACTTATTTTCTGATAATTTCCTCTTTCAAAACTGTGCTCTTCACGGATTTGAGAAATCATATATAATAAAAATTGACATTAAAATATTATACATATAAAATTATTATTATCTTTAAAAATATTTTCCTATACATTTATTGTCAATTATCTGGCTTATGTTTTTCTAGATTTTTACATATTACTCCTTCATTTGCAGAAAATCTCTTAAATTTCAGTGGTCCTTTTGATTCAAGCATTAAAAAAAATCAATATCACTTGGAACTATTACTACTAGTGCAATTTCATTCTTTAAATAACCTTACTCGCAGCTTAACTTTGTTTTTTGAGTAGTTCCTGGAAACAGTCCATAGTTATGTATTTCAAATATTGTTAGGAACTGCTATTGTGTGTCTTGATAAATTCAGTTGATGTACATTTATGATAATATATTGCTTTCCTATTTTTTCTGAGTTAACTGTTTTCTTATATTTCTGCATTTGCCAATGTTTTATTTAGAATATATCTTTTTTAAATTTCATTACAGATTACTTGGAGAGCTAAGTAATATTTTTGAAGTTTTTTTATTATCAGAATCAAGTGTTCGTTGGTGTCTATCAGAGCTTCCTCTGCCAATAACACTTTTTGCATTCATAATCCGAAGATTGTTGTCCACACATTCGGTGTTATTTCCAGAAACTTCTAAATTTTTAACTTTTAATTTTTCTCCACACCATGAAATGTAAAGATAACTTAAAAATTATTAAGGTATACTATATTAACTGATTATGAATATCTTATTCACTTATTTTAAAGCCAGGAATTAAAATAAATAAAATATTAGAGAACCATCGGATGTATATTTAGCTGCATTTTATTGATGAGGTTGTACTTTGGGAATTCTTTTAGACTATGTTGTTAATCTCCACTTCATACTGATTTGCATTCCTTGCTCTATTTCTCTTCTTTTCCTTCTCCTCTTCCATCCTCCTCTCTCTTCACGCTGCCTGTCCCTCTTAGTCCTGTCCTTTCTGAAACACCTCAGATCCCCCCCATCCTGCCTCCTTCCCCCACATTCTCACAGGCAGTCTGAGATTACCCATATAGTCATCTGAGTGTTTTCAGAATCTGATCTCTCTCCCCCATATCCCATCTTGGGCTAGGAGTAGAATCCAAGGCTAAGTAAGTGCTTTACTCTGGAGGGCTATCTCCAGCCAACCAGGACTTCTGCTTCAGTAAACCTATCTGCAAAGTTAGCCATATCACTTTTCCCCTGTGGAGCAAAACTTGACATAAAGTGCCTAGTGCATATATGGCGATGGGAAAGGAAAGATACTGCTTCCACCTCCTGTCCTCCAGGAGAAAGCTCAACATGATGAGGTAGGAAACACCACAGCAACAGTCACAGCTTTGAGTGACTTCCCAATATGTCAGAAAAGATCCACTAGGGCAGGAACAAGACTTGCCCCTATAGCCAATCTTACCACAATATGAAGGTAAAATCTGTGAAGTTAGTATCTAAGTTAAAACATTGGCCAACAAAAGTTAAAACTGTCAGGCACATTCAACTCTGGCCAATGTGATAATTCATTTTTTCTGAAATGAAATTAAAGTAGGTGTGAAATGCCTATGTCTTTTCAGGCTTCAAGTTCTGTGCGTGCTCTGATCAAGTCTTTCTTCACTTTTTTTTTTCTTTTCCTGCAAGCTCTTGGCACCTTCCTTGGGTAAAAGTGTGTCTGTCACTTGTTTGCCATCTCTACCTCTCCTGCCCATCTCTCATTAGCTGGTGACAATGGAATTAGCACTGCAGTGTCTTTTTCATGAGGTCAAATCAACATTTTAATCCATTGAAAAACGCAAGAAAATAAAGCTTTATTTATTCTATGAAAGAGTCTTCCAACTGCAAATTTACTTTGCACAGAAGAAATTCTGTGATTAGGACAGTAAAATAATCCAGGAACTGTGTTTGTGTCAGATTGTTATTGTCATCTTTACATTATTTACTTTCTCCGAATAGCAGCACAATAGTATGAACGTCATCAGTTTAGGTAATCACTTAAACATGAACAAAATAATAAATACAGGTGCAAACCCAGGAAGTGAAGTAAAGAATCTAGACGGTAGATATAGTCACTTTTAGCATTAAAATAAAACTAAATTTAGAATCCGTAGTGAGTAAGCATAGATCATAGGATGAAACTGCATCCTCTAACCATGTTCTAAGAGAGCGTGAGCTGGATGCTCCCTGCTGAGGGGTAAGAAGTGAGAGGCAGGAATGGTTTTGATGTGAGAATGAGCTAGACAGAAGAAGGCTCCAGCCTAGACGCCAAGGAGCCAGGCATGTTCTAGAAGCCTCTCATGTTGCTGAAAAGCCCACCCCTCAGCTCACTGATGAATCAGTGGTGGTGGGGGGTGCATTTCTCTGGACTTAGTTTTACCATACAGAAAAAAAAAAAAAAAACCTAGTTCATGAAATTTGTGTGACAGGGACCTTGGAGAAACTCAACTTGTCATCTTACTGCTTGAGGTCTCCAAGAGAGGAAATACTCAGCAAAATCTGACAGTTCCTCAGATTTTAAAAGTTTTCAAAGTTTTAGAGAACACATATGGCCAATTTCAGTCTTTTCAAAGGGTTAGAGGTTTTGAAAAAAATTCTGGAAAAAATGTTATAGATGGCTTCAGGGTAGAAGCAAAAGGAATTTTCTTCCTTGGATATCTGAATAAGAAACACAGTAGGTACCTAGTGAGCTGTCTGAGCATTATGTCTCCATCAAGTAAGTCCACTCTACTTTCTACCTTATGCTTGATAACAGGAAAGTCATGTTGATATAATGAGATTTCACTTTCTGAGAATATTAGTTAACCCTGATGTAGAAACAGCAACTAAGTGAAACAAAAGCCCTTTCATCGTTGAATAAAGAATGAGATTTCAGCCTAAAACAGACCATTCTCCGAAATAGAAAGGATATAAATATGAATCATTGATCTTGGCCATTATTTATTATTGGAAGAGAAATAGAGAAATGCTCTGTGCAAATAAATAAAATAATACGAAGAGAAAACAGATAGAGAAATCCTCTTACTGTCCATCCCTTCAGGTGGACTTACACATGGTTGATCTCTGAAACATGTTTGTGTTACTGTCTTCAGGTTCTGCAAGGCAACGCCTCGTGTAATTACAGCACTAATATGAGCAGTTTCTAGATAATTACAGTGACTGAGGAGAGCAACAGAAAATGATACAGAGGTCAAATTTTTCTGATTTCTATGTAAAATTATAATGCATGTAGAAAATTACACATCATGAAGCATCCCATCAATTTCCAGCAAAATTCCAAGACCTATAATTAGGCAGATGGCTCACGAACACCTAGAACAGGAAGAGGTAATCACCAAGAGCCACTTTAAGTTTACTAGGAATAAATTATGCCAGATTAATTAAATTATATAAACAGTGAATCTGCATCTCAATGAGGCATTTAATGCAGTGTTCTGTTAATGTCTTTGTGAACCAGATAGATGTGGAGAGAATTTTTGCAAGTTATGTGGATATGTGTTAGTCAAACAATTATTCACAAATCATGATAATTACACAACTCAATGCTAAATCTCTTGTGAGCCATCTTCCCAATTTTAGTTTGAAAAATAGACCTAGACATAGAAAAGGTATGTGCCGATAGAGACAGTCAAACAGTGGGTGAAAAAAATTCGTGATTAAAATAGTCAATGATTACTTTCATTATGAGGGTTGACAATGGATCAAACTGAGCAAGAAGGAATTGTGGGAAGTACAAACAAACCCTGATGCTTCCATTTAAAAAGTCGCCTTTACACATGCACAGAATGGCAGAGATTGAACACAATTGGAACTATACGTAACAGTAGGCTACAGTACAGTCTCTATTCATAGTTCCTAACACAAATCCTAGCACAAAACAGATACTCAAAGTCCAAAATACTTTTAGGATTACAAATCTAATGAGTCAATAAATATAGTGCCACAAAATGGTGATTAGCAAAAGAGGCAACAATAGCAACATAATTTATGTTAATAAAGCCCTGTGTATGCTTTAGAATCCTACAGTAGTTAAGAGGAACACTAGTAGGTAACAGTAGCTCCAGGAGAAGCTAAACAAGGTGATAAAATAAAAATAAATACACCGCCTATCAAATAGGGCAGTGTGTCCATGAGTATAAAGAGAGAGACAGAGACAGAGACAGAGAGACAGAGAGACAGAGAGACAGAGAGACAGAAAGAGACTGGAAGGAATTGGCTCGATTCTGGAGAACCACTTGACAAAGGTCTTCAAGGTAAACTGGCAGCCAGAAATACAGGGAGAGCTGAAGTCAAACTTCAAACCCAAAGGCAGAACTTCCTCTTCCTCTGGAGGGTCAGTATTTGTCTTAAGACCTTCAAGTGGGTAGATAAAACCCTCATTATTAAAGACGGTAATCCGTTGTAGTCAACGTTTACTGATTTAACTGTTAATTGCTTCTAAATCAACTTTCCCAGCAGTGTCTAAAATCGTGTTTGGCCAAATCTTTAGCTACCGTGAGTCAAACAAGTTGACACAGAAAATTTATTTCCACAACTCCATGGTCATAAGAAATGATTAAGAGAGATTTAATTTGGAAAAAAGAAAAGTTAGGGAGCTATATGGTACTTTGTATATAAATTATTGTAAATTTTAGAATTAAGATGGCATTATTAGGCTTACCACTGCAATCTGAAATGTCTAGAGAAGCAAGGTAGAGATGACAAGTGAATCTGGAGATGTATAATTTTAACATTTAAATTACGGTGTATGATTGAGAAATAAGATCGACATATTGGGGGAAACATGTTAAAAAGTCAGTCCTCGCGGTAATTTCTAGTTCAATTGGAGAGACAAAGACGTACATGTGATGGGAGCAGCTTAGGGCAGGGACCTCAAGAGCAGTTGTTCTAAGTCATGTCTTGGCCGGACACTGAAAATGTGCTTGGTCCTATCCTGGCCCACAGGGGCCTCTCGCGCCTTCTTCACGAGACCTTTCTTCTTCTTTCATTCAACTTAAGTGAACCCCGCTGCCTGGAAGCACCAGACTGAAACTTGGAGGCACCAGACACCTCATGGATGGGCGACATGGACTGACCAGCTTACCTTTCCATCCTCACACCCGTTTTTGTCGAAAGACCTGGAGCTCGATGGTACCCCATTTTCTAACACCGGCTTTTGCTGTACAGGGGCCCTAACTTCTTTCTTTCCGTTCAGCTCCCACCAATAATCTTATAATAAAGTCTAATTAATCCTCTCATCATCTGTGAAATTTGTTTTTCAAATTCACAAGGTAAGACCTTGGAGTCACCAACTCAGTGAAAATTTCAAGTGACGATGAGCTTCCAGTACCTAACTCCTGGGTTAAAGCCCACCTCAGTGTAGAAAGCATCTGTTTCACTCAGACTCCCTGTTCCCCCATTTCATGTATACCCTGAAAAAAAATATTGATTGCCTACTTTTGTATCCTCCACAGTTTTGTCCCTTAGTGGAATAATAGCATGCTTCCCCTGCCCTCTTGAGGCTTATTTCTAGAGAGAAAAATGCAATAAGTAATTAAGTAATAATTATAACATATAGTATGTGAAATGTATGGGATTGAGAAGGGGTCTGAGTTCTGCATAAAACCCAGTCTGTGAGTTTCTCAGTCCCCACCAGAGGTGGTGATGGAGGTTTTACCTGCTGAGCACCAGATGTAGCCCCAGTCTGCTGCAGGTTGAGGGGAGTGCAGTCAAGGTCTCACACCCTCCTTGACCAGCCACACTTCATGTACACCCAGATTGCTAGCCCAGCAACGCCAGCAAATTTCAGTGCCTGTTTATGAGGGCCTTCAGCACGCATTTCCAGACCCTCTGTCTGCACTGCTTATGGGGTTAGAGAAGCTTGAAAACATTCTCTTTCTAAATTTATTTCCAACCCTAATACGTTTTTTTGCCCTCACTCAGTCCCCAGATCTTTAAAAATACAATAATTCTTATTTAGGGTTCCCTCAGCAGTAAAACAATACCCACATCTATGCAGATCAATCTGACCGTCAACTCACACGCGATTCCAGGAGGGAAAGGAAACTGAGCTGGGGAGCGAAGTCTGGGAGATGGACAGTTTTTGTTGCCTATGCTACAGCTCTAAGTGATGGAAGGCTTGTTCTTTCTATTTTCTCTGTTGTCTTGAATAAACTCATTTCAAACCCGATACCTCAGTTTTTTCTATCTATGATGAGCTTAGACAGAGTGAAAAGAAAACAGGAAAGGAAGTCAGATATGGAATAAAAGTGCAATACCAAAAGATGTGCAGGAAGACAAAATGTAGAGTTTGATCCAGTGGTCAAAGAAGGTGGGAGACAGGCCTTGCAGATACCCAGAAGAGACCCTTGTACGCTTTAGGACCAACAGAGCTAAAGGCCCCGAGGGTGAAAGTCCTGGTAGACACCGGCCAGATGCTGAGTATCAAAAAAACGTGCCAGAAAAGCCTTCTGCTATGTTGGATGTTGGAAGTCCAGTTAAGAGAAAACAGGATGGAAGACAGAAATGCCGCGACAGAAGAAAGGTAATTTGCTTTGGAGGCAGAAAGCAAAAATGCTTAACAATCATGGAGGGATCCTGAGCTGTCTAACCAGAAATGAGCAAGCCAAATATAAGAACGGACGAGAAGGGTCAGGAAAGATTCCATGACGGAATAATCATCGGAAAAAGGAGTGGGGCAGTTAGAATTCGTGTTGCATAACTTGAGGGCATGCCCTTACTGCGATCTTGGACTTGGGAGTCTCGCTGCCTTCAGCAATGAGGTCCCACATCATGGCCCTGAAATCAGAAGCTAGAAAGACCGTGCTGATTGGGGCAACTAAAATGCTTCAATAGATTATAGAGGGACTCAGGGAATGTAACAGTGAAATGAGATGGAAGGAGAGCGTGGAGAGTGGAGTTATTAAGGCTTAGTTAAGCATCACCTCCTTATGCGAGGGAAGATCAATATTTCTAGAGCCAATGTCTTTTAATGCATTTATTTGGGGAATCATAAACAAATTTCACACATAAGACAACCACAGATAAGAGTGCCAGTCCTAGGGCCAATACCCGGGTGACGTGTCTCAGTCGGATGTGGTGACGGTAGTCTCGGCTCAGCTTGGTTGTCTCTGGTCGGTCGAGCGTCGAGTCAGGTTTAGATGTTCACTACCTGAAGTTTCTCTTTTTTCTCATGGTCCAGAGATGGGATCAGTCAGAAGATGGGGCTGCACAGCTGATGGGAGTTCAGCTCATATGTGCGCCCACAGAACTGATTTTCCTCTGGGTTTTTATAGTCCTTATGCATGACCTGACTAACGAATGTTTATCAGTTTCTTACATCATTTGGCTAATTACACAGTTACACTCAGGTTGCTAGGTTACATTCTAGGACTACTAAGTGATGCTCTTATCTTTAATGTACACACTTTGGATATGTTTACATACTTTTACTAGAGTTCTTTTTTGATTCTTAGTTTCTTAATTCTATTACCTTCAATACAATTCTTAATTCTTAATTCCCTATTCTAATACATTCAGTATAGAGAGATTTGTATGAATGGCTTAAAGACCAAAAGTATTTAAATAAGTAATAACATTGTAATCGGGGAAAATGGGGTTCTTTGGGGTGTTCTTAGTCTTAATAAAAGAATTTAAAAACTGACAGTAGGAAGATCAAGGAAAATGTTTCTAACAACAAGGCAGGTAAAATCTCAATTTTGGCAGTTTCCAGGGAAAAGGGAGGTGGAGTGAGAAGGCCAGGCCTTTTTTTTTTTTTTTTTTTTTTTTAATGGTGGAAGAGTGAGGGAGAGGTATCATTTCAGTCTTTTAACCTGGAGGAAATAGCTCTGCCTTAGAGGGCCTCCACAAAGCCCAGATACCTCTAGCTTTCCAGAAGGTTCTTGAAATCCTAGGGGGCATGGACCTTTCTAAGGTTCCCAGGGAAACAAGAGGTGTAATCCAAAATCCAATATGAGAATTCCATCCCTATGGCCCCCAGCACGTTGCAGACTTAGAAAAGTGGGTAGCTCCACACCACAGCGCTCTGTGCAAGCAGCTGCGACCAGTAGAGGGGCTTCTGGGAAGGAAGAGTATATTATCTCATTAAGGGAATAATTTTTCCCTTCCCTCCTCAGTAGTCTTCTCCGGTAAAGCCGATTTCCTGGGGAGCAAGGTGCACCCCTGCTCAGGTGATTGACATGCCTTGTCAATTTAATTCTAAAGGAAAGAGACAAAGTATGTGATTTTTTAATGGTTGGGGCAGATTGTAATTTCATGCCTTCAACAAGTGAACTCTGGGCTGGAGGTAGAACCAACATTCCATTATTCTAACCAGAAGAAGCAGCTTTGTCTTAAAGCCCATTGGGTAGATGCTTCTACCTTTCTATATGGTGGGAAGTGTGTCCCTTTTTTAACACTCCCAAGGAAGTGAGAGGAGTCCAAAATCTGAGTGAGGGGTCATGCCAGTGTCCACCCAGTCTGTTAACTTCCGTTTAGCTACCTAACAACATGACCCAACACTAAGCATTGTGGTAAGTGATTGTGTGACCAGAAGGAAAGCCAGGTAAGAGCTCATTGTGAGAAATGTCTTGAAAACAGGCCTGAACAAAGCAAGCCGAAAGAGTAGGAGCAGGTCTGGAGAGGTGATTCAGCAGTTAGGAACCCTGGCTACGCTTACAGAGGACCCCCATTCATTCCCAGCTCCCACGTGGCACTGAACAACCATCTATAACTCTAGTTCCAGGGGATCCTATGCCCTCTTCTGACTTCCACGGGCATTGCACAACATGGGTGCATTTACACAATGCAGGCAATACACTCATAAACATAAAATACAATCACAAAAATATTTTTTTAAAAAAATAGTAGAAGCAAACAAGAGTGAGGATTGGTGACATGTGGAGGAAAATGCACTTAGGGGTGACACCTCGATTGTTATTCTGACATTATCTTGGGCACACTATGGCACAGACAAGGTCAAACATGTTTGTCTTTCCATGATATCGGAATTTATTGAATAACAGTATATTCACCAAGTTTAACAGTTTCAGTGATAACAATCTGTCATATTCTCAGCCTATATTGATAGCTTGGGAGAGGTGAATGCAGATTACTTTATTTCAATCTTAATCATTCGTAATAACTCTCATATCACACAGCTCACAGAAAATATGCTTATTTATCTGTATGCATATATATGAGATACAGAATGAATACTAATTGAGGAGGCTTCAGCGGTTTCTGAGGGCTCAAAACTGTCTCAAAAAGAGCAAGAAAAAAAAAAAAAAACTGAGAAAGAGTCTGTACTGATGTACTGATGAGATGATGGGCCAGACCAGTTGTGGGGGAGAGTTGCTCTGCTGGAGTCAGGTGTGAGAGGGAAGCCCTGGAGTCCAGCAGCTAGGTGAAAGGCTGAACTGAGCACCCAGAGCAGGAAACGGGTCAGGATCAGGAACCACCGGGACAGGTCAAGGCAGATAGGCTAACAGGAGGATGGGCAGGTGCCTGGCTCATTAGGCTGCAGCAATGGCAGGACACTAACTGAGCCAAATTCCTGAGAATGGTCCAGGAGTTCTTGATCCTTGACCCACATCCAAGTATCAGATCATAAGTTGATGTGGGGCCATACCAATGAAGTAGTAGGTGTCCATCACTGTATGGGTTCCAGGTGGGAGAGTTACATATTTTTCTTGGACTGGTCTGTCCCATAAGTCCCTGCGCCTGGTTTGCCTGATAGGGTTTTACGAGGCCAGCATGCTTCCACTACACAATGTTGCTATCTTCCTGACATGATTTTAATGTACCCATGAGCCTCCATAGTTTCAGTCTTACAGAATGAACTTACAGTGTGGCTCCCTGTCTAGGTCATTGATCAGTCTGTGATGGTTGGTGGTGCTGACAGATGGTATGGTTTCTGATCTTTCTCCATCAAAATGGAGTCAAAAGCTGCTTATAAATTGGCAAGTTTTAGGATACTGCACAACCTGAAAAGCTACTCTTTTATATAATATGGAGTAACAGAGTGGGCCACAGCGTGATCTCAACACATACGTCCTAGTCTCATTCATAATATAGGAAACAAAAAAAGACATTGGACATTGAACACAGGATGGTTTATTTACTGAACACAAGGTAGTTTATTTTTTCCTCCCTGTATTTGAAATACTTACTTGCAGTAGATCCAAGTAAAAATATATATAATGAAATATTGGCAAGTATGTACTATACATTACTTTATCCTACTTTAAGGTCCATTCAATTTTTTACTCATCCAATCTATATTTTTTTCTCATAAATTGTGTTTCATGCTGGACTGTAGAAGTAAATAAGAACTTAGCTCTTGCCTTTAAGGAGCTTAAAATTTATTATAATAGCTAAACAAACGACTAGGTTATAATTTGGGTGATACTTCAGGTATTGGTACAAAGCACCAAGATCATGGAAAAACAGGCTACATGTAGCCTGAAGTACAAAGCCCCTTGCTGACCTCACATTAGTGAGGATAATCTATCAATTTATCAAAATTACTTCAGGGTTGCCAAGGAGCCTACAATTTTTTTTAAAGCAGGAATATCTTCTTATTTGGCCTTTAAAAAATCTATTACATGCAAGGAACAAAATTCAAAATCATTAGGAAATGGGCAGGAATGATGAACAATTGCTAAGTGCTGATCTTTATTATATGTTTCCCCATCTGCAAAAAAGAACAACAAGATAGAAGGTTTAGAAGTATTTCACGGTGTGTTGGGAGCGCAGGAAGGAAGTAGTGAGGTTGGAGAGAACTAGACCAAGCCAAGCCACTCTGATCAACTGGGCATTAAAAGAGAAACTAGAAAGAAGTTGGACTGAGTCAGTGGGCCACCCAAACTGCCTCCGAGTCTTACCACACAGCGAAAATTAGGATATTCATTTTTCTCTTTTCTTTCTGTCCCAGCGACACAGGAAGGCTGTCATAGCTGTGTTTAATGAATGAAAGAATGAATGAACTCTGATCTCTTTGGTATGTGAAATGAATAAAATATTATTTGTATTAATAATGAAATACAGTTATTTAACATTTAAATGGTGCAGATTGAGATTTCATTTCTGATGTCTCGAGCTGTGCTTTGAGTCATCAAAAGACTTCAGTGGAGGTTCAAGCTGAATACATTTTTTTTTCTTTTTCTGTAGTATAGCTGTGAGTCAGGGATACTGGATCTGGAAAGATGTCCTGGGAGGACTTCTGTGCCCCCTCATGTCCCTCTGTTTTCCATAATGCTTTTAGACATCCAAGTACATTCTATTAAATTCTTTCTCAAAAAAAATGGAGAGACAATTTGTGTGGAAGCAATTTTAAATACTGAACATCGTGGATTAATTAACTTAGAATAAATTACTGCATTTAGATAATATGCCTTGACTAGAAATATTGCCTTTAATAACAGGAAGATTTCCTAAATATGTTATCAGTTAAAAGAACAAATTTGGATTAACTCCTACTTTTTATTAAAATAACATTCAAGTTTGTAGATGTAAGGTCTAATTTTCTGAATGGTTTAAAATAACAATAATGGAAATATCTTTTATTCATGTGTATGTTTAACTTTTTCTACTAATTATGCCAACTAAGTAGTTGAATATTAAAAACAAAGTTTCCAAGGAGTTGTATATGAGCATCTATTAATAACCACATTGAATTTATAGGCAAGATTTAGTTTTGTTAAGTTTTTACTTTATATTTGAAAAAGCTTTTGGAATATTCTGTCCAATAATGCTTCTATGAATACCTTTCCAAGCACACTATTTTCTCCGTTTCTACCTCACACAAGTAAAGCATTAGAAGCACTGTAACCACTAGCTAAGTTTCAGTGGCTCAGGTAATCAAGCTCATGAGAACTTATTGGTTGCAGGCCATACATTAAAGAAATGAATTTAGTTAATAATCTGGGTGAAGGACTAAGGACCAAAACTGAAGGCAGCATCCTTGGACTGCTAGGCATTTGATACAAGCTCTTAAAAAAGATGATTGATGAATGGGATCTTTAATTAATGACTAACTCTTTCTCTGTTGCCAAACCCTATTTTGTTTTATATTAAGTAAGTTCTCCATGAAAAAAAGTGTGCTACACTTGCTTTTATTCATCTATGAAGTCTCCTAACTTCACAATTATGTTCCAGAAATATTTAATGAATCTTTTCTCTGTATGACAGACAGAGAGAAGGAGAGAGAATAAAATAGAGAAATGTTAGTGTTGAAATGAAGATAGAACAGGAAAGAAACTTTATTCTGTTTTAGAAGTGTCTATAATATAGAAAAAAACAGACAATCAATCATTCGTAATGCAAGGCAGAATAAACTAATTTAATGCTTTAAGGATTAATGAGCTTACCCTGACAGGAAAGTGGAAAATCATCCCAAGTCAAACAGAACCAAAATAAGAAGGTGTGAAAGTATATTGTATACTTGGGGAGAAGGCTATCATTTTAATAGAAGAATTTATACTAAGAAGTAGTCTGAATAAGCAGAATGAAATAAGCTTTAATAATTTTAGATGCCAGTTTTAGTAATTTGGATTGTAGTCTATAGGCCATGGGCAATCATCTTTTTTTTTATTAAAATGATATATACTTGGATCCACATTTTAATAAGTTAAATCTGTAAATAGTGTGGAGGGCACAGCATATTTAAAGGCTGGAAGCAGAATCTCCAGTTAAAACCATTTCTTACAATAGTCTAGGAGATGTGATAGTATAATTCAGTGCCTACGCGTCTTGAGATACAAGCAAATGACAGAACGGCAAAGTTCCACTGGGCAAGGAAAAAAATTGACCTTATTGACTTAGCGATGGTAGGGATGAGGATTAGGGTGGCCTCAAATGTAAATGAAATATCGGTGTGAATAACTAAAAGGATAAAACTATTGATACATCTAACTCTGCTGCATATAGTTTAATTTGGCTTTGAAAAATTGAAAATCTGTAAAATTCATGAGAATTAGAATTTTAGGAAGGAAACGGAATATGAACCTGCCAGAAATGGCTCAGAAGTCAAGACAGAATACTTTCAAGGAAAAAAAAAAGAGTGACCAATAAAACCTAGAAATATAAGATAAGAATCTGTTTAAGAATTATACAAAGAAAGCCAAAATATTGATACTGGAAAATTAGAGGAAGGGAACACACTCTACAGTGAAAATGAAAGTGTGCACCATAAATCAAGAACAACAAAGCATAACTTGAACATTTTTTATTGGAATAGAAGGGAAAAGATAGAGCTAACTAGAGAACTGTATCAAGAAATCAGCGAAACAGAAAAGTTAAAAGAATGAATGGCCAACAGGGGTCAAACTGGGGAAAAGTGATGACTTGCATGAGCAAGTAATTCATTGCAGGTGACCTCTGAATACGGCTTCAGTGAGTCACGGAAGACAGAAACCACAAAGGCACATCTCAGTGAGTGCAAAAGAGGCTGAGGCAGTCATTTAAAATCGCCTTTCGAAAAATGAATGGAATTAAAGGAATTGTGCAGGTAGATGGATGGGACTAGGAATAAGTGAAATTACACAGACTCAGAAAAACCAACAACATATGTTCTACCTCATATGTGGATCCTAGTACCAAATCCTTATATGTGAGTATATATCCTGATGTAACTGCAGGAGCCAGGAAAATGGAAAGGAACCAGGGAGGTAAAGAGAAAGAATGAACCTGAGAGAGAATAGTAGGAGATAAATGTTACCAAGGAGGAAATGGGGAAAATGGAGGTGTTTAACTGAGAAGGGAGGAGGCAGGGTTATACCAGAAACCATGGGGGTAAAGGGGAAGAAAGAGCTCAAGAGAAGGAGGATAATAGGAGACAGGTATTATCAAGGGGGAAATGGGGGAAATGGGGTATTTTAACTATGGGGGTACTTTAACTTGTGAGGGCATAGAGTGTTAAACAGGGAGAGTGAGATAAGAGATAAAAAATGCCTAGGTAGCGTGAAAAACCAGAGATAATCATATTAGTCCAAAAGCCTACTGAAAAATTACACATAAAATATCTCTACATGAGTCCACATGTATAGCTGAAGGCTGTGTAACAAGAAACAGTACCAGACAGTAGAAAACTCCCTTTGAGTTGTTGGCCAGAGTAATCCAAGAGACTTACCAAATTACACAGGCCATTACCACAGCCCTTGATTGTCTCCCAGAGCTTGAAGGTAAGACCCTGTTGCTGAAGACAAGACATACTTTGGGCACAGGATTAGGAGCAACAGAGCTGGAACTGACCTAGAAGCCGCCTCCCTGAAGGCTGGCTCTTATAGTCTTGGAGAGCACTGTGCAAGCTGCTAAGGGAGAACATTTATCTATAATCCAAACCCAGCTTTAAGGCCTAATTACCACAACAATGACAGGCACAGCAAATGACAGGCACTTTTATCTTGGGAGTAATCAACAGCTACCTAATTGGACTTAAAGCCCACTCAATGGGAGGAAAATCATGTGTGGTACTGTAAAGAACCAAACACGTGGCTGGAGAGGTCGCAGCTATTAGAGAAAACCCCAAGGCCAAGAACATCCCCAGTTAAATGTAATTTCTTACTATGTTCAAAAATATGGATCCTTATATTTACAGACAAGTATCCCAGTCACCACTCATCAAAGAAGCTTCTTTTGCAACAGACAGAGATTGTTACAGAGTTCCACAGCTGGTCACATACAGAGATTGTCTGTGAATTGTCCAACCCTAAGTGACACATCTACAATGGAACCTCTACTCCTAAGGCTCAGGGAACAGAGTGGAACAAGGGGTAGACATAAACGCTAATGCAACTCTCAACTTTCATCAACGAAGCTCCCTCGTGCAACAGAGGGCGATGAACACAAATGGTCAAACTGTAGAGAATAAGTCTGCAGAGTGTGGGTGTTTGGACAGGACTCCAATATTAAACTCCACTCACCCACCATTCAGGGACCATTATGGAAGAGGGGCAGACAGAAAGATTGTAAGATCCAGGGGAGGCAGTGCACAACCATATGGAATTAGTCTTACAGGCTCCTGGGACCTGCTCTACAGCAATGGTGTCAGCGTGCACAAGACCCATGCAGAATCAAGCAGACAAAATCCCAGCTGTGGAAATGGACAGCAGGCCCCAGTCCTAGCCAAAGAACTATTGGCAGCTGATTACTGCTGGGTAAGGAAGAGCTGATCTTAAAGGAGTGGAATCTAGATAGGCTGACAATACCTCAGTGGATATACTTGCATGGAGGGACGTCAGGGGTTACTTGACTTGATAGGCCTTAACACAAATGACAGAATATATGAAATCCAGTGGGGGGAAGGAAGGCTATGAGGGGGTGCCAATGGGAAATGAGGTATAAAGACTATTAAGATGCTTTATATGAAACACATGAAAACTCAATGAAAAATTTACCAAATAAATGAATAAAGGAGAGGCCTGAATTTTGATCCCCAAGCAGAGCCCGCAAAAGGGTTTTTGTTTTGTTTTGTTTTGTTTTGTTTTGTTTTGTTTTGTTTGCATTTGAACACAGCGGCTTGGTGGCCTATGTTGACCGAGGAAATTCTAATAAATATAAAGATAGAAGTTGAAGTAGAAATTACAGGACAAGAATTATAAACCAAGAAGAATAATTATTCAATATATGACAAGAATGAATTTCAGAAAACTTAGAAGAGAATATATTTCATTCAGTATAGTGGGACTTGTTTTGAAAACCAGAGACTCTTTCTATAAAAGCAGGAAAAATAGAAGTCAAGATATAAATCCATTTACTAGATGAGGGAGATTCTGAGGGCATTCTATTTACTGCTTCTTTATGCCTAGAGCACAGGGATGCCATGCTTCTTCAGGCAATATATGGATCTTATCCGTGGCCAACAGAGATTCAGAGCTGCTTTGAGTAGACTGTCATCTGGCCGACTGGTCTGCTTAAGACACAATCCACAGAGCAGAGGGTACATGGACCCTAAGGCCAGCAATCCCTGCCTCTGCCACTAGGCTTCCTCAAGAATCACCTTTCAGTAGAAGAAAGTGAACTGTGTGGCATCTGGCTTATGTGCACACTTTCATGAATTGCATGGTATAATACTAATACGTTTTTGCACACCTACTTTTACAAGAAAAAGATGTCACCAATGGAACAGCAGTTTGGTGAAATGCTATAGTTTTTCTATTCAAAATAGTGTACCCAAGAGGTTAAATGGACATAGTATTGACTGAATTCAAGCTCTAGTTATGTCAGCTGGGGTTTTACTGATAACAAGTTAGTTTATTGTGTTCCTTTCTCTTTCATGGGACTTACTTGATAGGTTTGTTGTGAAGAGTAGAAACCTGGAACATAAGTCTGGGGAAGAGGACTTGTCTGTAAAGAGATTGTGCTAAAATGAAATTTGAGCCCAGTTCTCAGGGCCACATAAAAATCCTGCATGACAGCATTTTCTTGTAATCCCAGTGATGGGGAGGAGAAGATAAGCAGACCACTGGGGCTTGCTGGCCATCGTGGCCCACCCTGGGGAGCACAAAGGCCAGTTAGACTCTGTCTCAAACCATGAGGTAGATGGACTGTAAAGAATGACACCTGACACCTTGGGTTGAAGTATCCTCTGGCCTTCACATGCAAACACATGTACAGCCAAACACAAGTGCATACATTTGTATACACACACATATAAAGCAAGCACATAAAGGAATGCATAAGAATTAGCCAGTACTATCTTGCTCCTCCTTCTGCCCATCATATTCCTCCTCCTCCTTCACCATCATTGGTGTTGAACTCCTTCAACACTACTGAACTCTCGTGATATGCCTGCTACTCACCTTGTCTAGGGTTAACACTGATGAATAAAATGTGACTAATTTCTGGGTTCTATGTGTTGTCCAAGAGATTCAAAAATAAATGACAAACAAAAATACAAATAAGTACATGATTAAAAACGGCGTGGGCCGGGCATGGTGGCGCACGCCTTTAACCCCAGCACTCGGGAGCAGAGGCAGGCGGATCTCTGTGAGTTCAAGGCCAGCCTGGTCTACATAGTGAGTTCCAGGACAGCTGGGGCTACAGGGAGACCCTGTCTCAAAAAGACCAAAAAATTTTTTAAAAAATTGGTCATTTCATTGGAAGAAAGCAACAAAATCAAGAAAAGCATAGAATAAGAGTTAAAATGCGGAGGTAAGTGAAAATCTCTCTGAAGAACTAATTATTAAGAGGAGTTGTAAATATCTAAACAATTTTAATAAATAATGATTACTGAATTTTTCAAAATTTTCACCCCAAATTTATTATCTCTAAATCAAATCAGTGTTTTACCATATTTAAATAAGTCAGAATTCACCAGGAGTGGTGGCTCATGCCTTTAATCCCAGCACTTGGGAGGCAGAAGCAGGTGGATCTCTGTGAGTTCAAGGTCAGCCTGATCTACATAGTGAGTTCCAGGACAGCTGGGGCTTCAAGGAGACCCTGTCTCAAAAAGACCCCCCCCCTAAAAAAAAAGCCAGAATTCATGTAATTAAAAACAAAATATTTTGCTTGGAACTTGTTATTTATATGAGAAGACCAACCAAAAAGTGAAAAGAAGTAGGCTCCAGCTAGTGTGCCAGCAAAAATTAAGTATCAGTGCTAAATGTTTTGACTGAATTTAATCAACTAGTTTGTGTAAAAATATAGTAAAGACTAAATTGCTTAAAAAAATTATTTTGGTCTTTCTGAGAGAGAGTCTCCCTGTAGCCCCAGCTGGCCTAGAACTTACTATGTAGAGCAGACTGGCCTTGAACTCACAGAGATCCTCCTGCCTCTGCCTCCCAAGTGCTGGGATTAAAGGCGTGCACCACCA
>NW_008334195.1:368230-374164 GCF_000622305.1 Nannospalax galili | reverse complement strand
TTAATTGAGCAAGGACAATGTAGGAGAGTTAAATTTCACATCAAGAACATGTAGACATTGTCATGTTTAAAGTGTCAGAGAAAGAAGCCCACACTTCCGGAAGTTAAATTATGGGAAAGATCATCATAATTAGGAAACAAAGCCAATGAAAACACCAATGCTAACTCATTAAAAAGAAATCATTATAGAACTTGGGGTATGTTCTTGTAGTTTTCAGAAGTTTAGGTGAAACAGAAACGGTAGAAGAGAGCAAAGTCCTGCCAAACCGTGATGAAATCAGTCAATAAGAGAAATATGAAAGGGATGCAACGTCAAGAGACTGTGTTTCCTTTTCTAGAATAACAATCCCATGTCGTGAGGCTAGAGGGAGGAGGAGGCTGCAGCTGCCCTCCAGTCCTACAGGTTGGGGCAGAACAAAGATGAAGCATATGGAAGCATCCGCACACTGATGTACTCCCTGGCAAACTACTTTAAACCTGCACTCAAATGCCAAAGCCACTGGGCACATCTGAAGACCTTGTCATTCATGATCACTAGTACAGCATGAGCCTGTAACACTAAATTTGCCTTCATAAATCTTTTTTTAAAATTTTTGAAATTTCTAGCAGCTAAAATTATTCAGTAGTAAAGAGTGAAACAAGAATATTTCACGGGCTACATTTTAGTTAACAACTGATCAAAGCCCCTATTCCTGGCACCAAAAATAAAAGCAAACAACCCACTCATGACTTCAGTTTGATGATGCCAGTCACGTATGATTGTCACAAGTAACACAAGCAACACATGTCTTAGTTGTCGGAAGAGTGTATTAAAGCAGTCAACAAACATGGCTCTCTCCTACAGAATGAAAAGTATATGCAATTTACATGTACTTGGGAAAATAAATCAAATCATTTGAAAAGATGAACAGCTTTTGTAAGGACGGTAGTTATTATCTCCAAAGGAGAAATGGTAAATCCACACCGCAGGCTTGTGAAGTAGTTATATTCTGGATTTGTTTCTTTGCAGTAGCTTATGATGCTGGTGTGATTTCTGTGTGCACATGTGATGTATATATCTTCCACTCTACTTCAATTAATTAGCTGATGGCTGCATTATAAAAGAATTACTTTGTAACTTTTACCTCCAGTTACCACAGTTACTAAAATTTCTTTTTGGAGCTGGAGAGTTGGTTTAGTGGCTGAGAACAGGAGCTGCTGTTTCAGAGGACCCGGGTTCAGATACCAGAACCCACGCATGGCAGCTAGCAACCATCCATGGCTCCAGTTCAGGTCATCCAGTGCCCTCTTCTGGCCTCTGTGGACATTGTACAACACAGGGGTGCTTACACACCTCCGGGGTACACACTTATACACATAAAAGTTTAAATAATAAATAAAAATATTTTAGAAAGATTTACTTTTAAAAAACACATTTTACTAGAAAGTCTGTAATTATAATTCATAGCTTCATACAATTTCTATACATCTGATGAGAAAGTAACTATAAAAGTTATGGAGAGTATTAGAAGGGTTTACTCTGGATTTTATCCATTTTAAATCATGTGAACGCTTGGTTGTTTGTTTGTTTTTTTTCAGTTGCTAAGTTGTATGAGAAATGAAATGTCTAAGTATCTATGGACTTAAATTATTTTTTCTTGAAGCTGCTATACACCATGTAAAATCAAGAGGGGTGAAATGATTCCCTGGGAAGTGAAACTGAATTCAATATTATAAAGTTTCAGTGTTGAGATTCAGTTCATAGTGTTATTACACACATACTGAATTCTCATTGAGATGAACATCAATAAATTGATTGACCTGAGAGATACATATTGATTTTAGTAAGCCCAAGGTCTGGATTCATATCAGGCAATTCTTCTTGATATTTCCTAAGATACAAAGTCAATAAATGAATTGTTATATTTATATTTTAAATAATTTCCCCAATCGGCAGGCAAGCTAGATTTCTCAATCCATTATGAGATGCTGACCAACTTACATTTATATTCCTAAAGATGTCCAAATGGAGTATCGCTCAAATTTGTTACTTTAACAGTTGACATTTTAATAAGACTGAATAATATTTCAATTCAGTGTTAACCTCATATTCAATACCTTTTCATTTGCAAGATTTCTTTGTATCATACCACTCTCTATCTAGTCTTCTTTGATACGAAGTTAGCATGTGTTTATTGATATCATTCAAGGAAAAAATGTTATTATAAAGTTTGCTGTTCTGATTGTTCATTGGTAATTAAAATAATATACCGATGTTTGCATGAACTGCTTAGATGTAAATGAACAGGTGCTATCATTCTACCCACAAACATCATTCCTTTCTCCATTGGAGGTATTTCTCTACCCTCATTATGTAGGTTTCTTGGCTTCATTCAATTCTAAAGAGTCTGTAAACAGCCCTGGGTTTGTGCTTTTGAGCTTAAAGGAGGCATAAAAGAATCTGTGTAGGAATAAATTTGGAATCCTGGTGTTGGTAACCTCTTTTTGGGAAGGAATTCAATACTTTTATGGAGAATTTGTGTAGATGGTTGTCCTAGTTTCTATTACTGTGATAAAATACTCTTAGGAGAAAAAGAGGTTTACTTCATCTTATAATTCCACATCACAGTCCATCATTGTGAGGAAGTCAAGATGAGAACTTGAAACAGCTAGCTATCTCACATCTAACCAAGAGCACAGAGAAACTAACACATACATGCTCACCTGCTTGCCTGCTCGTGCTCATACACTCATACACTCCTACAGTTCAAGACCCTCTGCCTGTGGCACCTCCCACACTGGGCTGTGTTTTCCCACATCCATTTACTTAAAACAGTAACTCATAGATATGCACACAGGCAAACCCAATGTAGATCACCCCTCACTGAGGTGCTCCTCCCAAGTGACTGAATGTGGTACTGAGTTGACAGCTAAAGCCATCGCAAGAGTTCGTGGGGCATTTTAAATAGTTCCTCAAAATGGTTCTGTTCTTTTATTTTCAGACTGAGCACTAAAATCTCAGGGAAGCAACAGGAATATTTCCCCCTCTCTCCTGAAGAATATGTGGTATACCTGAGAATTGATAATGTTGCAATTAATATTGCAATTCTTTCTTTAAAATCGTTTTACCAGATAATAAGTATTCTTAGCACACTAGGCCTGCCATAACTATTCTGCAAGGTATGTGACCTAAATGACAGAAGTCAGCTTCCTCCCAGTTCTGGAGGCTTGAAGTTCTGCAGGGGTCCCCAGAGTTGATGTTTTTGAGGGCCTCTGCCCTTGGCATGGAGGTAAAGCCTTCTTCAGTATCTTCTTCCTATTGGATGTACCTATGTCCCGCTCTTCTTAAAGGGATTGCAGACACTTGAAGAATAGCACACCCCAATGATCTCATTTTACCTTAGTTACCATGTAAAGATCCTGTCTTCAAATACAGTCACATTCTGAAGCCCTTCTGTACTAACATAGTACATCAAGGTAAGTATTGGGGATGTGTCCTAATGAACCTTTAATGAAGAGCATACAAAGCACAGCTGGCTTTATGCACAGTTAACATGGGAATTCTATGGATGGAATGAAATATTTGCATAATTTAAGACATGCAAGTGAGATTCTACATAGTGAAACTCTATCACCAAGTAAAAGAGAGAAACAAAAGAAACAGATTTGTAGAATGTCCTGCAAAAGTTCAGTCTCTATGACATTATCTTTCAGAACACGATTCTGTAACCTCAAGGGGTGTCTCTGCTCTGTGAAGTTTTGAGTGGAACATTTATAGTAGAAAAATAAGGACACTGTCCACGTGCAGAGAGTCAGGCCTGCAGAATAACCATGAGTTTGAAGTCAGCCTGGCCTGCATAACAAGTTCCAGACCAGTCAGGCTACACAGTTAGACCCTGTCCCAAACAAACAAACAAACAAACAAGCAAACAAACAAAAATCCATAATAATTGGGCTGGAGAGATGGAGAGAGTTAAGAACGCTGACTGCTCTCACAGAGGACCCAGGTTTGATTCCCAGCACCCACATGGCAGCTAACAACTGTCTATAACTCCAGTTCCAGAGGTCCGACTCCTTCTTCTGACCGCGGGCATTGCATGACATGGGTGCACATACCTGCATGCAAGCAATACACCCATATGCATTAAATAAAAATAAATAAAACATTTTTAAAAAACATAATAACTATGAGTTACTTTCAGAGTACTTCTTTCTTCATTTGGAAAGTGAAGTCATGACATATGACCTTGACCTGAAAGATATTGAAACTGTATTGATGATACAGTGACATTATAGACACTATGTATATATATATACATATATACATATATATACAGGAACATAAATAGATGAGAGCTGTTAATAGGCTTCTTAATATAGATGTTGAGTGCTAGGAAAGAGTCTTTAAATATGACAATGAATACACTAAAGAATATTTACAGGACAATCTCCATGTTATTTCAGAAAGCTTCAGCTCCTCCACTTTTAATATACATACATATACTTACATATTTGATGCTTATATACATTTCCTTATGTGCATATATACTTCATATGTATATATGAATGAAGTCATGGAATTCCTGTATTAAATGTTATTTCTGACATATATATACACACACATATGTATATAAGAATCAAGAATTTATTGTATAAGAACGTAGAAAGCCCTTCTTAGACTGGCAGATCTAAACAATTAATGAATAAATATTTCATATTAGTAATATCAGTCCCCAAGTCAAGCACTTCTCATTCGCTATATCATTTTATTCTCACAATTCACCCCGTGAGACAGGCGCTGTTTTATCAACTGTTTACAGGTAACAATGTCAATGCTCAGAGAGGTAAGCTCAACTAACAAATGGAGAGTCATATTTCAAAACAAGTTCTTTACAGCTTCGGAGTGCAGACTCTTAGCATCCTCGCACTCCACCACTGGTGCTGACATGCTCAGCAACACTTCCTCTATTTAGATCCAGATCATTTCAATCATGTCCCTTTTCCCACTTCATTTACTTTGTTGGCTATTTGTGTCAAAAGATCTGCAGTGTCCAGGATCTATGAACTAGTGACAGCACAAACAAAGGCAATCCTGCATCTGTCCATCCTCGCACTACTCTTCTCTTTTGGTTCAAATTTAATAAGAGTTGTGAGTATCTGGGAGAAATATGATTATATATGCAAATGTAACTGACTAGTATGATTGCCTTCTCTTATCAAAATAGCACAACCCTAATTAAAAGGACAGAGAGGAGCCAGAGAGGGATGATGCTGTCACGGAGTAACAGCTAAGGAGACAATGCAGATGAGGAATGATGTGCAGTATTCTCCTGTCCTTACTCGTGTGTTCCTACCATAGCCAGGGGCTTAGTGAATCTCAGTAAAGAGCTCTGCAGATCAAATGGTCTTTGATATGCCTCAGAATCCTGAAAGATACTGTAAAGATGCTTAAGCATTGCTCATTACATCAGTATAACATTTGAGTTCTAGTTTGTGACGATCCTGCTTGTCACCCTCCACCCTTTGTTGGTGACTACCTACAGTATTTGTTTCTTTCTGATATGCATGAATATTTCTGAACCATAAATTTAAAGACCATATAAAAGATTTTCTGAAAAATCTTGATGAAGATAAGGCTGTTAGAGAAAACATTAATGAAAATAGGGTATTGTTTTAATGTAATTTGTCACTATTCACCCAAATTCTCCCTGGTGGGCTCTCATGAAGCAGGCTTGTCACATTTATACAGTTTTTTTTAATCTGCTCACCTAACCTTTCAAGAATTTAATTAAGTAGTTCTAAAAATACTAGCATATACTCATAGAAAGTGAATTTTCTATTAAATGTTACCAAAACAAATGGATAAGAGCTTTCATGGTTGTAAAGAAAGAACAAGTGAAGATGTCAGCTAAAGAGAGATAAAAGATAGAAAGAAAATTACTGTATTATCAAAAAG
>NW_008334195.1:366141-367473 GCF_000622305.1 Nannospalax galili | reverse complement strand
TGGATTTATATATTTATTATATTTATATTTGAAATGTTTATTGTTATTTTAATATAATTTTTGAATTTTTGTGGATTTTATATGATACATCTTAATAATATTTAGCCTCTCCTTCCCTATCTGCACACCCCCACAGCCCACCCACAGGCCTTCATGCATTTTGTCATACATGTTAAAGTCTATCAAATCAAGTTTGTGTACCGAGATTTCCCTTGATGTGAGTTCATCCACTGGAGCCTATACTGCCTGTGTATTTATCATGCCTTAAAGAAGATTAACGCTCCCTTGCCCAGCAGTGATCAGCTGCCTGTCATTCCTTGTCAAAGTTGTGGCCTCCTGCCCATTTCCTCCATGCAAACTCAATCAGATAAAATGTTAAAAATATCATTTGGCCAATAAATTTCATTCCTAAGAATTTATTTCAAGTAGGGGATTGGTATAAGATAATTTTGAAGCATCAGTGTGTTGCTTTTTCTGTTGCTATGATCAAACATATGTCAAAAAACAGCTTAAAGAAGGAAATGTTAATTTTGGCTCACAATTTGAAAGTACAGTCTAACATGTTGGGGAAGGCCTATAGGTAGGGAGGGGCATGAGGCAGCTGGGCACACTGAATTTGTAGCAAAGATACAGAAATTAACACTGGTGTTCGGCTGACCTTCCTTTCTCTGTTCCGTCTGGGTCACCAGTCAGGAGACTGTGCTATCAACTTTCAGGGTAAGTCTTCCCTCCTCAGTTAAACCTCTTCCAAAGTTCTTACAGACATGTGCAGAAGTATGACTCCTAGGTGATTCTAAATTCAGCCATGTTGACAAATGATGCCATTCATCTTCACAAGTCTGGAGTTCGTCAACTTGTCACTTAAACACATCACTTTTTAATCACAACATTCTACTCCTGGTCCTCAAAGATTCAGAAACATCTCACAAAGAAAAAAATATATTTAGATCATCATTAAAAGACTCCCAGATCTTAATAGTTCTAACATTTTTCTAAAAACTCAAATTTCAAAGACTGAGGATTCAAGGCAATGTCTTAACTATGAGCCCTTCAAAACCAAAAAGCAAGTTATATACTTCCAAAAAGAAATGGCACATGTATATATTCCCCTTCTAAATGGGAGGAAGGAGGATACAGCAAGGAAAAGTGGGCCTAAATCAGACCAAACTGTTATAGGGTATATATTTATCCCTATCTGGGTACACAAACTTGATACAGTCGGTCTTAACATAGATGACAAAATGCGTGAAGTCCTGTGGGCAAGCTATGGGGGTACAGACAGGGAAGAGGGGGCTAAATATGACTGAGATATATATATTAAAAAGTTTAAAA
>NW_008334195.1:351537-365563 GCF_000622305.1 Nannospalax galili | reverse complement strand
CTTCCATGGGCCATGTCCTACTCATGGGGCACCTTTTCCACTGCCCTAACCAACAGCATCAGAGGCTTCTCTTTAATGACACTAATCTCTTCAACAAGTACCTGTTGCTTGATTCTTGATTTTTTTTTTACTTTATTTGTTATTTTTATTTTATGTGTATGTGTGTATTGCCTGCATGTAGGTAAGTAACCCATGTCACACAGTGCCCACAGAGGTCAGAAGAGGCTGTCGGATTCCTTGGGACTAGAGTTACGGTCAGTTGTTAGCTGCCATGTGGGTGCTGAGATTCAAACACAGGTCTTCAGCAAGAACAACCAGTGTTCTTAATCGCTGAGCCAACTCTCCAGCCCCATGATTTTATTTTCCTTTATCATTCATATCATTTATGAATTTTTTCCACAGTAAGGATATATTTACCTTTCTAAACAGGTACAGTTTTTTAAAAACGCAGATTTTACATCTAGCAAGTAGAATTCAGGAGAGAGATGATGTGACCTTCTCCAAATCTCATATGATTTAATTACAGAATTAGTACTAAGCTAGTACTAATTCAAGTTACCAGCTGCCACAGCAGTTCTTAAGAGAAACAGAAGTGGTTGTTTTTCTCCATTTATATTCACAAAGTGAAGATTATACTGACCTGACCATATTCTCCTCTATAAAAAAACCCAGCTAAGAAAAAAAGTTGAAACAGATAGTGAAGAACCATGACATAAACCCTAAAGATTTTCATTAAGCCTACTTTGTGTTTGTACGATGAGTTCATTTGCAGTAAACGTTAGATTCACAAAGTTCCATGTAGTCATTTGCCAGCAAAAGAAAAAAAGTAATGTACAGTGTAAGTTTTCAATAGAATATTTCTTTCTGGAAGTAAACTGTTTTATTACATTTAATCTTTGAAATGAGGAAACTGAAGGCAAAGACTATTTTGTTCAAAGGGTTCACAATAAGATACAGGACCTTATAAAGTAATAAACGAAGCATTCTTGCATTAAGGACAGGTATGAACCATTACATCTATCAATTATGAATCTTGTCTAAGTATAATGATTTCTTAGGCAGCTGAACTAGGATCTCGGCCTGCTCAAGCTGAGGGCATCACTCTGTCTTTTACAGATACCCACTCCTTATCTAAAACCTTTGGCATGAATCTTGTCTAAGTATAATGATTTCTTAGGCAGCTGAACTAGGATCTCAGCCTGCTCAAGCTGAGGGCATCACTCTGTCTTTTACAGATATCCACTCCTTATCTAAAACCTTTGGTACTTATCTGTGTTAACACAAATGAGGACTGAGGAAATAGCTCAGTTGGCAAAGTGCTTGCCCAGCATACATGGAGCCCTGAGTTTGAGTCCCAGCACAACATAAATCAGGGAGGGAATAGTGGTTAGTCTAGTTTGCTAGAATTGTTGTGACAAAACACTCTGACCAATACCAACTTGGGGAAGAAAGAATTATTTGGCTCACAGCTCCTGGGTCACAGTTTATCACTGAGGGAGGCCAAGGTAAGAACTCGGGGCATGAACTTGGAGGCAGGAACACAAGCTATGGAGGAACGCTGCTTATTGTCCTGGCCCCCTGGCCCATACTCAATCTGCTTTCTTATACAACACATGCCCACCTGCCCAAGCGTGGCACCACTCACAGTGGGCTGGGCCCTTCCACATCACTCAATAATCAAGAAATGCCCCACAGACCTGGCCACAGGTCAGTACAATGGAGAACATCCTCCAATTGAGGCTCCCTCAACCTAGCTGCGTCAAGTTGACAACTCAAGCTCTCCAGCACAGTGGTTTACACCTGCAATCCCAGTATGCAGCAAATAGAGATAGGAGAAACAGAAGTTCAATACCATCCTCACCTCCATGGTGGGTTAGATGCCAGACTGTACATTTGAGACCTCATCATTAAAAACTTACACCATGTTTTCAAAAATTACAGTATGCTAATTCATCCCGGCCAAGAATTTTATCTGTGAGAAAAGTCACATGATCGTGACATAGAAGCACAACAATATGGCAGCTCTCTATATTAATGATTTGACTTATAATTATGCAAAACAAATTGAAAAGATTACAATAAGTAATTAGCAGGACAACTTGACACTTACACGTAAGTTTTGGCAAGAGGTGTGTTCAGAGCAAATTCACAGCTTTCTCATGTTTTCTCTGTTGCTGACACATTCACTTTAGGCTCTTTAGTGAAATAATATATCTCAAGGAACAGCCATGTGTGTGAGAATCTACAGGATACAATTTTAAATTTTTTTTATTTATTATTTTTATGTGTATGTGTGTATTGCCTGCTTGTAGGTAAGTGCACCCATGTCATGCAATGCCCGCGGAGGTCAGAAGAGGCTGTTGGATCCCCTGGGACTGGAGTTACCGACAGTTGTTAGCTGCCGTGTGGGTTCTGGGATTCAAAACCAGGTCATCTGCAAGAACAACCAGTGTTCTTAACCACTGAGCCACATCTCCAGCCCCAGAATATTATTTTTAAAGTAATATGCTCTTATTCTTAAGTCCCAGTATGTCATGCTTTGATCGAGTGATTTTAGTGAGGGTCATGCCAGTCCCGAAGATTTCTCTGTTCAGGATTGTTCCTTACTTAGCCAATAAACCCAGGGCAGCAGAGTCAGGTCAGTGTTCAGCTCTTTACAGTATGATCGCAGGAGGAAGGAATAACAAAACATTTGTTTTATTATTAGGTATGTTACGTAAGTCGTGATAATCACTCTAGTTACATAGATCCATAAACGTGAGAATTCTTGTGACACAATCTTTCCATCTCTCCAGGCATTCTCTGAAGGGAACGAACCAAAATTTTGTGTACTACGCAAATTCAGCTGCTGCAACAAAATACATCACCTGGGTGCCTTAAAAGAGCAGACCTTTCTTTCTCCCAGTTTTAGAACTGGGAATTACTAATTAGTGAAAACAGACAGTAGGAATTCTGAGAAGGAAGCACTAGCCGGGCAATCTGTGCTTGCTTCCCAAACAAATGCTGTCTATGGCCAAAAAGCATCAGATAGAGAAATTCAAATAGCAGCAGGCAGATTTCCTGCCTACCGTGTTTCCCCCACACTAATTTAAATAATCATTTAGTTGAAATAAACATCCCAAGAAAGGGTAAAGAGGTTATGATTGGGATGATTACCGAAGATTTCAACTTAGATTAATTATAATTACTCAGATTCTTTCCTGATATTCAGATAACTTTCACTGAATGAATTCTCATGATGGAGACTAGTGAAGATCAGATCATTTCATGTTGCGAAAAGGGAATATTTATGGACTCTGGACAGCTAAAAGCTATGGGAAAATATTTATGCAAAGATGACCAAAAGAAACAAAGATAGAAAAGCAGGTTGGAAGGTGTGAACTTTCAGATTCTACTGAATACCACCTCACCCTGCATCCTACATTCAATGAAAGAGAACTCAGTGAACACTTGCCAAGAACCCAGCACCCAGCACCCAGCACCCAGCACCCTTGAAATGTACTGTGGTTGACAAAATGAGGGATAAAAATATATGGGAGATCTTGTCTGAGAATCAGGTCTCAAATGGTGTACATTTTAGGAGGTGATTTTCTCCCTGGGATCTGACCTTCTATGTGCTCTATGTCAGCCAGGAACCCCAATTTGTTTTGCTGTTTTTATTTCAGATTGTGCTTTTTTGTTGTTTGTGCTGTTGTGGGAGCCACTGGGGACATTACTGGATGCTTAGTATTATACATGTCTTTTACCTGTTAGGTTCAATAGACTTCCCCAAATTCTCCAAACATTGCCAAATGTCCCCTGGGAACATTTCTTACATCTGTACCACTTCTCTGTTACTTGTAAGCTGTACATTCTATAATTTTATGTTTCATATCCTAAAGTAATATATAGCCAAGTATTAAAGATCAATGCCAGGAGTTAGGGTATTTGGGAGAAATTTCTCCTTGCCACTTGAGCATTATTTTAGAAAGCAGTTCATTTGCAAATGAGACTGGTAATATCTATCTCCTACTCAACAGTGTTTGTAAGGGGCTTAATATAGTTAATATGCCTTCATTGCCAGAAAATTTGGGGGGGACCAGTAAGTCATAATATGTAGCCTAGAAAATTGGGGTCCTCTCTGAGGGTTCTTAGTCTCATAAATAAAAGAATTTAAGACTGGACCAAAGAAGAAGCATGAGGAAATTTTTATTAGAATTTAAAAGAAAAACCCCAGAGCAAGCAAGCTGTGTATCTCAGCGGATGCTTAGGGGAGGAAGAGAAAAGGCCATGCTGTTTGTATAAAGGCAACATGGACATCTGCCCACGGCAGAGAAGGCTGTAGGGAAAGAGGAAGGAAGCCCAAAGTACCAGAGAAGAATATTAAGGCTCTGGCCAGCATCTAAAAGAAATAGAAGAAGAAAAGGAAAAGTTATTCCCCTCGGAGTTCAGACTCAGAAAGGTGGGCTGACCAAACAGAACCTCCCAGTGGCTCATTGGAATTGCATTAAAGGGAGGGGATTCTGAAAAAGAAAAGTTATTATCCCATTAATGGGATGATTGCTAGTCCTACCTCTTTATCACAGTGTAAGGTAGATTTGCTTCCCTGAGTCATGGTCCTTTGAAAAGGAAATTGACCTGCCCATTGGATTATCTCTTCAAGGAGGAGACAATGGCATGTAGCCATCTAAACATAGATTCCACTCTTTATTTAATGTCAAGAATGACAGTTCTTGTAGCATACATGTTTATTAACAAAGGAAATTTAATTTTTAGAGTCCTAACCCTTCACCTGGGACTTGTAACTGGCTCTTTCATAAAATATAGAGGGCCTTTTTGATTTGCTTCTCCAGGTTAGATATGCATATTAAATCTGAGCACACCCATATTTTATGCACAGCTATTGTGCAGAGGGAAGTGGTATTTACAATGTAAGTAGTGTGAAAATAAAATTTTCAGTTATGCATTAATCTCTATATCTTCAAACCCCCAAGCAAAAGTCCTTCAAGTCACTAGGCATTCAAAAGTAAGTCATGACGCTGGGATCAATTAAAAGAAGAATGTTGTGACATGCTGGTAAATACTTGACATTCCAAAAACTTAAAATATAAGCCCTATTTATATTCATACATATTGAATATTACCACTTAGGCCAAATGATCAAGAAACAGTGTATTGAAAGTGATACCCATACCTGTAAGAATCTTACAGAATGGTTATTACTCTAAAATAAGAAGTAGCTATAAATAAAAAACACTGTAGTCATATTTCTCACAATACTAAGGAATCATTAAAACAAACCAATATTTTTCTGTATCTTCAGTTTGTGTCCCACAGTCTCCCAATGATACTGAATGCTTTAGCAGAATTATTCAAATTCCTTCTCCTTCCCTCCCCCTTCCTCTACCCCATTTTTCCAGACTCTCTCTTTCCCATCCCCAAATAGCTCTACAGCAGAAAATAAAAACTTAGGGGAAAAACAGCGTATGGATTATAATTCTCCCAGCGATAGGATTTTTATTGTAAATCTAAACCAGCTGACATTGCTTAAAAGTAGAACCATAAAAATAAAATGCAGCTCCCATCTCCCATTTGCGTACACTTTAAGGAAGTAAGAAGTACTCACAATTGTTCTGACAGCTAACATTGCTATGTTTGGTCATTTTTAACAAAGGAAAGGGAAGAAAAAATATCTCCTATGCCCTAAAAATACCTTCTCACTTTTCAAGTGGAAGCAGTGTAAGCTAAGGGGCTGTATACTGGGATCAGATCATGATAAAAATGAAGCTGGTCTTCTCTGCACTTTTTACTTGACTATCTTTCTCTGATAACTGTAAGACCATAAAATCAACTCTTGCCTTAGGATTGTCATTTCATTTTCTCCTTTCCCAAGACTTCTATTTGTCTTCTCTCTGAAGAAATACCTCCCTTATTTCCATGATTAATGCAACAGTAAGGAATGACTCACCTCAGACCTCCAGTCAGCTGCACCTTGTATTATCTCCTTAGGGATAATGCAGTCTTTGAAATCTTCCCTCAGGTTCATGTCCTTGTGTTTTTCTTGCTGTGTTTGCTCTTTGGGTTTTTGTCTGTTTATTTTTAAATGAATTTTTGAAATTTTCATACAATATAGATTGGTTGTATTTATATCTCCTCCCCTACCAGCACCTCACTCCACTGTCCCCTTCAATTTAATGTACTCTCTTATAGAGAGAGTCTTACTTGCATCCCCAAATGCCCTTCAGTGTGGGTCCATCCACTGGTCCCACCAAGATTCCCATCCCTGTAAGACACTGTCTTTTCCCCTCCTAGTAGTCATCAATTGCCAAAATTTCCTTATGTTTGGTTTGGTTATCTTTTTTAAAAAATTTTAATAAAGTTTTAAATTTATTTTTCTTTTAATATGTATGAGTGTATTGCCTGCATGTATGTAACCGCATCTGTGTTGTGCAATGCCCATGGAGGTCAGAAGGGGGCGTCAGATCCCCTGAAATTGGAATTACAGACAGTTTTCAGCTGCCATGTAGGTGCTGTGAACTGAACTTGGGTCCTCTGCAAGAGCAGCCAGTGCTCTAAACTATTGAGCCATCTCTCTAGCACAGGTTCGGATTTCTTAACCACTTCCCCATGATTATACTAGGACTTTTTTCTGGTTGGAGTTTGCATAGGACGTGTACATGCTGTCACCGTTACTGTGAATGAGTTCATTCATATGAACCATACCTGACCACCCATTTGGAAGACTCTGATCTCCTTGTGTTTTAATGGACTCTCCCTCAGAATGAAATTTTCTCCGTCTGTTCTAAGGATGAAAAGTTCTTGTACTCTGTAGGGCCCTCTAGCTTTACCCTGGCAGTTGCTTTATTTATATTTTCATTAGGGATTTTTATTTGAAAGGGTGAAATTGGAGAGGGGGGGGTTGGTTTGCTTTTGTTTTTAAGAATGAGTCTCAAATAATCCAGGCTGGTACTCTTATGTATAATGTACATATTGTGTGTGTGTGTGTGTGTGTGTGTGTGTGTGTGTGTAGCCAATGCTGGCCTGAACTCCTGATCCTCTTGCCTCCAGCCACAAGTGCTGAGATGATGAATGTGATGGGATAGCCAGATGGAAAAGTAATTTTTACACTTCTTTTTCATGAAAGCCCTTCTTGGGAAGTTGAGTAACAAACACCATTTATCCAAAATTCCATGTTCTTCTTGTAACAAATCAAAAATATAGACCTTTATCTAGTGCCCTGCCAGCCAATTTTTATAGGTTTAAACTAAATTGACCACAGAATTCTCCCTAGATCTTGTGGATGGAATCAGAAAGAAAGGAGCAATAGATGAGACGAGGAGTTAAAGATGACAGACGGAATGTGAGAGAAATCACAGAAGACTGCAAAACAACAGACAGAGAAGTGGATGAGACAGAGAGGAAGAAGAATTCTGAAACTTCTCAGAGAGAAGACACTTGTTACACATAACCGAACCCATCACTTTACATGACTACTCACATCCTTCGAAATGACTCTCTGTTCTAGATTTAGGTAACTTCCTTAAATCACAGTTTTAATATTTGGTGTACTTCATATTATACATGAACATCTCCTCATTTCTCTGTTAAGAAGCCAACAATGGGACACTGACCTCAACAATTGCTACTTTCTACCAAACTCATCCTTAAGTATCCCAAGTACCTCTAAAATAAGGGCAGCCAGAGAGACTTTGCAGTTCTTTCTCTGACAGTGTGAACAGAGGCACTTAAGCAAATACTTTTACACAAATTTGGTATTTATTCAAAATGAACTAGCTTTCTTCACTATGGAAGAATTTTTTTTAATTATGAGTAAATAATTCTGTCTCAAGACTATTTTTCTGGAATAAAATAGAAATAATTTGTATTATGAAAATTTAATAATATTCTCTTCAGTGGTCATTTTTTAAAAAATGATTTAAAATTTTTCATTTTCTTTGATGTGGTTAAAAAAAGGTATATCTTGCTCAATAGATTTGTGGCTATCATTGTTAAAAGTTAAAAAAAATAGTGAAACCCCTCACTCATGCTGTGTAATGGGACTTTCATATTATAAAAAATAGAATAAGCTGGGCTGCAGATGGCTCAGTGGTTAAGAGCACTGACTGCTCTTGCAGAGGACCCGGATTTGATTCCCAGCACCCACATGGCAGCTATGAACCGTCCTTAACTCAGTTCCAGGGGAATCCGAATCCCTCTTCTTACCTCTGCAGCATTGCACGACGCAGGTGCACTCACATACATGCAGGCAATACACTCGTACACATAAAATAAAAATAATAAATAAAGTATTTTTAAAAATAGGATAAGCAATACTTTCTTTGCCAATCAAGAGTAGAACTGAGTGGAGAAAAAAAGACAGGGTCCAAGTCCCTTTGGGTAAATTCTAATTGCATCATTTCCTCCGGTCAATAAAGTCATCTTTGGCAGAGTCTGTATCACTCCTTGTTTATTTCGGCAAGAAAATACAATAAATCCCTATTCCAGTGTTAGGTCAACAGCATAGTGGAAATGTTCACAGAAAGTTTCATAATAATTTGGTGCACGCACAGACCTGAGAGAGTGCTACTCTTAGCTGAATGCACAGAAGGCTTTTCTCTGGAGTTTAAGTGTTTGAGTGTTTCTCAGCTCTTGTCTCAGAGAATGGACAGAACAGCTCCTTGTTTTATTAAGTTTAGATGACGGGCCCCTAAATCAGATTTGCCTTCTTCATAGAACCAAAAAATCTGCCAAGTAAGCTGTCCCAGGAATAAAACTGTTGCTGTGATAAAACGCCTTGGCAGAAGCAACCAGAAAGGAGAAAGGGTTTATTTGGCTCACAGTTTAGAGGGAATATAGTCTATTGTGATGGGGAAGGATGGGGCAGGAGCAGGAGGCCCACCAGACATACTGTATCATCAATCCTTTAGCGCCAAAGCCCAGGACCCATCCCCAGGGACCCTCCTGTTCCAGCAAGGCTCTACATCCTCATTTCCACAATCCTGCCAAACTGACCACAGGCTGTTCAAACTCATGAACCTATGTGAGGCAGCTCACATTCAAACTGCAACATAAGCCAACCTATAAAACACCTTCCCATTTGTCAAGTGAACAGGACTTTGTATTCTCTCAATGGATACTACTCCCTAAAAGTTAATCAAACACTTCAGTTTTCTTGGGACTCTAACAAGAAGGGAGCAAACAACACCTTCACATTGTACACAAATGTGTGACAAACTTTCTTCAAAAAGGTAATGGTTAAAAACTGCTTTTACAGGGCATGGTGGCATAGACCTATTACCTCAGCACATGGTAGGCTGTTAGGAGGGTCAGGAGTTCAAGGTCAGCCTTCAAGACTTAGCAAGTTTAACATCTACTTGTGTTACTCCATACCCTATCTTACAAAAGTAAATAAATTAACTTAATTTAAATTTTAAAAACGTCCATTTAAGAGATCCTGGTCTACATAGTGAGTTCCAGGCCAGCTGGGGCTAAAGGGATGCTCTGTCTCAAACAAAAGAAAGCAAACAAACCAGGAAACCAAAAAGAAAATAGAATATATAAAAACAAAAAACAAAAAACAAAACCTTCTGGGGGCTGGAGAGATGGCTCAGCGGTTAAGAGCTAAGAGCACTGGCTGCTCTTGCAGAGGACCCGGGTTCAATTCCCAGCACCCACATGGCAGCTATGAACTGTCCTTAACTCTGGTTCCAGGAGACTCTGACGCCCTCTTCTGATCTCCGCGGCATTCCACTACACAGGTGCTCTCACATACATGCAGGCAATACACTCATACACATAAAATTAAAATAATAAATAAAATATTTTTAAAAACCCTTCTGAATAAACTTGAGTAAGAATTTCACTGTTTGCTGTAGCCTTTCTTTTTGTTTGATTGCTTACTTGATCAGTTTGATGTGGACTCTTCAGTCTTTCTCTGGGATAAGCTTTGTTCTGTGAAGAAAATTCTGTTTGGAAATTCTCTATGATCACTGACATTTCTAAATTAGAATGGTCTCTCTTTTTTTTTGTCTTTTTGAGACAGGGTCTCCCTGTAGTCACAGCTGGCCTGGATTCACTATAGAGACCAGGCTGGCCTTGAATTCACAGAGATCCATCTGTCTCTACCTCCCAAGTGCTAGGATTATAGGCATGCTCCACCACACCCGGCTAGAACAGTCTTTTTACAGTTCACATGTGCACAGAAATCAAGACTACCAGGGTTTTGTAGCATAGAAAACTAACAGTATCCCCTGGTGTTGGCCAGACAAGACAGTGACACAGTTTTGACAGTTTTGAACTTCTCCACTTCAGGGCCTTAGAGTGTCAGAAGTTTGACATGTGAGATGCCATTTGTTGAAGGTCTTGCTGTGAGCTTCCTTCCTCTATGTCTGAAGACACAAACCAGTGCAGTGCTTTTCAAAAAAGACTATGCCAAGTGCTCACACTCCTACGAGGACGCTTGTGCTTAGCAATGTCATGAGTGAAAGCACATCAGAAGAAAACCATGGAAGGCCACACACCACACCTGGAGCCAAAGAACCTTTGGGATCCCACGAGTCTTACTACAGTCTCAACTCGTGCATCTTGTGTTCTTGTTCATTCTCACTGGTTTAGGCTTCTGTCAGGGTTTGGTAGCAGTGGTGTCACTTGGAAACTGCCTACACTCTGTGAAAGCTGCTGCACAAAATACTGGTGCAGCCAGGAATGGCCAGAGAAATCCAGGCAGGCCTGTTTCTCCAAGGACGTAAGTGAATGCTTTATACCATTGCTCTGAGTTTCCTAAGGTGCTCTCAAAACTGTCCACCAATCATCTGTGATCTAAACGATCTTTGCATTAATGCTTTCATAATGTGTAGAGCCACCAGGGAAGTCTCTGTAAGCAGATCTATTGAAAACAGAAGTGTACACGTGAAATTTTACATAGGAGAGCCAGAAACAAGGAGGGCACTGCATAACTGTTTGAGGCCTGCAAGGGAATTCTTCTGAGGGAATATCACAAATAACTGGAAGACACTGTAAAGATGCCATTTGTAGTCAGGCACTCTAATGCGGATGCATCCCATCATACTTTGTGTACAAAAAAGATAGCATTGCCTTGCTTAGAGTCAGAAACAGTAAGGCCCAAGATATTTGGATTTTTTATAAGCAGCAGCATCTCCCATTGATTTAACATTAGGTAATCACAGAATCCCAGGAATAAACACAATTAGAATTATTTAGAAGACAGAAAGGGTATAGTACATAGGTTCTACCCTCTAAGAGTAATTTCAACCTGGGATGTTCTTATACAAAAGAACCTGTCCATTGTAAATGTGCAATGATGAACTACAATGATACAATTTATTAGTCCTGGAATTAAAAGAAAGAAAAAAAAGCAAAAGATGTCTTTAAGTCTGTTAACAAAACTATGGTCTTGTTGCTTACTTTCTTCCCATAGAGTTATTCTTTCTTTTAAAATATTTTATTTATTATTTATGTGTATGCATGTATTGCCTGCATGTAGGTAAGTGCACCTTTGTCATGCAATGCCCGAGGAAGACAGAAGAGGCTGTCGGATCCCCTGGAACTGGAGTTATAGACAGTTGTTAGCTGCCATGTGGGTGCTGGGATTAAAACTTGAGTCCTCTGCAAGAAGTCAGTGTTCTTAATCGTTGAGCTGTCTCTCCAGTCCCAGAGTTATTCTTTCTAAAAGTAAATATTGCTTTCATGATAAGCATGAGTTACATGGAGATAATTCCAATCAAAGTTTGTAATTAATTTTACTAGTCATGTGGTGAATGTTGGGATTGAAAATAGAAGGAATATAATGTTCAAAATTATCAAAATTAGATGATTCATTATGTAATCAAAATATCTTGTTTTCCCTCCAAATGTTTATGGTTACATTTCATCTTGAGCTCGTGGCAGTTTACATACCATTTTCTGAACAGTGTAGCATGTTTCGGCACACATAGTATTAAAAAAGCTGAGAGACCCTGACGTGAGTCAAGGCAGATTACTTCTCAATGACTCTAGTCTATCATACTGCTCCACAAGCATGTCCTATCTCTCTACACACAAACACACATCTGCACTGAACCACCATTGCCTCGGTGCTCTAAAGTGCCTCATGGAGGTCTCATCCACAGAGAATCTGCCTAAATGCTCAGAAAGACATCACAGGGCTCCGTGGATCTCACAGGTCACCTCAGGAGAATTGCAGGACGTGTGCCAATAACCTAAAATGGCTCCTGGAGGGACAGCACGCAGTTTCCAAGCGCTTTTTTTCCTTGCCAGTTTCTTCTGTCAAGCTTTGGCAGCATCTTCCCCGGGCTTAGAGGCCTCTAAGAAAAGCTTCCCTGGTGTTCACCAGCTTCTCTTGCCCCATGTCACTGGGTGTCCCGTTACTGTGTGTGGGGACATGTGTACCTTTTCCTCTACGTGGTCCTTGCCTATGTCTTCATCTTTGTTCAAAATCCATTGGTTTTCTAGTCCTGATCCTGAATAAATAATTGGCATTGCTAGACTATTTAAAATTTTTTATTTACCACATTAATATATTTTAAGACACATGATTAAAACTCATACTCATTGAGAAGCAGACACCGGGCAGGTTACTCTCTGACATGAGGGACCATGAAGAGGGACCAAGCACTGGCATTCATTCACTCAGATTTCTGTGTCTGACCTAGCACTATCCAAACCAGAAATGGTTTTTTTTTTTTTCAAAAATGTTAATTTCTATGTCTTTATTTTTTTACTTTCTAAAAAAAAAACTTTGGGAAAAAAATATCACTTTTCAGAAAAGTCGCAATAATTGCCATATATTTAACTCAAAAGCCACATTCTGGTTTTCTCGACAGTTCCAGCACATCTTCCATGAAATGGTCCCTAACAGATCATGTGTGTGTTCGCTGTGGTCAGTGTCTTCTGGCTTCTTGACTCCAGGAATGCTGGGTGGGCCGCTTCCCTCCTGGAATCCCTTACTCATGCAGACTCTAACCCGTGCTGTGCTGCTGTCCTCCAAACACCTTCTCACTGTGGGTCAAAGCTTCAAAGTCAGCTTCTTATTTTAGCCTTGACTTTAACCCCAAGCTACGTACCTCACTCGCACCTGACTCATAGGTTTGAACTGGATTGCTTGCGTTCTTGTGAAGGGTGTTGAGTTCTGATCTGATGAACAGACTACAGGTGGATCTCCCTTAATGCTAGGTTTATTTTATTCTATATGAAAAGTCTATTTGGCTTTGACTTTTTCCTAGGCTAGGGTCATTATTTTCTAGCTGCTATTCTTAATTGGGACTTTCATTCTCGAGTATCAGGCAAATGCCCCAAGTGTGCATCAAGGCCCTCATCAAACTGCCTGGACTCCGCATGAGCATCTGCTGCATCGCGTGACCTCTGGTGTCTCCCTTCAATTATCAGTCCTGCCAGGGTGCTGCGCTCTAGGCCTCAAGGTCCTGCCCTGCACAGGTGGAGCACCGTCTTCATCTGAGAAGCAAAACGAGTGCCGTGGAGATGTCTGAGCAGTCCCTCTTCTCTTGCAACCTTCCTGTGAGTCAGGCAATCTTAAACCCGATGTTCATGTGCTCAGTGCTTAGCTTCCTGTTCTGGCCCTGTGATGGCAAACTTTCTCCAGGAAGACAGCGAGCCTGAGGCAGACCTTGCATGTTTTTCTCCTTTCAAAGGCCAATACTGCCTATAGTCCAATTCTAGAAAACACTTCATCACGTGTTTTATACAGTTTTACAGTTATTTACCGAGAAAAATAATTTCTCCGCATTACCCTCTCTTGACTGGGAATGGAATTTAGTATATATTTAAATGTAAAATTAATTAACATGTGAGAATACAGACAAATATATTGGACATAAATTGAACTGCACACATTTGGAATTTTTAAAATGGTTTTAAAAGCAAATGGATGTGAAAATGCTTTTAAAAATATTAAGTGAATTCAAATGACTACAGTAATTATTTAGTGCAGCTGCAGTTATGAGTCTCCCTGTCCTGATCAGAAGCGTAGCAGAAGCTGTTCTCACGGAAATAAATCCTTCGCCTAGAATGC
>NW_008334195.1:351136-351274 GCF_000622305.1 Nannospalax galili | reverse complement strand
ATTAATATTTAATATGCATCAGACTATGAAAAATATTCCCTGTAATGTCTGCCAGGCAACATGCAAAGGACTCTACTTGGAGACCAGAGAAACCACCTGACCTAGAAATTACATTCGGTGATAGTGAACTAGGGTGAT
>NW_008334195.1:336986-351018 GCF_000622305.1 Nannospalax galili | reverse complement strand
ACACTCCTCCACACGATACCATAATACGACCTGAGGCTCTCATTGACCATGATTGTGTGAAAGAAAAGACAGATAAAAAGAACAAGTATTTCGTTATCCTGGGCTCTATTATTAACAATAGGAGAATATTGGTTAGGAAGTCAACAGGCCTGTCTTTGTGTATTTAGGTATCTTTACATCTCACTCACCATGTCTGATTTAATCTTATTTGCTTCTAGAAAACCAATCAGAGTCTTTTCTTTATTGGTTTCTTGTTGGCTAGAGGTTTGAAGGTAAACTGAAAATGAAGAGAAGCACTCGCCCAGGATTTTATAAGAAGCAATCAGCCATGGTTGGCTCCTTTGAGGAACTTTTTCTGGACCTCAGCAAATTATTTCCAAAAAGGATTCCTGCAGGTGAAACAGAAAAGTCAATTCCTGACTTCACAGAAGCAGCTCCATGCAGGTTGGTCCCCAGCTACAGATCCTAAATCGCTGTATTCCATCAGCACTGAGGGATTTTGTGAAAACTGTCTATTTGTTTAAAATCTTTTTCTGAAAAAATTCTATATATAGTCAATAAACAGCTAAAATTCAAAATAACAGTTTGAGAGATGATAGTCTGTAAGAACGAAAGTTTCCTCACTGACTATCATCTAGTCAAGAAACAGCTAAAATTCAAAATAACAGTTTGAGAGATGATAGTCTGTAAGAACAAAAGTTTCCTCAGTGACTATCAACTAGCACCATTAGATTCAGCAACATTTTTCTAGACTACATCTCACCATGTAGCCCAGGCTAGCCTCGAACTTGCTCTGTAGTCCAGACTGTCCATGAACTCATAATCCTTCTACTTCTGCCCTCCAAATGATGCTGGATTATAGGCATCTGTCACCACAGCTGGCATCTATCCACACTTTTTATTTTTCAGCACTAGGAGTATTTAAACATTATCAAGAAAAACATGTAGAAGTAGACACAGAAAAATTATATTCATTACACTAAAAGACCATTGAACTTAGACAACTGGTGCTTAGTTGTTGAAACCCTAAAATAAACCCAAACAAATCTGGAGGACTATTGATGAGACGGATGGCTAATAAACCAGTCTACTTCATTTCTGAATCGTGCTTTCAAGAAAACCTGTGATAAGGAATAGAAAATATTTTATTATTCACATATTAAATGTTGTTTTGATCTGCTATGTATAATTTGTCAGTAGGTTGTAGGAGTAATATGGTTCCTTCTGGTTTCAAAACTAGCTAGGCATTGTTTATCTCTCACATTGTCTCACCCCTCCATCATGGTTTTCCCACTTAAGGTGCCCCCATTCCCCCCTTTCTCCCTTAATAATGCCTTCCTCCTATGGTCCTACCTCTCTTGAGCTCCTTCTTTCCCTTTATCCCCTATGTTCCTTGTATACCCTTCCCTCCCCCCTCCCTTAAACTAACCCAATTTTTATCCATATCTCCCTTACTAAGGCCTGTTTCCTACTGTTCTTCTCTTTCAGGTTCTTTCTTTTCCTTTACCTCCCTGTTTCCTTTCCATTATCCTGGATCCTGTAGTTATGTCTGGATACATACTCACTTATTAGGGTTTGGTTCTAGGATTCACATATGAGGGAGAACATTACATACAGATTAGAGATGCATGCGCCAACATCTCAGTGTTAGTAGCAAAAACAATGAGTCTTTCTACAAGGAACAATATATTCTAAAATGAAATGGAGATCTTTTTTAAAGGTTAAAAATTCATTCAACTTTGTGTCTTACAGGGTTTATACTGAGTTCAATATTGTATAACTGTATTAATTCAACTGTGAACCTAGAAACTTGCACCCACTTGTGAAAGAGATATACTCTTGCTCTGGAGTGTGTCACTGAATATGTTAAGGCTGTAGTGAAATACTTCTTCTAATCATATAGTTATTAAAAATTAAAAAAAAAGATTTTAAAAAGTTGTTTTATATTCATATATTTAAAATGCAAACTCTATATAGAATATAAGTGAAAATCAAGTTGATTCCCAGTGGATGATGCTGGACAAGCACAGGGCTTTGTCACACCAGATGTCTCTGAAAGTTCCGTAAGGCTGAAAAGAAGCAGCAGTGTGGGTAATGGGCTTTAGGTGTCTGAAACCAGCCAGCTGTCGTAGCCCATCTTTTCTAACTGTTTCTCTCCATCTTGGAAGAGAAAGTCACTTAACCTACTAGACTAAAGAAAAGGAACAGACCTAGGAACACCAGGCAGCAACAGGTCTCCATGCTGCCAAGCTCAGAACATAAAAATTCACACACTCCCACAACTTGAATAAACAGACCCTACCCTTGGGTCCCAGATTACCAAAAGCCAGACAATGTCCCATACAGTAACAGGAGACTTGGACTCTGAAAAACAAAGCAATGGGAAGACCTGTAATTGCTAACACAGGGATTTCCCAATATGAATGTCTGCTTATGACCCAACCATATACTCCAGTTAGCTAATGCATGCCTCAGCTACACAAAAATTCCTAGAAGATGTTTCACTTTTAAGATCGTCTGTATAGGATCATTAGACACTGCAGAATGATTTATAACATGAAAGCTATACTAAAAACATAAAAGCAAAAGCAAATTTTAAGAAGAAAAACTAAAAATATAAGCTATTTTTGACATTAGAGAAATAATATGAACTTAACTCAATAAAATAAAATTAGGAGGATATTGGGGGCTGGAGAGATGGCTCAGAAGTTAAGACCCCTGACTGCTCTTGCAGAGGCCCAAGGTTCCATTTCCAGCATCTACACCGCAGCTAACAACTGTTCATGTAACTCCAGTTACAAGAGATCCGACGCCCTCTTCTGACTCCACAGGATTGCACAACACCGTGCACTCACACATAAAATAAAAATAATAAGTAAAAAGTCTTTTTAAAGTTTGGAGAATATGAAGAATATACCAACAAAACAACTACTAGAAATTACACTATTATGGAAATTTTTTAATTTGGTAGGAGGACTAGGAGATGATGCCAAATTAATCTTCTAGAAAACTGAATAAAAAGGCAAAGCAATAAAAAATAAGAAAGATTCTGTTTTCTGAATTAGAAGAATAAGTCGTGATTAAATAGTCTATTTTGGCTGGGATGCAGCTCAGTGATAGAATGCTATGTCCAGCAGGGACAAGGCTCTGGGATTCATCCCCAGCACTGTAATTTTTCTTTTATTTTTAAAAATTGAGTAGACTATTTCACTTAATTTTATGGCAACCTACGTAGATATCTTCTGCAAACAAGTAAGCACCTGAAAATAAGCATTATCCTTGAAAGGGAAAATCCACGTGGAATCCTGAAGACAGAAATAGTATTCCCAGGTTTGGGAATTGATCCTCAGATTAATGTTTCTGTTTAAAGCATATTTCATTCTTAATAGTTTTATATTTAAAACTAGACATTTCAATAATGAAATTCTATATTTTCTTGTTAAATACATGAAAACCATCATTAGAAATTGGCCAAACACCTAACATAGACTTCATTAAAAACAGATGGAAAAGGAATGTGTGACAAGTTGTCCAGCTTTTATATCATTAAGAAATGGTAAGTTCAAACAGTAATGAAATATCACTAATTACCAATGAGAGAAGCAAATTCAAAACAGCACCAAAGGCTGATGAGGCCCTGAAGGCAGCAACAGGAACTCTCCCTCCCTGCAACCGGGCATGCCAAACCGTGCAACTTTGAAACACATCTCGCATCTCTTATAAAGAAAGCCTACTCCTACGTTGGGATCCGGCCACGGCGCTCTTTCATGCAAACCCAAATGAGATGCTAATGTGTTTCTACAGAAGATCACACACGAACATTTACAACAGTTTCATTCATAGTTCTCCAAATTTGGAAGCAACTAAGGTGTCCTTCAGCAGGTGTGTGGATCAAACAACTGTGGACTTTCCAGATGGTGGAATATCATGCAGTACATAAAAGAAATGATCACCAAGACATGAAGAGACAGAGAAAATCTTAAATGCATACTACTCGATGAAAGAAACCAACCCAAAAATCTGTCTCTGTGTGATTCCAACATTTCTACATCCTGGCAAAGGCAAAAGTTTGGAGATAACAAGAGGTCGGTGGTTGCCAGGGATGAAGTGGAGGAGACGGTAAGAGCAGGCACAAGAGACGTGTAGAGTGGTGGAGCTTTAGCGTGTCGTTGGAGTGGTTGACATGTACTACAGATTTGTCAAATATTACTAATGTACCACATGAGGTAAGGATTCCTGAAAATGTGGAGTCTAGGTGATAGTGACGTCACAATAAGTTCATTGTGAAAATTGCCACACTCTGGCTCAGTGCTCCAGCATTCGAGAAGCATTATGAAACAGAGCTCTGGTGTGACAAAGCCTCGTGCTTTCACTTTGGCCGTCAACCTAGAACTGCTCTGAAAGATGGTCCATGTTGTACTCTCGTTTTGCCATGAGTAAGATTCTAGGAATTTATTAGACACACAGAAGAAGCATATTTCAATAATAAACACTGAAATCGAGCCTAAACGTGGAACAATAGTTTGGCTTTTTTTAGGTAGACAGTTATGAAAAAAAAGCCCATGATATTTAATGCCCCAAAATATTTGTTTTTTCCTTTGTAAGGTTCAGTGTTGTAACAAACTATTCTCAAATGAATTTCGGAGGCCATGAATTTACTTGAATGGAGATAATTGTTTTAATGTGTTCTTTGGATTAGTTCAATTCCAAAAATTCTGTAATCATGACCTTAAAGAAATTCAACTTGGTATATTGTCAATCCATTATTTTTTTCACTCAATTCCTAAAAAGCACAGATTTTAAAGTTAAGCCAACTCAATCACTTAAGAGTTTTGAAATTAAATGCCCCAAGTTAAGAAAGTTGGAGAGAAACACAGGCATTTAATAGCATAAAAAAAATCTAAACAGCATATTAGAGAACAAGAGGCTGCAGAATGCTTATCCCTGAGTAGGACAAAACTTCATATGTCTGCCACCCAAGACTCAGGGATCATTGGGGAAGATGAAATGGAAAGATTGTAAGAGCCAGAGGGGGTGGATGACTAAAAGGTAACAGAGTCTTCCAGACAGATGGTCAGTTATTCAAATGAATTCACAGCAATGATGACGGCATGTATAAGTACTATGCAAGGTCAAACCAGACAAAATCTCAGCATCGACATGGGGAAGTGGGTAAGAAATCCCAACCCCACCTAAGGAACTATTGTTAGTTGATGTCTACCAAAGGGGGAAACGGTCTCTTACAAGAATGGGACTCTTGGTGGGCCAAGTGTCTGGACCCACACTGAAAGACATTCAGGGACAAACTATAAGGGGAATCTGACAGCCTCTTCTGCCCTCCGAGGGCATTGCACGACACAGGTGCACTTACCTACATGCTGGCATGAAAATTGTACAAATTCAATAAAAAATAAAATTAAAAAAAGAAATCTAAACAGTATATTATTATTGAGACACTTTCTATTTCAAATGACAGAATACAAACTCAAACTAACCTAGGAGAAGTTGGAATAGGATAGACTTGATAGAGAGTTTAATGGGCTAAAGTGGTTTTCATTTATGTACGACATTAGGTCTCTCTCCCTTCTTCCTTTGGACTCCTGTCATTTTTAAAAATTTTTATTTTATGTATATGAGTGTATTGCCTGCATGTGTGTAAGTGCACCCATGTTGTGCAATGCCTGCAGAGGTCAGAAGAAGGCTGTGGATTCCCCGGAACTGGAGTTATGGACAGTTGTTAGCTGCCATGTGTGTGCTGTGAATCAAACCCGGGTCCTCTGCAAGAGTTGCCAGTGCTCTTAACTGCTGAGCCATCTCTCCAGCCCTTAAGGCAGCTTTTAAAGAAAACAAGCATATCCTCTACCACAGGAACTTTAGTCTGAATTGCATATGTGAGATTGTGAAAAAAATAATAATCTCTGCAAGAGTTGCCAGTGCCCTTAACTGCTGAGCCATCTCTCCAGCCCTGGACTCCTGTATTATGCTTTCTTTCATCCTCCCTTTATCACTTCTTCTTTTACTTTCAATAGTTAAAACTATTTTCTCCTTGCTGACTTGATTATTACCCATAATGGGAGAAAACTGTAGGACAGGTGATCCTAGAATAAAAGACATCACAGAAAGGAGAGAGCTTTCATCTCCCAAGATTCTCTAGAGGAGACCATAGTCAGTCTCCAAGCTCTTAACTCTCTGATTTCTTTGGCTAGTGACCATAGGTTAGATTTTAGAGTATTAGGTTTATGTGATGGTGCACGCCTTTAATCCCAGCACTCAGGAGGCAGAGGCAGGCGGATCTCTGAGTTCAAGGCCAGCCTGATCTACATAGTGAGTTCCAGGACAGCTGGGGCTACAGGGAGACCCTGTCTCAAAGAGACCAAAAATAAAAATGTTTTTATATAGGAATCCTGTCCAAGGACCTACACTGCAGACTTGTATTCCCTACTCTTTGGCCATTTTTGACCTTTCATGTTCCCGGCCCTCTGTTGCATGAGAGAGCTTTATTGATGAGAACTGAGAGATACTCTTTACACCTTGTTCTATGTTCCATCCTTAGGTGTAGAGGTTGCATTGTAGATGTGTCACTTAGGCTTGGGCAAGTCACAGACAATCTCTGTATGACCAGTTGCCAGGGAGGAGGTGCACCACCATGTGGAATAAAGTCCTGCAGGCTCCTGGGACCCTGCTCATAGGAACGTACAACAACAGTGTCAGCATGCACAAGACTTGTGAAAACTCAAGTAGACAAAAACCCAGCACAGAACTGTGGAAATGGGTGGCAGGCCCTAATCTTAGCCGAATTACTGGCAGCTGATTATTGCTGTGTGAGGAAGAACTGATCTTCTTAAAGAGAGGGATATTAGATGGGCTGCCTAGACCTCAGTGGATGAACTTGGGCTGAAGGACATCTGGGGACACTAACTTGATACAATAACCCTTAACAAAAATGACAGAATGTATGAATTACAGTGGGGGGGTGGGGCTATGGCACAGTGCCAGAGGATAAGGGGTTATAAAGATTATTAAGATGTTCTGTAGAAAAAATATAAAAATTCAATAAAAATTTACCCCAAAAAATGTTTTCAGGGGCTGGAGATATAGCTCAATGGTTAGGAGCACTTGTTGATCTTCTAGAGGACCAGAGGGGGGGTGTCCTAGCATCTAGATCAGGTAACACACAACAGCCTGTAACTCCAGCTCCAGGGTACACAAACCTTCTTAGGCCTCTGAGCGCCACCTGCACGCATGTGCACACACAGAGACACACAGACACACAGACACACTGGCACACACACACACTTAAAAATAAAAGTAAATCTTTTAAAATAAAATTTCTAATGTAAATAAAACAGAGTGTTTTCCCCATTTCTAAAGTGAAACCTAGAGTAAAATATACTCAATTCCATGGATAATTTTCCCCCAAAATTAGATATCTTGAAGGTTTGAGAGCTTCCTCAAACTAATCAATTTTGTGTTCTGTGTTGACAATTCTTAATTCAACATTATGGCAAATACAAAGTTGTAGCCAAACACTCAATGTCTTCAGCTACTTTCAGATGTTACCTGGAGACTCTTCTTCCATAGACATACTGATCACATCAGGTTTTTACTGACAGTGTCTGCCCTGGTTCCACTCAACAAGGCAAGAACAGTGTTTAGGGAAAACGAACCCCAAATGCAGTGATTTCTCAAGGATTTGAAGGGCCATGTTCTTCATGTCTCCCAAATCCAAGCACCAGCACAGGAAACCAACCTGCAGAGCTAGCTGCCAGTTCAGCTGCCATCTGCCCCCAGGTATGTGAACTTAGCTAACCCTGCAGCATCCCAGGCTACGCTTCCTCGAGCCAGCTGCCGAATACCCGCCTGCCTCTTGACAGCCATTCTTGTTTTCTCGAAATATATTAAGTACTGACTAATTTACACTGCAGTTTGTTTTAGTAGTTAGTTTGGTGATACAGGGAGACAAGAGATTTTAGAAAGCTAACATTTCTGATCACCGTGGAATAAGAGGTAATACTGACTGCAAACACGTACTTACAGAGAACCCACCTGACATGGCCTGGCCATTTGTAAGTGGAATCAAATTCAGCAGATCTTGGGTCTTGGGTTATAAACAACATCAGAAGTGGGAATTTTCTAGTATCATGGGTTCATTTTCCTTTAAGACCTCAACCTTGACCTTATTCTACCAAGCCTCAAGGGGTTCGATCAAATTTCTACATACCCAGTTTTTAGTGTTAAATGTATTCTCTGTTCATGTGTCCCCACTTGACAGGCTGTGACAACTTCTAGGTTCTAGCCCATACATGCATGTCTGCATTTTCATCACTGTATCCTTTGATGTGATCTTAACCAAAAATCTTCTTGTGCAATTTTTTATCTACTTTCCTACAGCACTTTAGACCTCCAACTTCTATTCGCTTGTACATATTTGCTCTGGTAGCTTCTTGCCCAGAAGAATAGCAATGCAAAGAATTACTTGCCCTCATGTATATGCAAGAAAGGATGTCAGCATGCGGAGGGCGCTGAGGAAGGTGCCTTTGAACTCAGCATTTTTGTAGAGTATACAAATGACATAAACAGAATCAGACAGTCAACACTTGGTGATAGAGAGGGACTGATAATTATACTTAATTATATGCTTTCTTGATTAAGATATTTCTGCTTTTATTTTCTTTTCTCTATTATCTATGTTTTCTCTTTCATTAACAGTAACGGGACATTAACATCTCTTAAACAAATGCTCAAGATGAGTTTAAAATTTATGACTATCAGTGATTTATGCACCATTATCAATCAAAATATCAGTCCTTGAAACATTTCTTAAAGTATAGATAATTTCATGCATTTAAATTTGTCATTCTAAAACTTGGAATTTTCAAGGGAGAAGTAAGGAGAAAATTTATCATCAACTTTTTCTCAAAAGTGTAATGGGTGAGTTCAGTTTGTTGATGCTAGTAGCTAAACTATTTCCTTGAACTTGTGTTGTTTTCCTTCAGATAATTTGCACAGCACATTATCCAGCCACTCGGCTTTATCCATTATATATGCTATTGTTTCTGGATGTTATGATATGAAATACTCGCTTCGGTGACTATTTAAAATTCAGTAGGATAACCACCTCCCCCCATTCATCCTTTGCCATTTAAGATCTTCACTGCACTGGTAGAAATATACTGCACTGCAATAAAAACAAAGATATCATTTATACTTATGCTTAATCTGATACCTTAAATCTATTCTTGTATCTTGAATCAGCTCTTTCTTAGAGTTTAAGCTATTTGAGTACGGCTGCTTTGTTCGGCAGGATATTTTTTTAGGCTTCATTTTTCAGTTGCTTTCCAAAGGTGCAAAAATAATCCTGTCACAACAGAGAAGAGCTTATAAAGATGCTTTAAAAACCTTATCACTAGGAAACAGTGCATAGTTATTTTATAACACAGTGTCTTAAAATACTTCTGCTTACCTCCTCCTTGATGCTGCTACAATATTTACATAACACTGTTAACTAATTCTTCATTATGCAGGTTATTTATCCTTCCTCTTGGAGACTGTCTTCCCAGCACATTTACTATCGTTGAATTGAGCCTTTGTCTCCATTTCTACCTACTGTTTAGCTGCCCTTAGTCTCTTCTCTGTTCTGTGGATGCAGATCATGTTTACTGTTCCCTGGGGTAAGAAGTGTGAAGTGGGAGGAGATCTGTGGCAGGACAGCCCTGGCTGGCCATCAAGGCACGTTGTTTATGTCTTCAGGATGGGTTATTTCAGAACCAGGGAAAAAAAGAAGAAGAAAGAAAAATAAAGGCGCTGCTTCGGTTCAGGGGAATGGTTGTCCTGGGAGCAGAAAGTAAAAGTGGAAACTAATATTTTAGAAAATACTTCAGCAGAAAGACATTTTTAGTGCAAGATATCTCACAGGCTAGGGAAAATTATTTGAAGCATTAAATATTTTCAAGACTTTCTGTGTTGAATACATTTTTAAACCGTAGGCTAGATGCTTCTGTTAACATTTCATGGTGAAAAGCTGATTTAAATCGGAACTAAAATGTTGTATTTTCTCGCATAGAGGATTTCTGCAGACCCGCAGCACGTGTTACCTAGTCTCAACCTGAAGGTCAGCACAGAAGGACAGGAGTACTGAGTTCTCTTTAACACTTCAACACCCTGCTCCCCCTGGTTTCCCATTAATCTTGGAAGTTCAGACCTTCATAGCACAGAGCCCCAGGCCACATCACCTGGCTCTCAGCAGTGCTGTCCCCTGGATCCACAAATAAGTCTCCTGCTCAAGCAGCAGGTAACAAAGTCTTAGATCACACCCACACCCTAATCTCCAGGAGCTTAAACAAACTGCTTCTCAAATACATTTCTCTTCCAGCAGCTAGGGGCACAAGACATAGAGGTCATTTCCCAGCTAGATCTTTGCAGATGACTGCTACCCAAGAAACCCAGAGGTAGATATTTACAGTTATGGAGTTTCTGAACTGCTTTAGATTGACAACCTGGTTAAGGATTTTTTTTTCTTCCCTCAGATGAAACAGAAAGGTTCTAAAATTTTAGAGGTTCTATAAACCTGTAGGTTTTTCTTTATGTACTAAGCCTGGCTGTGCTTATATAAAATAGCCATACACAATACTTCTATTTATTTATTTTTACACCCACTTCCCAGATAGCACCCTCCCATAGCCTCCCTCCCCCCACTAGAGCCCTTATACTCTGAAATCCTTGCTACTCTCTGCTGTGTTGTCGGCACCCCCAGCCATTCCCTACTACTTGCCCTTCTGATGAATCTAGTCGGCCTGCCTAGAGGTCTTTGTTTTAGGAGGGTCAGCTGTTCCTCATCTAGCAGTAATCAGTTGTCAATATTCCTTTGGATAAGATTGGGGTCTGCTGTTCAATTTCCCAGGTCTATGCTGGGTTACTATCTGGGAGTCCCTTTGGCCACCGTGGCCAACAACTCAAAAGAAGGTATCGCAAATTTTTTTAACCAAGTGAGACTATAACATCAGATCATTCTGTCAAGTAAATGTGATAATCCCTTCAAAACTAAACTCATACATCATTTAATGAAACTTAGATTAAAAAACTTATCTAAATAGCTAAATATCAATTAAGTGATTATTAAAACTTGAAATCTATCAGAGAGCAAAATCGTTTCATGCTTCTTATGAGTAATAAATATTTGCTGCCTAGTTCTGAGAAGTCTGAAATTGAACTACGCCCTTTGCCAAACTATGATACTATGGGTTGGGTTTTACCATGCTCTTTTGCTAGAGGAAAAACATTCTCATAGAGAGCAGGTGACTTCCCCAGCTTGTTCAGCTATAAACGAGCTCAGAGTCCATTTTAACTCAGTCTTTAACTCAGCTTTGTGTTATACCTTCATTTGAAGCTGCAATACTACATCATTAATCCACGAATATGTTTTTCTTCTACCCTGAGAAGTTTACTGAGCACAGAATGCTGTCCTCTGTTAAATCGTTAAACTTCGATCGGGCTAGGGTCAGGTTTTATCTGTGGAAATAGATCTGATTAAACTGTAAATCAAAACATAATCCTAAGAGTATGGAAAACAAAAGTATGTGTTTCAAGCTGGTAACTTGTGTTTCCAGCAGGAATGTTTGCAAAAGATTTCTTATGGATATTTTTCAAATTACTTACAATAAAAATACTTGATGGCACTTAGTAACTGTACGTAAGCATATTTCAAACCATTTTGAGAGTGTGAACATGATTTAAATCTCTTTACACTTATTTCTGCCTGATGTAGAGGACTTGTAACAGATGCATTAAAGAGATTTAATGAACTTCAAGGATAAAACTTACAACAGAGCACTTTCTTTAATGTGGAATTTTAACTCCCTACAACACAAGTTTGAATATATTAAAGAGATTGAAAAAAAAAAAACCTAGCCAGAGTTAATGCATTCAGGCTTTAGTTCTGTCTACCCAAAGGTATATGTTGTCTCATATGAAAATAAGCTAAAGTATAGATAAGTCGTGCTTACAGTTCTGAAAATAGCAGTACATAGCAGCACAGCTGGGTCCCATAGTTGGTAGATAACAACGTGAACTTAGCTGCACAATTTACATAATATGTAACATTACCTTTGGAGACAGAATGGAATGTCATGGTGCTACCTGGCATGGACATGTAACTGAATGACTAGTATTCTAAGAAAAACAAAATTAATAACAGCAAATACCTTGTGACCACTTCCAAAGTGTTCACCTCAGGAACTGTTTCATTTAATGCGATTTAAATCACGATATGAGTAAAGTTATTTTATTCTTTCACTTCTACAATGGGGATGCATTGGTATTTTATGGCTTAAGCAAATTGCCATTGTTTACAAAGAAAGATAAAGACAGGAAAAAGAGGGAATAAAAGAGAGAAAATACCAAAGACTTATAAGTAAGCAGAGGTAGCTACTTTCAATAGCTATAAACTGCTCTAAAACCAGGTAGACTATTTACCACTCCTTCTTTTAGTATCCATATTCTCATAACTTATTTCTTGACTCCCTAAGAAACTCCAAGTTTCATTCCTGAATGCATTGGTTTCTCACTTATTTTTAGATTAAAAATCCTCTTCAGCAGTTTTGTATGCTGGCAGCTTGGTTCTGATATAGCCTATCCTCCCTCCATAATCCAATAAAAATAGCTTCTGTGTGTATAAAGTACTTTACACATCTTAAGATTCTGAGCAATACCTGAGCTCATGTGAGCCTCCGAGTCCAGAAAAAAAGTTAGAAAGTTTATGGGACTTAGCAGTAACAGTCAGTTAAATACAGTCCTAACTTTAGGACTCTCTGGTGGGGAAGGGGGATACTGGAATCAGCCTTGATTCCCGAACTGTAAAATGAAAGCAGTGGTTGTTACATCTAACCTCCTCTTCGCTCTCTCATTTTCCTTAGGCAGCCTAAATTTCTGGGCAATATGGACTTATACGTAGTTTTGCTAATTTCATTACTATCATATAAGTAATATCTCTAAACTCTGGAGTGTCTTATTTCCAGTTCACTAGATAATGAGTGTAATTCAGTTCTATTTAGTGACTATAACCAAAATCTTTGTTATCATTATTATACAAAAAATAACAAACTACAAAACCAGAAAAAGTAGTGCTTCTAATATTTAAGATACCAAAAGATCTGATTATTTAATGAAGAATATGAATTTTTTCTAGAAAAAGAATAAAAATCCACCTTCTGAGCTTTGTGAACTCAGTGTCTTTGCCAACCAGGGTTATCTGACTTGTAGCTGCTGCTGATTGGAGAATAATGTTCTGTAATAAATGTTTGGAATTGAAGTTACAGATTCTGGTGATAAAGATCTGCCTCTGTCTTTCTGTTTCCTTTTCTTTCCATCTGTCCATTTGTCTGCCACTGTCTCTCATCTGTCTGTCTGCCTCTGTGTATGTCTGTCTCTCTCTCTCTGTCTCTCACTATCTGTCTGTCTCTCCCCCATCTGTCTGTCACTGTCTCTCTGTCTCCATTTGCTTGTCTCTTTCTTTCTATATTCATGTCTGTCTGTCTCTCTCTCCATCTGTCTGTCTCTTTATTCTTTCTGCTTATCTCTCTGTCTCCATCTATCTCTGTTTTCTGCCTCCATTTGTCTGTCTGTCTCTCTCACCCTCTGTCTTTCTGTCTCTGTATCTTACCATCTGTCTGTCTGTCTGTCTCTCACTTCATCTGTCTCTGTGTGTCTCTTTCCATCTGTCTGTGTCTTTCCCCATCTTTGTCTTTCATTTCATCTGTCTGTTTATATCTGATTCTCTTCATCTGTGTCTCTCTCTCTCCTTCCTTCTCTCTGCCTCTCTCTCCATAAGTCAGTGTTTCTCTCTTTCAATTTGTCTTTCTGCCTAATTGTTTTTCTTATAATAATCCATAGACACAGAATTGAAGAGATAATTGAAATTTAATACCCATAACCATCACTGAAGCATTTAAGGACAAAAAGGTCTTGGATTCAGTTTTAAAGGAGAATGGGAACATAAGAGACAACGTGTGTGTATCTATCTATGTATACACATGTA
>NW_008334195.1:331494-336894 GCF_000622305.1 Nannospalax galili | reverse complement strand
TATATACATATATATTCAAATATATATTCAAATCTACCTATGTATACACACGTACATATACATATATATTCATATATATACATATATATTCAAATATATATTCAAATCTACCTATGTATACACACACATATATATATACATATATATTCAAATGTATGGGAAACATAAGGAATACTCTGAAACTCACCAAAAATGCTAAAGATAAAGAAAATAAAGTTTTGAAGTTAGAGTCCAAAATATAAACACGACTCTTCAGAGTAACATTTTCAAAACAAATGGGAAAGAAAAATTCATGCCACTCAACTCTGATTTCATTTCTAACTTCTCTGTCAAAGATAGGAAAAATAATGTTGGTAAAAGGAAATTGAAGCCCAAGAAAAGTGATATTGTGAAGAAAGCAATTCTCTGTCTAAATGACTTTGCATTTTTGTCCCCAATGAATTATGCCCCAGGTTATAAGAAGAGTTTTCAAATAAAATTTTTGTATGAATGAGCATTTTCTTAAGGAACTGTGAATAACTAGAAAGATACCAAAATACCAGGAAAGGAAAAAATGTCATAAATCTTCATTATCTTCATAATATATTTTAACTAAAAGTCAAAAGTTCTATAATATACTAAAGGGATTCATTAATTTCATTGAAAGCTCTAGAATGAAGTATTGAAAAGAAATGATCATTTAGAAGTAAATGGGTTCACTAGACACAAATAATGCATGGTTTCTTTCAATCCATTGTTGATATGGTAGCTTATTGCCAAGAAAATTAATTCTAGACACTTCTAGTTAGGAAAATCATTGCATTTACTATTTCATAATATATTTATAGAAAATAGAAATATAAGTAAATTCTATAATTTGCAAGTGGTTTGAATAGTCATTATAAAAATATATGCTACATTACAATTCACAAAGGTATTCCAAATGGAACAGTATTTTGTCCCGGGATCTGAGCCAATGAAAATTATGTAGGAAAAATACGGCATAGGATTTGATTGGTCAGAGAAAATCAGCGTGATAACTGGTGGTCTGAGAGTATAAATCATGACCAAATACAGGGTAGTTACCCAAGAGTTGCTCTAAAATATGTCTCGTGTTTGTGCTGAGGCCACACCAGGGACTCCTCATCGGTCCTGGAACCTGACAGAAAATCATGCAGGCCTGCTTCTAAGAGACGCAAGGCTCCCCTTACAAGTGACTCTGGCAGGGGCTTCCTGATGGATTTCCCCTTTAGTCCTGTGACAGCATGGCCAGCTCTCCAGTCAGATACAGGGTATGTATCTGATCTACTGGATTCTAGGTCTTGCTGGATTGAAGCTACAAATTCTGGGATTGAGAACTTGGTGTAATGCCAAGCTCTTCTCAACCAGAAATGTAAGTAATAACTGAAGGCTTGTTGTAGATTCAAATGGGAAAGGCACGGCTAGAGACCTGGTGAGGATTTCAACACGCACATACCAATTCTGCTCTACCAAGAGCGCATATTTTTCAAGAGGACCACTATTTGTAAGAACATTAGAGCAGAAATAACCTAAAACAGATAGATTCATGCTGATTTCACAAAAACAGGCAGGCCGACACATATCCACACAACACCGATTTTTTTTTTTTTTTTTTTTGATCCTATCTCTTTTGCTTATGAACTTTCTTCAAAGTTCCTTTCCTATCTTCTACTCTGGACTTAAGATGCTTCCTATTCCTTTCTATTAGGGGCTACGCTTGTGTGTGCTTTGCCGTGGGTTACCACCTAGGCTGTAGAAGTCTTCCCCCTGCTTTTGGTATGGTGGAGTTTGGTTCACCATTACTTGTATTAGCGGAGACGAAGAGCTGAGTTATTTTCTGATTCATGGCTGTCCCTAGGCCTGACCTGTCAGGCCCCCACATACATAGGGATAGTCTTGGATCTAATTTGGATTCTCGGGCCAGGAGCCAGAAAACATAATAATGAAAGAGACATCTAAGGAAGACCTGCTCAGCAGGTATTTGAAGATGATAGATTAGAACTAAAAAAAAAACATGTATATGGACATGGACTTAACAACCATCTGTGCTAAAGTAATAACTGAAGAGATACATTTAATGAGGGAGGGAACACGGGGAGAAGAATCAAGAGACTTAGGATGGATCTTAGAAAATGCCTACGGGCATGGATTTGGGGACTCACGTGGCCCTTTCAGTATGTACCTCAGCCCTTAGATCTGCCCACAGATATCTCCGGGCTCCTCTGGTTCTTCATTATTTTTTCGAATAGCGGCAGCTTTCGCAGACTTCGTCTCTCAGCCCTTCCGTGGTAGCCATCATGGTTTTCCTGAAACACAGAGAGATGAACAGAACTCCACCCCTGTCACAGTGCACACAGGAGGATTATACAAAGGGAAAAAAGACCCCAAACAAAAAAGCTGCATAGTTGATAAATGCGAGGTTTTGTTTGTTTATTTTAAGAGAGAAAGAGTTTATTTTAGCTCATAATTTCCGGTACATCAGGGGCAGGAAATCAAGGCCTTAGGAGCCGGAAGCAGCTGAAGACATTCTACCCACAGTCAGAACAATACAGGCGAGTGAATGCTAATGCCCGGTCCACTCTCCTGGTCCTCATCCCAGTCTAGGCAGTCCAGGATCTTCTGCCTAGGGGAGATGAGGATTTTAAATTTCTAACACATTTGGGGTAAATGAGCATCTCACCACTTTCACTTAGCAATGTACTTTCTTTGTCCTCGAAAGCACAGCCCATTACCCCTATATTCTTGTCTCTTGCATCTCCTGTCCTTAGGAGACAGAATTTGGGAAGTCATCAGCCAGGTAAGGATATTCAAGACTGTTGTTCACAAAAGAAATATATTTTACTTCATTGCCCAGCAAAAAGATAGTTTGAAATAATCCCTATCCGTACTGAAGTGAATAATCGTATTATCTTCCTTTCTAATTTCATTTTTATCTGTCATCAGTTACTTTAAGAATCCGATTTTAAAACGAAATTTCTCACAGTAGTGGAAGTTGAGCAGCGTCAGAGCAAGGTGCCGGAAGATCGTCTGGTGCCCTGCTCATGGATGGTGTCTCTGTGTCCTCACACCGGGGAAGGAGTAAAGTACCTCCTGGTCTCTTTTTTAAGGGCACTAACCCATTTGCCCTCATGTCCTAATAGCTTCCTTATAAAGCTGTTACCTGCTTTAGCCTCACACTGGTGATTAGATTTCACTTTACAAATCTGGGAGGACCCAAACTCCCAGGTCAAAGCATCATCCCATTTAATCCAAACCTCTACTATCCACATTTATTAATTACTCTTTAACATTTATTGGTCCTAAACAGCTACCAATATCTTTTCCATTAATTCATAGTGAGAATCTTACTTATTATGAATTACTTATTATGTCTTCATTATAATGTAAACCCATGAGAATATATAGAAAAAGCAAGAGTTGGTTCATCAAACAAATGAATAGCAAAGCAAGCATTTCTCCAAGATCTTATCACACAAGTGTGACTCGGCCATATGTGTAACAGATGTGTAGCTGGGATGCCTACCCCATAAACCTCTAGAAGAAAGAGAGGCTTTGTATGTAACAATGTGTCTCATCAGGACCTGAGACTGCTAGCTTTCTTTTAGAAAATCTGTGAGGAATAATTCATTATTTTAAGAAGGAAAAATGCCAGGTATGGTGACTCATGGCTTTAATTCCAGCTCTCTGATAGAAATGTGAAGTCAGTCTGGGCTGTGCAGCGAGTTCCAAGCCAACCTAGTCTAGATCATGAAACCTTATCTCAAGAAATGAACAAAATGATGGAGGGAGAGGATAAGACCACTTTTTCTTTCACAGATCACCTTTTATCATAGTGGGAAGTTGGTCAGACCCACCAATGCCAACTTCAATAATCACATTTGTCACTTTCTGACTTCTGAGGAATTGGCTTACACCCTCTCTAAGATAAAGAATTTGACTCATCAAGATCTCTGTGAATCTTAAGTAGTTCAAGGAGACATAGGACTCCACGGTCTGTAAGAAGTGTGCAGTTGGGTGCAGACTCATACTGGATTTATGTGAGAGGAAGAGAGCATGTGTTACAATAAGTCTTCTGTGTTATTCAGTTATTAAAATTATAGTACTCAAATAAAGATCTTCCTTACCTTCTGACTCCGCAGAGTTTAAAAACTGCGGTCATAATTTTCTTTCTATCTGATTTTCATGAGACTGCTTTCTACAAGGGATCTAAAATATAAAAACATTAAAACTTTTCCTTTTCTTACGTACATTGGAAACGTTATGGAAATCTTTAATTTTTTGAATTTTTACCTTTCTAGATACAAAGATTTATGACCTACACAATAGTAATGCTATTTCAATATTTTATCAATATAAATAATTATTAAGTGAGATATTTGAGGGGTTCATAGTAGATCTTAAAAATTGAGTGCATGGGACTGGAGAGTTGGTTCACTGGTAAGAGCACAGGCTGTTCTTGCAAAGGACCCAGATTCAGTTCCCAGCACCCACGTGGCAGCTATCAACTGTTCTTAACTCCAGTTCCAGAGAATCCGATGCCCTCTTCTGACCTCCATGGGCATTGCACAACACAGGTGCACTTACATATTTGCAGGCAATATACTCTACATAAAATAAAAATAATAAATAAAAAAATTTAGTCTGTATTTTATACTTGCAGCACATATCATTTCAAAGTAAGCATATTTCAAGCTTCTAAACCTCTCACCTGGACAATGCTTACCATACTTTCAAAAATTCATTGAGAGAAAACAATGGATGGATGGAAGACATGAGGTAGATTTTTTTACTAAATGCCTACTTCCACCAGAACTACATTAATAATTTTAATTATTTTAAATTTAGTACTAATGTATGGTAACCTAAAAATCCTCATAGCTCAGATGAGCAAAATTGAACTCACAAATCTATGACACCTGTTAAAAGTCATCCAGCCAATAAAAACGTCTACTTGACAAATTTTTAAAAGATGTATTATATTTGAGGAGGAAGCATGGAAATTTACATCATGCTGATTAGTAGAGGTGATAAACAATACCATTGAAATCTGCCTGATGACTTTATAGACATACGCAGGCACCAAGGACCCAAGTGCAACCGATTATGACTAGTAACAATCAGATACATACAGATTAGAGATGCAAACGCCAACATCTCAGTGTTAATAGCAAAAACAATGAGTCCTTCTGCAAGGAACAATGTATTCTGAAATGAAATGGAGATCTTTTTTAAAGGTTAAGAACATTTAATTTTATGTCTTACAGGGTTTACACTGAATACAATATTGTAGAACTGTATTACTCCAACTGTGAACCTAGAAACTTACAGCCAATTTTGTAAGAGATGCATCCTAGCTCAGAAAATTGTTATTGAATATGTCAATGCTGATGTAATGAAATG
>NW_008334195.1:326670-331402 GCF_000622305.1 Nannospalax galili | reverse complement strand
TATTTTCCTCCAGCTATTACCAATTGGCTAAATTATTAGGGAAAGATGTAAATGCCTTCACATTACCACTATACCTTAATATCCAATTGGAGCTGGTATTTTATAATTTCAAGGCATTTTCCACATAGATAATAAGTGGAATCTCTGAAATGATAGCTGAACTTGGTGATTTTCATTTTGCTGTTTATCAGCTGTGTTTTTTTCCGCACACTGTGGAGTGTCTTGGTCTTGGTAGTGAACGGCATGTGAATATGGCAGTGTGAAGATCTAACATGTTTGTTTTGATTTGATGTGCATAAAAGTATTAGTCCCATGACATACAGACCTATGTTTACAAGCCATTGCAAATTGATGCTCCACATACTTTGGTCACAGATAATTCTGACATAGTTAGCAGGGAAACTGGCCATACAAAAATAGGAACATAAGAAATGATGCATGACTGTGGTCTTTTGTTTGTATTAAAAATACTATTAAATGTAGATTTTTGTTTTGATAATCTGCTACTAAGATCAAGGCAGATTTTAAGAATTTATAAATGTGTTATTTCTGTACTTTATGTAATGGAAAGGCCAGATAATAATTCCCCTCAATATTAAAGAATTATGATGTCCCAGATGCTATTGTAAAAGACTGAGTTAAGGAAAATAAGTTGTTTTTGAAATGGGGATTGTGAAAATGTGTGGTAAAATAGTCGCTTGTGCATCCTAATAAGATGAAGCAAGTCGTGAATAATACTATTGCGCTTTGCTTTGAATGAGCAAAGTGTTTACACGTTTGATCTACCCCATGATTTCAGCAAAACTGAAATTAAAGTATCAAAATGAATAGGAAAGTGAAATGATGAGAACAAAATCCTGAAGAGTTCTGACAATTCACTAACTCACTAATTAATTAAAAAAAACTCAAATGATCACGGGGGTTACAAAGATGGCTCAGTGGTTAAGAGCACTGGCTGCTCATATAGAGGTCCAGGGTTTGAACCCAGCACCCACACAGCTGCTAACAACCATCTGTAACTCCAATGCCATGGGAATTCAGTGCCCTCTCTGACCTCTGTGGGCATTACGTGACATGGGTACACTTACATACATGCAGGTTATATATACATTCATACATAAACAATAAATAAAATACTTTTTAAAACTCAAGTATTCTTACCGAAAAACAGAATATTTACTTTCTTGTGAAAAGACTAACTTTGTTTTCATAGTTTCAAAATGTGATTATATAAACATGCTTAATATACTAAGACAACACTTTCTGATGAAAACATGGTTCATTAGAAAGAATCTACAATTGGGTCTGAAGCCTTGGATTTCAGGTGGCTTCTGTTGTTTGCCAGTCATCAACATGAAAATAATATAATACAGAATTTGCTCTAACTAAATGTTTGCTTTACATAGACGCTGTGCTTTTCGAATGAAATCTTAAACTGATGTGGAAGAGGAGATGAAACAGTTAAGTTCAGCAAACAATTTGTTAGTTTAAATATGAGACAATTACTCGATAGAATGCAATAAGATTAGAAGAATGATGGTGTTTCTATAAATTTTTACATCCTCATTTTGGATGAGTCATACTAGCTCAAACTCGATATTCAATAATTTCTATATTTTATTTTGGTTGACATTTATAGGAAAGTCCCAATTCACATAGAAAATCAGTTTCTAAATATAATAGTTTTGAATGGCATGCCTGGCAATCTCTTGACACACTTTAACTGATCCATTCATAAGCATGAAAGAGGATTCGAAGAAAATTATTATTTCAAAGTTGGGTTTTTATAAGTCATAATATAGTCATAGATAATAACATAAAGTTTGAAGTCTAAAAGACTGTGACTAGAGTTTGATCTCAAGCATGTATTTGTTGTTTGAACTTGACCTCTTTAAATCTTTCTGTGGAGATATAAATTGCAAATATCAACCAAGCAGATGACCCTTTTGATTAAATAAGATGCTATTTACAAACAGGCTAACTTAAATCAAGGCAGAAAATAGGCCCTATGCTCACTTATGAATAAAGTGCCCTCAAATTTGAATCTTTAGAGGCTGGAGAGATGGCTCAATGGTTAAGAGCACTGGCTGCTCTTGCAGAGGACCCGGGTTTGATTCCCAGGATCCACATGGTGGCTAACAATCTTCTGTCACTCCAGTTCCAGGGGATCCAATGCCCTCTTCTGACCTCGGAGGGCATTGAACAACATGGGTATACCTACTTATATGCAGGCACTGCATTCATACACATTAAATAAAATTATTTTTTTACATTTAATCTTTAGAGTGAGCACAAAGTCACGTTTCATTCAAAATATTATATGGTTATCCTGATTTTGTTCAATTTTCCTTCAAAATTTCAAATGAATGTCTTTTTCTGTTTGTGCCAACTGACAGTTTGCAAAGTAATAATCCTGTATATACACAAACAGTATGAAAGCAAGTAAATGGGAGGCAAAAAATGTTTTCCTCAAGACCAGCCGGTGTAAAGACTCCACATGTCAGCCTGTACCTGCAGCCCTGCCTTCTAGTCCTCCCTTTGTTTTTAGACAATGCAGTAATTGTATTTTTAGACCTGTTGTTAATATAATGTAATTGCCACAGTAAAATAGAATGTCATTTAATAAGTCCATTTTCAGCCCCAGATCAAATTGTGTTTGTATAAATTTCTGAGAGCATTTCATTTATTCTGAAAGAATGCGAAGGCCTGATTTTTATGCACACATTGTTTTGTTTCATGATGTTGTAACTTGGCAGAAATTGTAGAACTCCTCAAAATTTCCATGCATAAACACATTGAGGATTTGAATAATTTTGTTGCCCTAAAATTATCCTAACAAAATAACTTATCTTTGACTGTCTTGTCATATTTTCTTGTCTATAAATTTTGTAGAACAATTTCTAACATAATGTTTTATTCTGCCCCAGCCCGCGGAGCAACAGCATGGGGCACCGAGACTGAACCTGGAGGAATGAATAGACAGGGGGCACGAAGAAATGGAGACAAGACAGTATTCTGATCAAGTCTCATTTATTGAGCAATCACACAGTGTTAATATAGTAAAGCGGAGGGTGGGGGAAGGTAAAGGGCGGAGAGAAGGCTGGGGGAGTGGAAGGCGGCAAGGCCCTGCTGGGGAATTTCTACTACAGTCATGAGCCCTGGTGGTTTCACAAGATAAGGAAGTAAAATGTAGAAAAAAATCAGGGCAAGAAAAACATGTTTTTACAAGGCCACCTGGTTGTTTCAAACTGGGGCAGGGGTACACTTAAGGCTTGGCCTCCAACATCTCCTCCCTTCTACTTTAATAAAGGTAGTCCAGACTCCTCCCATGAGAGGCTATAGTTCTCACAGTTTTTGCTCTTGGTACTTTTGGGGAGGCGAGGCAGAGCAGTGAGGGACCTTTGGGTCCCTGCCTGGGTGACTGCGCCTGTCTTAGGTTGGAAGGGATCTCCCCCAAATCATACACCCGTAATGGGATGAGGCCGCAGCTTTGGCGGCCCTCCTGTCTTAGGTGTTTTAGTGAGGGGGCCACTTCTCTTACCCGTCTCTGGCTGCCAGTCAAGCTTGGCGGGCAAAGGTGAATGTACCAACCTCATGCTAGTCTGGTTATAGATGTTAGGGAGTTATGTTATAAGTCCAAGGTTAAGGTACCAGGAGACCTCAAGGGTCTGTCATATTCAGTTTCCATGGGCTCAGTCATCTCTAAGCGTTGATAGTGGATTTGAATGGGCTTAGATAAAATTGAATCAACCTGTTGTTTGATAAATTTTGTGATCCTATTGAATGCCCAGGGCCCAAGGGAAATTACTATCAGAAGGCCGAGGAGGGGGCCAAGGAGGGGAAGGAGGTAGGGCATGAGTCCGCCAAGGCCGGTCCAGAAGGGGTTATCTTGTAGTTCTCGATGTCGCTCTTCTAATTGTTCTTGGAGATTTTTGATCTTATCTCGACCTATGCCGGATTTGTTGGCATAGAAACAGCACTTCTCCTGTAAAAACAAGCAGATGCCTCCCTTTTTGGCAGTTAACAAGTCTAGACCTCTTCTGTTTTGAAGGACTACCTCAGCCAGGCTATCAAGTTGTGTCTGGATCTCTATTATGGTTTCTGAGAGAAGTTGAACATCATCAATCAATTGTTGGGAGAGTTTATAGTAGGTGTGGGTGGCCATCCCCAAGCCTGCAGTTCCAGTAGCCAGCCCGGCGGTTACACCGAGTGTTATCATTAAGGGAATCATTTGGACGGCTCTTTTGGGAAGGCCTCCCACGTATTCAAAGGCAGGAACTGGGAGGGGCTCACTGACTAGAATGATATCTAGATCTGGAAATAAGACAACGAGGGCACATTGACCCGTCCAATTGACCGGAAGGAAGTTATGTGCCCATCCGCCACCACAAACAAAGACACTCCCAGCAGGTGGGCAAACATCAGCATCATATGAAACAGAAATGTTTGAGCTGCAGGAAGTTGAATAAATGTTTCCCAAATCAACACAGGAGCCATTTGGGTATGGTGTAGCAAAAACACAGAGCCCGGGTAATATGGGCATGGATTGACTCATAGTGGGAGGAGCTAGGGTGCAATTGTGGGGCAGCTTAAATAGCTCAGACCCTGAGGTATTGGAGATGGTGGAAGCATTAATGATCACAGCAAGGGGTTTGGGGGTCCAACCTTTTGGCAGATCCAGCAGTCCTCAGCTATAGAGGGGGCTGTCTGGTTTAGCAACATATGGGGAAGT
>NW_008334195.1:325174-325899 GCF_000622305.1 Nannospalax galili | reverse complement strand
TACTAGAATGGGCATCTGTATTGGCAGGGAGTAGTAGGAGGTATGCAATTCGGTCCCCCTGATTAATTTTTATGGGCCCAAGAGTGGAGAGGGCTAAAAGTGCAAGTTGTCCAGTGAAGCTATTATCTATTATTCCTGGGGCTATTTGGAGACCTTCCAAGAGCATGCCTCCTCTGCCTATTACATATCCTGTCAATTCAGGTGGAAATGGCCCCAAAATATCTGTGGATATGAGTTGAAACCCTAGTTCTGGAATTAATATTGTAGAGGTGGAGGCACAGAGGTCCAATCTGGTACTCCCAGGGATAACTCTGAGGAGGGAGCTAAATTCCTGATCTGTGCTGGTGGGGTGAACCTGATAGCCCCAGGGTTCAATGGCGCCCCTTTTTGCACCTAGGGCAAATGGTCTTGGGCAAGCTACGTGGGGCTTTGGACCCAGCAGGGCATTCTTTAGAAAAGTGACCAGGTTGTTTGCAATTGAAGCAAGTTTTATCCCTAGTAAAAATTTGAAAGGCAGCTCCTATCGCAAGTCCCATTGCATGGGCTGTCCCAATTCCTGAACATAGTTTAATGCAGTCAGAAAGAGGGCCCTGCCTGTGGGGCCTGATGGCTTCTTGGCATGCTGAATTAGCATTTTCATAGGCCAAGTGTTTAACAAAGGCACTATCTTCAGATTCCCCGACTAATCTTTTGGCCGTGCTGGTGAGGCGGCTGATAAAGTCAGC
>NW_008334195.1:285972-324199 GCF_000622305.1 Nannospalax galili | reverse complement strand
TTTATTGAGCAATCACACAGTGTTAATATAGTAAAGCGGAGGGTGGGGGAAGGTAAAGGGTGGAGAGAAGGCGGGTGGGGGGGAGTGGAAAGCGGTAAGGCCCTGCTGGGGAATTTCTACTACAGTCATGAGCCCTAGTGGTTTCACAAGATAAGGAAGTAAAATGTAGAAAAAATCAGGACAAGAAAAACATGTTTTTACAAGGCCACCTGGTTGTTTCAAACTGGGGCAGGGGTACACTTAAGGCTTGGCCTCCAACATTATTCCATATTTTTCTTAGTGTGGATGACATCAATTGGATGACCTTAATAATGTAATATAACATTTATTTCAATTTCTACCAAATCAATCCCATCACAAGATTCTTGCTAAATTTAAAATATTTTACCTGCAATTTTAGTCTTAAAAGTAATTCTAAGAGATTTAAAAACTAAATTATAGATATCAGTTATTCAAGAATGTAAAGTACACAATAACACCGCCATAAAAATTAGGAATCAAAAATGTAAAATAAATACTAATACTAAGACAGTAATGTCATGTATATGAGTCAGGTTCCTTCACCAAAAACCCTAGATATATGTAGACACACAAACACACACACACATCAAAAACAGACTTACTTTAAGGAACTAGCTTGAACGCTTATGAAGACTGAGCAGTACCAGAATCAGTCCTCTGAGTTAGCTAGAACCAGTGTTGGAGTTCAAGTCTGAAGTCCAGCTGGCTTGAAACCCAGGAAGAGCTGATGCCACAGTTCAAGTCAGGGATTCAACTGACTATCAAAACCCACCCACACTAGAGTGAGTAATTTACTTCACTCTTTTAATTAGTCATTTGATCAGAAAACACCCTCATAGAAACATCTAGAACACATTTTTGACAAAGTAACTCCCCATTCCGTGACTCAATCAGATTGACACATAAAGTTAACCGTCATTCATGTTATAATAGGACTTGATATAGAATCATGCTACTCCATGATTTCAGCTCCTCTACTTGGTAGGTCTGGATCTTGCTTAGTATTAAACTGAGCTTAAAGTATGTGAACATACTGTAAAAATATTCTCCTTTACCCAGGTTATCATTCTTAGCATGCAGGGATCTGAATATATTTGGTACCAATACAGCATGAAATTACATTACAGTAATTTAATAAAAGTTTTAAATATATGTATCGAGATGAAAAGATTAAATGTTTATGTATTCCAAAAAATATGAGTTAATCTAACAGTGCAACTTAACTGATAGTCTCTGATCTTCTAAAATCAACATATGACATACTTGATTTTTTTCTGCCTTATATTAGTTTAAAATGATTTTATGAAATTAGCAAACTATTGAAAAAATTGAGTCTTCTTTTTACTAATTCCTGCAGTATTTTTTTTCTGTTTATGGGACATATATCAATATTTGAAAATTACCTATAGAACCACTGTAAAAAGCAACATGAAAGTGTGTAGGACCGAAGAATTTTACATGCAGTGTTGTAAAACCAGGACTAGACAGAGTCTAAGTTCTAGAAGGAACTTATACATCCTCCATTTAGAGTTCAGGGTTAAAAATCAGTGGCCATCTCTCCTGAACTCGGTTCTACCTGTTTCCCATTTTCCTTCTAGAACTCAGTCTGTGTGTGTTTGGAGCTGTGACAATGGTACTATCAGATGAAAGCCCTTTGTGCACATTACATTTCTGGCTGCATATCCTAATACTGACATGCAAAGTGGCACAGGATATATGCATTTTTTGCAATTTTAGTGCATTTTAAAAGCAAACCAACATAAGCAGGATTTTTGGTGGCAGTCACTTTTAGAAGTCACAGAGCATAAATAACGTTCTTCTGTGCTCACTACATTTTGGCCTTTGATTCATACCTGAAATCTGAGTAGCCGTCAATGAGCCCTCCAACCTAGGAGGTCACATTGCATTTTAGTTAGAAACAAAGCTGTTTGACATCTAAACCCAGAACAGGGGCTCTTAATCCCTGAGCACCTTATATAAATATTTATGCAAAATATCCTATGTATGTACACTATACTGATTTTCGTGGGCAGGCCATCTGTCCATACCTTTCACCAGAGTCTTGACTGCATCCTCATTCCAAACAGGGTAAGGCAGTGAACTATTACTACAGGGCATGTTTTAATGTACCAATTGCTTTCAGTATTCAAAATGTCACATATATATGTGGAAGGGGATACTTTTTAAGGATACATTCATGCAATTACAAACACTGACAAGCTCAGAATTCACAAAGCATACAACTCTAACAAGAGATGATGATGACTTTGGACTCTTGAACCCAAAGTCAACCTAGGTTGAACTTTTTCTTCTAGAGACCTTGGTCTTCTCTCTATCAAATGATTGGGTAGAATCTACTCATAGCAAAAAGAATAATCTGCTGGACTTATTGTCTACTAGTTTAAATGCTGATCAAGGCATCAAAACTGCTTTCTAACAATGTTTCCTGGATGGCATTCTATTACAGATTGAGTACCATTGCCTACACAAATTGACATGTGAAATTTTCTATCCACCTTCTGTACACCAAGGCGTTCTCTTTTTACTGCAGAGTGACAGCTCCCTTGGAACTTCTGATCCTTCTTATCCTGACCCTGTACACTGGTCTGAGTCTTCTCACTGAGCAGATTGTGAACCTATGTTATTGGACACTACTAGCTTCTTTAAGTTCTGCCAAACAACAAGATTGAAGAATCAGTAAACCATTGATGAGAAGGACCTAAGACTACAAAAGACTACAAATGGAGTTTCCATGGATACAAGTCTAAAGATATAGGACAGGAAAAAAGTGATGGTAAGAGAGGAATTTAGGAAGCTTACAACAGTTTCTCATTTCAAGCAGTTTTAGTTTCATAACTACTCTCCAATATTTGACTGAACTTTAATAGTAACTTTTACAATTTATGATATGCTCTGACTTTTATTCAGAAAAGCACATACATTTCTACATTTGAAAATGTCAAAGAATCACTATGAAATTAGTTCTAATCGGATCCTTGCCGTTAGTGAAGTGTGAATTCAGCAGCATTCAGAGGAAATGGCTTTAGGAACATAAAAGTTAATCTATCATGCTAAAAGATCATTGAAAACACTATTTTATAAGCCAAATTGATGGCAGCTATATTAACCAAAATACATTTGCAAAGGAAATTTTAAAGAAGTATATCTTTATTTCCATTAGATGAAAGTGTGTTCATGCCTACACCCACATATAAGCAGTTAAAATCAGAGAATATTTTATAGTTTGAAAGAACTTAATTATTAAGTCCTGCACTTTCATTTTATGCATAAAGATACTAATGCCTAGCAAAGTCAGAATGAATAACATGTCTAACAACTTGTTAGTGGCACTCCCAAAACCAGGGCTATTTTCTGATGTTATTTCTTTTCTGGTACTATTTCATTTCTATAACTAAATTTATCAAACCCCTTCTCTGTTTACTGAAGCAATAAGTGCCCCCATAAGCCCACAATACAAAGAGAAATTAAAACATGCAGCTAACAGCTTCCAGAGCCTTAGGCCTTCACACTCCCTTAGTAATTAAATGAACTAGCTCAGCACACTTACTAATGTCTCTAGACAGTCATATTTCTCCTACTGATCTTTTTGACTTAACTTCCTGATTTTTTTCATGTCCATGTGTCTTGGTTACTTTTTTGTTGTTATGATGAAGATTCTCACAAAAACAACTTAGAGGAGAAAGGGTTTGTTTTGACTTACAATTCCAGAGGCGTATAGACCATCATGAAGGGGAAGTCACAGACACCAACAGGGAAGGGCCTGGTGGTTGGAGCAGGAGGCTGCTTGGTCATTCTGAATCCACACTCAAGACCCAGAGAGAGAAAAGGAAGTGGCATGGTCTATATGCCCTGAGTCCCATGCACAGTGACCTACTGCCTCTGTCTCCTAAAGTTTCCACAACCTTCCCCGGGGGCCACCAGCTGGAGGACAAGTATTCAAACATCTGAGTTGATGGGTCACATTTCACATTCAAACCATAGTATCATGGTTCAATCTTGGTTATCAAATCACCTTGACAATGGAATACATGTAGCTTATTTCATGTTCCCTTCAGCACTCCTGAATGCAAACTGTGTTTCTTTAAAATGAGTACAATAGGTAAACACTAATTCAGTGAGCAGGTCTTTCTACCTCAGGTAACCTAATCAAGAAGATCCCCACAGGCAAGTCCATCTCTCAGGTGGTTCTAGATCTCATCAAACTGACAGCCGAGATTAACCATCACAGGAAACTACAGTAAGTCTCCTAGCAAGAGGAGGACCTGGCACAAGTCAGTCAAGGCAATCATAAATATATTTGAAAGGGTCCCCAGTTTAAGTTAAATTATGTAGTTGAATTATTATGAGTCCTTTCTGATACTGTATATGAAATCATTATAAGAATATGGATATTCTCTTTGTAAGCATAAAGATTGGGCAAATTGTTTGCTATTTTTATTATATATTTTGCATTTTTTATCTTGGCAATTCCTCCTCATCCTCATCCTGTTCCTCCTCCTTCTCCTCTTTCTTCTAGCATTGCTACTTCTTGCATTAACTCCTTCTTATTTTGAATGAAATATTTCTCTACTAGTTCCAGTCTGATGATAAGGTCCACAAAAATGATGCACTGGCCTTCACAGCCTTACATTTAGATTAATAAGATAGACTCTCTCTGGAATTTTTGACTCTTTATGGAGAACAGATAAATAAAACTGATACTAAAAGACTTGGATCTCTCTCTTCTCTCTCTCTCTCTCTCTCTCTCTCTCTCTGTCACACACACACACACACACACACCATGCCTCCAGCAGCACCTAATGAAATGTTTGATATTGTTCGCATGATTATCAAATCTGTTCTCACTCTATTGTTTAGATTTTATAGGTTTTCTTTCAAGTGAATCATCCTTTCACCTTCCATGCTCCAAGAAATTGTTGCCTGCTTATACTAGCCATTATACATATTTCAGTTACATATAATCAAAACAACTTAAATAACACAAATCTATCAAAACACTAGCCAAGACAAACAATGATGAAACCCGGGTGTCTTAATATATTGTCAGCACACTGGATTTTCTATTACATTGTGCTACCTTAAAAAATATCGAGCAAGAGCAAATCTTCAACTGTAACAGAGGGCAGCTGATGGAAATGTGTTCTTCACCACTAGAATAAAATAAAGACTGATACAGTAATTGGCTTTCTGCTCATGCAATAAACAACAGGGAACTAACTGTGTATCAGGCCTGTTGGGACTTTGTGTCAGCATGCCCTACTTTGGTGTGGGTGAGTATATGAAAATGTTGAGCAGAGGTAATGAAGTCCTGTGACTGACAGCAAGACCACATGTGTGTTCTTCAACTTCATCGTCGAAACATCTAGGAATATGTTGGTAGCTGTGCTACTGCTGCTGTTGCTGAAAACTCAATTTTAGGGTTTGGGGGTGTCTTAATTAACCTTTGACCACAACAAATCAGAGATTTTTGCAAATAATAGAAATCCTAATTGATTAAAATTTAAAATTTTCTTCTGGGTTCATGGAGAGTACACTATCATAGTGTACACTCCATTGAAGGAGCCAGCTTTCAGATCCATTTCTCTGTCCCAAGTTTCAGTGATGAGGGGCCTCCTAAGATTGTACCTGGAACTTATTGACTTCAGATAGTGAACAAACACTCTAATTCATTTCTGCTAAGTGGCACCTTCCACTGTAAAAATCAATCCGAAATTTCTAATATCAGAACTACTGGCAGAGGGAAGAAATGAATTCAAAGTAAAACAAATAGTCTGAAGAACCCTGAAACCTGACATGCATCAGCGCTGAAAACATTGGCTGATTGCTGGGGTTGTATTGGCAGAAGCCATTCCAGCTTAGAAGAGCGAACTTTCCAGTGAGGTAAGGCAACGTTAACTAGCAAAAGAAGGGAAGTGAGGAGGGAATAAAGGAGGATAAAGAATCAGCTGATTTCAGGAGGAAACACTGACAGATCCTTTGTTTTAACTAGAAGACTATCAAAATAGGAGAGTAAAATCTTTATTGTCTACTACTAAATAATTACTGAAAATGAAAATCCATCGTAACTAAGCAACAAGGTTACGATTTCCCTGAAACGCTCTGGGCTCATCAACAAGAGATCATAAGAATACATGTATTTTTCCCCCAAAAGAGAAAGCATAATTTTCTGTATCCTGGCCAAAAAAAATCTGAAAAACAATGAGTCACATCCTCCCGTTACGTATTCTCCAGAGCCCCATTGAGAGGTGACACCTAGGCAGTAGCACTCTGAGCAAAATCTGCTTCTCATCACAATGCAGGATGGTAAGACAACAGATCAATATGTCTAAATGCACTCTTTAAGTATGCAATTGCTACACTTGAAATATTGTATTAGCTGAATTATGGAATAAACAACTTGACAGGAGATTTTGAATTAATTTTGAAACCCACTTGACAGAAGACAGCATTTCAAAGTGATGGCTTAAAAAGCAGAAGATGGAGTGAAACTCTGCTCTGTGGTCAGGTGAGAAACTTCTTTTCTGATGCATTGCCTTATTTTGCTCCTGTAAACCATTTTAGGTTGGATTTTTGCTTATTCAAGGGACATTGTATAGCAAATGTATAGTTGTATATATGAGTATGGGTTGGCAGGCTTTGACTTTCATTTTAGTTTATTAAGATGACTTTATTTATTTATTTACTTATTTATTTATTTATTATTTTGTGTGTGCCCCACACTTGCATGCACATGTGTCACAGCATCCTTGTGGAGGTAAGGGGGTATCAGCTCTCTGTGTACATCATGTGGGTCCCAAGGATAGAAGTCAGGTGGTTACACTTGGCAGCAGACATTTTCACCCACTGAACCATCTTGTCAACCCATCATTTTAAAAGAAAAATATTATTTTTACTACATATGGACAATTAATAAGTTGTTATATATAACATGTATAAGTAGTAGCTTGCATATATTATAGGAGCATTAAGCATATAAATACTAATTTGAATGAATAAAATTGGAAAATAAAGTTCACACAACAGAAGCTTGAAAATTATTAGAATAAAAAAACTTAATGCATTTCTTTAGATTTCTGGTAATCTATTTGCAAATTTATCAAAGCTATGCTTCAATAGTGAATGTTTCCAGCTGTTAAACTTTCTGAAGTATTTCTCTCTTCCAGAATAAACTAATGTTGCTATATCATATTAGGTCTCAATTAAGTATTTAATAGCTGTTGTTATCCACAGAAGCTAATGTCCACTACCAGAAAAAAAAGGGATGGCTATCATTTACCATATATCTAATTCTATCATCTATAAAATATTGAATTTCTTTAAAAAAATTGATAACTTATTCATCAAATTTATCAAGGGGATCAATTTATTAGTATAGCACATTGAAAACTGATCAGTTCCTCTGCGTTTTTTTTCTTGTCCCTGTGTGGCCATAAATATTTAGAACAACAGTGTTTTAACATTTGGATCTGCTTTCTGCCCGAATGGAAAAATTGGGAAGGAAACTGGATTTTGCTTCTATAAATTATCAAAATGATTACATTATTTTAATGATTAAAAACAGAATAAGTGAATGTAATATATGGTAAGATTTGAGGAAATAGGAACACTTCAAAACCACAGCTGCCTTCACACAGATCAATAAGAGCATCCATTTCAATCTCGACTCTGTAAGAGGGAACATGACTGTGTACAAGATCCTGATCTGAAGCCATTCCCAATTTTTAATTTATATGAGAACTCTCTTCTCTAAATATAGGCCTCTGTTAAAAAAAAAAAAAACTTTACTGTTTTTCCTTAATTCTTCTAATGAGCCCCACAGTGACTCCACTGAACAGCAGTTTTCTCAGATCTAAACAGAACATGGCATTGTGACAAATGTGTATTTTTTCAATGCTTAGCTTTTCTCCCCAAATCAAGTCATTGTCTGAAATAGTGCTGCTGAATTTTTAAATGATTCATCTTTATTTTTAGTTGTGTGTGTGTGTCTGTCTGTCTGTCTGTGTCTGTCTCTGTATCTGTTTGTTTCTAGATGCCTGAGTGTCTATTCCGTGTATGTGAGTGCCTACAAAAGTCAGAAGAGGCCAGAAGAGGGTGTCAGATTCACTGCATCTGGAGTTAGAGGCAGTTGTGAGTTGCCAGACATGGGTTCTGGAATCCCATCTTGTGTCTTTTGGAAGTACAGCCAGCACTCTTAGTCACTGTGTGCTGCTGCGATTAATTCAAACTTTTGTGTGCCTTCAATTTTCAAATATTTAGTGCTTAATTCACACTGAGAAAGTCTTGTGTTCTATAATCAGTGATGTGCAGTGATTTTCTTAAAGGCTTCTAAGTAAGTGACTTACAGTTCTGAACATCTCCTTTTGAGTTGTTAACCTTACTCAAATTAAATAGAGCAGTTGTAATTGAGATACACAAATAAATGACCAGGGTGAGCTGAGCAATCCTTTGTGACAGATGGGTTATTTAATCCTGTTAGCTTGATGGGATCTGGAATCAACAGACAGCTACACCAGTGGGCAGTTCTGTGAGGGCATCACTGAAAGAGAAAGATGCTCCCTAGGAGTGGACGGCACCTTCCGGTAGCAGCCGGAGTATGAAGAAGCCCGGGGAGAAGTGCTGCTGCTTGCTGGCCTTTGCCTCCCGTTGGTGAGTACATCTATCCCCTTCTTCTTGTGGCTGCCCTCCTTGGCTGCCATCAGAACCCAACCTCTTCATCCTTAAAAAGCAGACTGAAAAACCGACTCTCCAGGAATTCTCCAGACTTTCAGCACCAGATTGGAACTACTGAGACACGCAGTCTTCTGGATGATCAGCTACTGAGAGCCTCTAATTGGTAACTTACATACGGGTTTAATGGAATTCTGGAGCAGTAAGGGCCATGCGGCAGCACCAAATCATCAAAGGCAAAGTGTGCGTCCTTCCTGTAGTAGACACCACAAAAAGCAAAGTTTATAATGATCTCAAGTGAGTAGAGGAGACCTTTGGCACTGGCTAATTAACACTGCTGGTCTCAGAGGTGAGGCATGGAGGAAGCCTACTAAGTTCTTGCTCAATCTGCATTAGCAGAAAAATTCCAGAGGAACTGATATGAAAAAGTTACTGTTTTCAAACATAGCAACAGAGAATAATGGTCCCTCAGCCACGATCAGATACTGAAATGTCTGTTACTAACTTTTCTCTCAACCTTCCCTAAAGGGACCTATGGCGTTTTACTAGGTAAATTGTTCCTTGGTCAAAGGAAATAATAAGACAATTTGGACCCTGACTTTGAATTGATTCTGGTTCTGAGAGATCCCGAAAAGCACTATCTCATTCGACCCTGTTAAAAAGCAGGGAGGGGGATCGTAGAAGATAAGTGATCAATTGAGTTTTAGCCAAAGGCTGACTCCCAGTGTGCCCAGTGAGCACCTAAACACATTCTATGGCTATTCAGTTCCAGAATGCGCAAGTGGGGTAGATATAATTGGCAGTCCGAAGAATTCCCATAGTAGCATGAGGGCAATTATGGTCTGGGAGACCAAATAGAAGTCATTAAATTTGCCTCAACCAGAGAAAATAGTGAGCCAAAAATAATACAGCATCCCTAGAGAGATTACAGATTAGTGTCCCCGGAGGACCTGTAAGACTCAGGTGTGGTGGCTCCCATCACAGGGGTCTTTCATTCTACGTGACCTGCACAGAAGATGGAGTATAACAGAGATGCGTGAACACGACAGTTGATTATCTAAAAGGCAAACAATGACTCCAGCTTCAGCTGCTGTACCAGATATGATTTCCTTACTTGAGCAGAGTAATGCAATTCCTGGTGCCTGCAAGGCAGTTATTGATGATGAAAATGCTTTTCTTCTGATATCTGTCTGTAAGGATCATAGGGACCAATGATTTGCTTTAAGCTGGCGAGGTCAGAATCACAGTTTACTAGTCTACCTCAAGGGTGTAGTACTTCTCCAACCCTTCCACAAGGTATCATAATGGGCAGTTGTATTATGTCATTATCCTGATTCGACCAAGTAAGCAGGAGGTAGCAACTACTCTGGGTTTGTTGGTAAGGCCTATGCGCATCAGAGGATGGGAAATAAATCCAACTAAAATGCAAAGGCCTTCAATCTCAGTGAAATTTCTAAAAGCCCAGTTGTGTGGGGCATGTAGAGACATTTCTTCAAAGGTGAAACATGAGTTACTGCACCTCAACCACCAATAAAGAATCACAAAGATGAGAGGCCTGTTTGGATTTTGGAGGCAGCATATTCCTCACTGGGGTGCGCCACTCTAGCGCACATGAGAAGGAACTCAGAAAGCTGCTAGTTTTAAGTGAGAGCTGGAACAGAAGATCCCACAACAGCTCAGGGCTGCTGCACACGTGGCTTTGCCACTTGGACCACATGATCCACCAGACCCAGTGATACTTGAGGAGTCAGTGGCAGATAGAAATGCCAAATGGAGCCTTTGGCAGGCCCCTGTTGGTGAATCCCAGCACAGGCCCTTGAGGTTATGGAGCAAGACCCTGTTGGCATTTGCAGACAGTTATTCTCCCTTTGAGAAGCAGCTCTTGGTCTGCTTTCAGGTCTTAATGGACACTGAATGCTTGACAATGGGACACCTTCCCCTCATGAGCTGAGTGTTACCTGGCCCACTGTAAAGTTGTATATGCATAACATCAATCTATCATCAAATGGAGGTGGTACATAAGTTATCAGGTCTAAGTAGATCCTGATGACAAAAATAAGTTACATGAAGAAGTCGTACAATTGCTTATGAGTCCTACTGCTATTACAATAACTTCTGTCACTAGGCATGAATCTATGGCCTTGTGTTTGTCCTATGATCAGTTGCCTAAGGAAGAAAAGACTAGGGCCTGGTGTAGACATGGTTCTACATGGTATGCAGGCACCACCAAGAGCTGGACAGTTGCAGCATTACAGCTACAGGGCCTATCTGGCACAGCCATGAGGGGCACAGGTGGAGGGGACCATAGGCAGAACTCCAGGCAATGCACATTATTGTGTACATTGCTTGGAAAGGGAAATGACTATATATGCAATTATATACTTATTCATGAGCTGTAGCGTTTGGTTTATCTGGATGATTCAGGACTTGGAAAGGGAGCGATTTGAAAACTGGTAAGAAAGACATTTGGGGAAGAGGTTACGTCATCAGATCTCTCTTAAATAGGCAAAGAAAACAAAGATATATGTGGCCTCAGGAGAAGAGAACTTCAAAAATTAAGCAGATAAAAATGGCCCGTTCTGTGGCTAATATTTAACCTCTCCTCCTTTTTCAGCCCGATTGGGCCTATGAACAGAGCTGCCACAGTGTTGGAAATGCAAGTTATAGCTTGCTAAACACCATGAACCTACTCATCGAGGTTGACATGGATAAGGCCAGTGCTAATGCCAAATCTCAGCAGCTGAGAACAACAATAAATTCCTGATAGAGAACAATTCCCCAGGGAAACCAGACAGTGGCTCCACTGTGTCACTTCCACCATGCTAAGGGCAGCACCCTGTCCTTATTGGGATGGATGCTCATTCTGTGTATTGATTTTCCTCTTCTATATGTAATGCTTCTGAAATTACTGCCCATGGACCTCTAAGAAGCCTTCTCTACTTCCGTGGTATCTCACAGAGCATTACTTCTGCCCAAGGACTCACTTCACAGACAAATTTAATGGAATTTTCTAGTCTTGTCATGTTCCTAGACATCTTTTTAAACAGCTTGCTTAATAGAACAGTCGAATGGCTTTTTACAGAATCAGTTACCATACCAAAAAGGTGACAATATATGGAGAACCCCAAAAATTTCTCCAGAAGCCTGTATATGCTTAAAACCAGTGGACAGTATACAATACTGTATCTCTGAGATCCAGGACGTATGGGGCCAGGAATCAAGGGGTAGATATAGAAATACCACCTCTCATCATCACTACTAAATGGGCCATTAGGAAAGAGCTTGCTTCCTCTTCCTTTAACCTTGTGCTCTGTTGCTCTAGCAATTTGGGTTCTAGAGGAGAGTGTTTTTTGCCAAGACGCACAATAAACTTTGCATGAGATTAAATTTAAGATATACATATGGCCATTTCAGGCTCCTGGTGCCCTTGGTCAACAGGATAAGAAAGGAGTTCAGGTAGAGGGTGCTGCTTCTCCACACTGGAGGTGAGGAAGAATATTCGGAGTGCATGGGCTCCTTAGGGCATAACTTGGTGATACCCTGTTCTGTTATTAAAGTCAATGAGAAACTGTAACAACCCAACCTCGGCAGGGTGATAAATGGCCCGGACCCTTCAGGAAGAAAGGTGTGCCTCACTCCTTAAAGGAAAGATCAAAATCTGCTGAGATACTTACTGAGAATGGGAGAAACACAAAATGGGCACAAGAAGGTAGTTTTCAATATCAACCAAGAACAGTGATAAGCTTAAAATAATTTGAGGATTGCAGTTGTCACAGATCTTGTACACACTATTAGAAGTTCATACTTGCAACTGTCCTCATGTCTGGAAAGCATGGTTTCCTTGTATTCATCTACCACTTCTGGCTGTTAAAATATTTCTGGCCCCTCTTCTGAAATGATCCCTGAACCTTTGGAGAAAGAAAGGTGTCACAGAGGCTGAGCACGTCACAATCTCTTATTCTCTACATGGTGACCAATTGTGGGTCTCTGTGTAAAGAAGCCTTCCTGGTGAGAGTTGAGAAATTATTAATCTATGGGTATAATGACAAGTCATTAGTAGTTTATTACTATGTCCCTTTAGCAGAAGAATAGTAGGAGGTTCTCTTCTATGTCCTGTGATCTGTCTAGCCACAGGTTCTTGGCCCTGGTAACAGTGCCCAGTATTAGCTCCATCTTGTGAAGTGGACCTTAAAGCCAGTCAGAAGGTGGTTGGTTACTCCCATACCATTCATGCCACTGTTGTACTAGTGGGAATACCTTGCCAGGCCAATCATAACTATAGCTGTCAGGGTTCACAGCTGGTAAGACTGATGATTACTTTTCTCTTTCTGCCGCATGTGTAGCATCTTACAGCATTATGAAATCTAGTTATCAGGATGAAGCTTCAAGGTCAATACCAGCTTGATTTCTTACAGCTGATATGTCCATCCTGCTCTGCTATCCTTAACTGCCATCAGAATCCAACCTTTGGCCTTTCAACATGAACCACAGACTAGGAGGTTTTCAGGAATCACCCAGCTTTGGTGTCAGGTTAGGACTGCTGAGGCATACGGACTTGAAGACTGAGCAGCTACCAGGTTCTTAGCCTCTCTGGCACGCAGACACCCATTATTACACTAAGCAGCCAGTATCAAATAAGCAAATAAGTTCCCTTTTGTAATATGTACATGCTAGCCACTCTGTTCCTTGGCTGCTGACTACCGCACAACTACTTAGATTTTATATAATTATCTTTATTAACATGGATTAACTTGTCTTCATATGGATCAGCGTGATAATTCCACACAGGCATGAAGAACATGCTAACTGCCTGTAACCTTTCTTTACCCACCCCACATAAACTCACCCCCACCTTGACTTGTCACTCTTCTACATTCAGATTAATATTTTGTATGTGTGGGGGGACCTTTCTGTATTTGTCTTATTTAATATTTTGTTACCTTAGTTCCAATAATTATGCTGAAATTTACAACATTTCATTATTTTCTGCTGAAAAATACTCTATTTTATATGTTTACCATATTTTCTTTATTTGTTATTCTGTCGATGGGCATATAGCTGATGAACGGAGCAAATTCCCACAACTCTCTGATACTGTGCAAGTCACTGAGCATCTCTTGTTATTCTTTCCATATGTACATAGAAATTAAACAATAAGGTCCTTCAGTTACTCACATCTGGGATCGTGTTGAGCTTCAAGAATACAATTTTTGAATGAATGAAAGTGCACAGTTTTTTCTAACCGGAAATTGATTACACCCTTACTATATGCCAAACTCTGTAAAGAATTGTTTTTAAAGTGGAATACGTAGAACAATTTTAAACATACAGCAAAACTGAGAAAGCCTCCACATACCTCATATGGAGTTTCTGCTATTACTAGTAGCATGAGTGTGATACCTTCGCTAAAAATGATGGGCCAATGTTGAGCCAGTAAAGTTATCGGAAGTTCTTTATCTATCTGTGTTCCTTACTACTATAATATTTCTTTTCTGTTCTAGAACTGTATTCAGGATAACATACTTTCTTTGATCATCGTGTCTTCAAAGGTTTCTTTTAGGTGTGACAGTTTCTTAGACACTCCATTTTTGATGAACTTGAGAGTTTTGAAGAATTCTGGTCAGGTGATTTTGTTGAATGCCCTGTGATTGGGATTTGTGTTGCTTTTTCTCATGTATGAAGCAGTTTGGGCTCCATAGCAGATGATCCCAGAGACAAAACGCAGCTCTTCTCACACGAAGTCCAGGGCACACAGTACTGACTTGGTTTTTATTTACTACCATGTTTGATCACCTAGCTGAGCTACTGTTCCTCAAACGTTCTCATTATTTTTCCTCCCTTTTTTCCACTGTGAACTCTTAAGGAAGAAAAAAAATTGTCATTATAAACAAATTCTCCCCATGCCCCTGAAATAAAAAAATTGTAGTACAGGTTTAAAATAAAATGAAAATACAGTAACGGTGCACAAAAATAAAAATGTGCTCCTCTACCACGATGGCATTAGTGTTACATACATTATATCTCTTACATGAGAAGTGTCTCTTCTTCCCTACTTTGCTATTCAACTCCATGTGCATAAATGCAGGAATTTATGGATACTTATGTCAGATGTTACACTACAATCCAGTTGTTACTAATTTAGTTGTATAATCATTTCTAGACTGTGGAGACAGATCAGTTGGTAAAGTGCTTGTCATGTGAGACTGAAGACCTGAGTTCAATTCCCACATCCCAAATACAAAAAGTCAGGAATGGCAGTAACCTCTTGCATCTCAGGGCTGTAAAGGTAATACAGGCAAATCCCTGGAGCTTGCTGACCCATCAACCTATTCTTCTTGGTGAGTACCAGGGCAATGAAGAGACCCTGTTTAAAAAAGAATGTTGGGTGTCTGGAGAGATGGTTCGGAGGTTAAGAGCACTGGCTGCTCTTGCAGAGGATCTAGGTTCAATTCCCAGCACCCATGTGGCAGGTAACAACTGTCTATAACTCCAGTTCCGGGGGATCTGATGCCCTCTTTTGGCTTCCACGGGCATTGCATGACATGGGTGGAATTACACACATGCAGGCCATACACATACACACAAAATAAAAAGCAAAATAAAATAAAATATAATAATAAGAAGAAGGAGGAGGAGGAGGAGGAGGAGGAAGAAGAGGAGGAGGAGGGGGAGGAAGAGGAGGAGGTTGGAATTACCTTAGGAACAACCCCCAAGGCCATCTTCTAACTTCCAAGTGTACCCACATGAAAAAGTACACACCAAAATACACACACACAATAAATAATAAAATAACTGCATGCATTGGTATCTGCTCTTAAATTTAGTAAATTCTATAAGGTTTTTTTTAAAGAAATGCATGTTATATCCACCATTATAACTTTATTCACTATAATTTCATTCTCTAGAAAAATACTATTTCTGCCTGTTTGACCCCTCTCTCTTAACCCTGTTAACCACTGAAACTTTTTACTGTCTTTATAGATTTGCCCTTTTCCAGAATGTCATATACTCAGAATCATAAAGTGTGTAACCTTTTCAGGCTGTCTTTTTATGCTCTGCAATACGCACTTCAGAATGCTCCACGTCTTTTTATTGTGTGATATTTCATTTGTTTTGGTGCTGAACAATAGTCCATTGTGTAGCTATAGTGTTTCTCTGTCTACCAGTTGAAGGGTATCAAGGCCACTTCCACTTGGGGGAAATTATGAATAGAGTCACTAGGAACACTCATACAGAGATTTTTGCATGGACATAAATTAATAAAACATTTTGGTAAATTTTTAGGAGTATGATTGTTGTATATAAGTAAGAGTATATTAAGCATTGTTAAACAAACAAAACTACCAAATTGTGGTGTTCTGAATGAGAAACACCCACATAGGCTCATGTATTTCAGCAGTTGGTCCCCACTTGGTAGTGCTGTTTGGGGAGGTTATGAAAACTTTAGTAGGTGCAGCCTTGCTGGAGGAAGTGCATTATTGGAGGCCAGCTTAGAGGGTTGATCTGCTCTCTGCACTTCCTGCTTGCTCTCTGTGTTTCCTGTGAAGATAAAGGTGTACTCTGCCAGTTCCCCACTCCTGCAGCCATGCCATACCCACTATGAGGAATCTAGCCCTCTGGAACCATAACCCAATATAAACTTTCTTCCTTAAGTTGCTTCTGATCATGATATTTGAATCACAGCAATAAAACATAGCTAATATATAAACTATCTTCCCAAGATAAGTGCTCATCTTTGTCAGAAATCATATTACCAATTTGGGGGAGATTTTATTCTATAGGTATAGAGTGGTTTTCATTTGAACTTATTTGACCGTAAATGAACCTCTTTCATTTGATTATTTTCTATTTGTTACTGGTGAGATGTCTAGACATATTGCACTGACTTATTACATTGTTATTTGCTTTTTGTTGTCTAGAGCTTTCTGTGCATGTGAGATACTGGTTCTTTATGTGATGTACAAGTAAGGGGCCTAAGTGATGATATTCACAGTGATAAGGAGCGAGTGAAAAATAAGACCAAGGAATGGGCCAGAGTAGGGGTGAGGCTGGAGAACAGAGCTTCGGAAGAACAAGCAGCCATCGCTGATTTTATCTTTCCTGTGTGCGGCTTACCACTGTCAGGACTTCTTTTATTGTGAAATTTAAAAAGAATGAAGCCAATGGGGAAAATATTAAATTTAATTCTTAAACCTTCTTAACCAGTAGCTCTACTATTTTCCTATTTTTATCTAAAGTCAAACTTATTTACAGGCTGTCACACAGGCACCAAAATTTATGTGGCATATGTAAACTTTGGAGCTGACATAATGTAAACATCATCTAAATCTATAAACCTTATTTCAAAATCAATTTACATAATATGTAAACAAACAGGCTTTCAATCAAAGTTTAATCAAGTTATTATTAAATATTAATATAAAACTGACATTGCCTCTAATTTATGTAACTACTGATCAAGAAAACATTTAATTTAGTTATGGTTTCAAACCTCATTTGTCTTCTTCAAGTAATTGGAAAATTCTTTATAGACAAAAATTGTAAAAGTTAATTTATGGAATATAATTTATTTTCACTTGAGATAGTGAATTTTGAATGAATTAAGTGTAAAACTACATTTAAAATTTATGTTAGCATTTTTTATTAAATTAAATGTATTTTCAGCCTACTACTTGGCTACAAATATTTAAAATATTTAAACAATTTTAATGGTATTTTCAAATATAAATATATGCTGTTTTATGTTTTGGATATTACTTCTACTTGAGGTAAGAAAACTATATTAGCCATAGTAATTTTGTGTATAAAAGGGCACAGTGATTATAATAACGACATTAAGAATATAAGCTGACTCTATTCTGAGTAAGAATAGACAAAGATAAACCCAACTGTCATTTAAGAAAATCCAAGTTAAACATTACTGGACATATTTTGTTTAGTGTAAAATACTTGGCAATAACTAGTACTGTGTACCAGTTAGTACTGAATAACTTATCTGTAAAACTACTGATATTTACTCAGTTTAAGGTACCAATTAGAAGAGCAACTTCTTAGATTGTTTTTTATAAGGAGCATGTTCAATTTTCACAATAAAGTTACAAAAATCTGGAGCTAGCAGAAAAGGGCAGATGTAACTAGTTAAGGGCTGTTTTCCATGAATTTGTGGACCGTGACAAGAGAACTCAGCTTTACTATCAAGAAGGTTTTTTGGAAAATGTTCCAGTTAACTTAGTGGTTTAAATCATTATAAACTATTAGTTCTGTGATTTGACTTTTCTCAGCCATATACTTCCGATCCTAGGAGCCACAGTCAGTGGCTGAGCTGTACAGTTCTGATCTTAGGAGTTTAACAGCACTCAAAGGTCCAAGCTGGCCTATCACATGGTTTCCATGTTGTACTGCATCTTGACAAGGGACTCAGCTTGGTTCATTAGCCAGAGTATTCTCTAAGTGGCCTTTTCCTAAGACTTCACACCATGACCCACTAAATTCTAAGGACCAAGAAGTAAAAGCTACCTGTTTAGGCTGGATTCTCAAGGAGAAAATTTTGAGAAGTTGGACACATAATATGTTTAGAAGAGAGAGAAACCTGAGAAAAAGAGAAAGAAGCAAGGTTACAAGAAGAGTCCAAACCACGGTGCAACGGGTTAGTTTACAGATTTGGGTCACATTGGGGCAAAATGCCTAGGCCTCTACTGAGAACCTGTTCGTCTTCAAAAGGATCTGAGCTCACCTGACCCAACTCTCTACACCTGTAGTGAATGTTAGAAACCTGACTCTTGAGGGTTCTGTACTTAATTTATCATTGCCACACAGAAAGTTCTTCCCTAAGGGTGGCCTAAACACCTCCCCTCATATCTATCACAGGACCAATCCTTCTGAGGCTTTGGCTTGTTGATTTCAAGATGGTGATTTCATCAATTTCAAAGAGACTTGATTAACAAGTTTCAAGAATAGTCCATTTTATTGAAAGGGAAATTGACCCCACCACTTGATATAAGAGGAACATGCATGCATAAAGAGAAGAATTTGGAGACTCACCTCAGTCTCACCTCTGCTACAATTCGTGTACAAGGTACACTCATTACAACACAGCCTTCCACAAATTCCCCCTCCATTATGGCATCACTCCAAATCTAAGGCTCTAGTCATTTTCTACCAGAGTTAGTGTTAGGTCCATGTAAGAGGGACTCCTCCTTGCTTCTCAAAAGCACCTGTGAACTGAAAACTACTGCTCAGGAATTAAGGTCAAGAATCAACAAGTGGGACCTCATTAAACTAAAAAGCTTTTGTACATCAAAAGAAGCAACCAAGGAAGTGAAGAGAAAACCCACAGAATGGGAGAAAATCTTCAGCATCAACACATCTGACAGAAGTTTAATGTCCAGAATATATAAAAAAAAAAAAAAACTCAGAAAACAAAGAATCAAGAAAGCAAGTAACCCAATTAAAAGACAGGCTAAGGCTCTGAACAGAGCATTCTCAAAAGAAAAAATAAAGATGGCTAAGAAGCATCTTAAAAGGCATTCAACATAGTTAGTAATTAGGAAAATGCAAATTAAAACCACTTTACAATTTCATCCTACCCCAGTCAGACTGGCTGAGATCAAGAGAACAAATGATACCAAGAGGATGTGGGGAAAGGGGAACGCTTATCCACTGCTGGTGGGATTGCAAATTCCTGCAATGGAAAAGCAGTGTGGAGAACTCTCATAAAACTAAAAATGAACCTACCATTTGACCCAGTGATCCTAAAAAATGGTTATCGTCCCTTCAGATAGTCTACAATGATGAGAAAAAGACACAGCAGCCACAACAGGAACTCCACTCCCAAGGACGGAAGCAAGTCACGTAGGAGCTGCTCCTCCACACCAGTTCTGAAATCTGTGAGGGCAGGTCATTATGTGCTGTGTCTCAGGGGCAGAGAATTTTCTTGGGGGTCAGTTTTGTTCCCTGGTAGTGACTCCGGATACTCTTTCAAGTCGTCCTTTTTTGACATAAGAAACAAATTGCATTTACAACTAGTTTTCCCAGTTTGCGTCCTCCTCATAGGAGGTTAATAAGCAAGAAGTTTCCTAATCTCTTTTGAATTACTTCCACCCCTTTTAATCTAAACTATTAAAATTTCTCTTAAAAATGTTAGATTTACTGCGTGTCAAATTATAATCTATGCCATTCCTTTAAGACACACTCATTAAATCACTTCTACTGCCTTGGCCTTCAAATTGGGGTGCTGTGAGAGCCATACTTTTAAATCCCTAAAGTTGTATTTGTCTAGTTAAATAAGAGCCATTCCCCAAGGATTCTTTAAAAGTCTGTTATCTAGCTGTGATGATCAATAAGACAAGTCCTTAAGTTCTTATGAAAATCTCTGTTGTCTAGCTAAGAGAGTCTAGATAATGCGTGCCTAGTTTTCCTCCGCATTCAATAAAGAATCTTCAGCTGCAGTCTTGAACCTTTGCTTTCTCCCTCAGACTGTTTCTCTGGCATCACCCTGCATTTGATATCTGCTCTAAGGTATTAATGTACTCCAAAAGATTTTTGTGGGGAAAAATTCTGTATATAACAATAATTTATATAGTAACTCGGTGAGTAAAGGTCTCAATGTGTTCCCTCTAGGCTGGAGCACTGCGACCCTCAAGTAAAATGCAGACTGTCACCTGCATTTGTAAAGTTTTACTCTCACACAGCGGTGCCTTTATTCACTTGTATAACATCTAGGTCAAATTTTGTACCACAAATACAGAACTAAATAGTTTCTAGGGATGTTATACATTCTAGAAAACCTGAAATATTGATTACCTGGTTTATTACAGAAAATGCTTGCTGACCTTTACTCTAGGTACTGCTTAAAAATTAAGCTTACCATTCTTTGGTTTATTTCACACTATTAATTATCATATACACCTATGAAAAGCTAGCTGACACTTTCAATATTCTGTCTGGAGACTTCTTTAGTTAAACAAACAAGTTCATTAGGTATGTTCCCTAACTTCCATATTGCTACCACATACATAATTGAGAAACACGGGGAGTCTTTTTCTCAATTCCCTTCCTGTCTGATGCCCCCACTGGCTGCATCTTTGAAGTTCTAGCCTACACCTGCCAGAGTCCTAGTCAGTGTTGTGTATTTCAATTTTGTTGCAACAGTACCCCACCTCTCTATACCAGTTTCTGTTTTATCTGTTGCTGAAAAGCAAACTACCCCCAAACTATTGACGTAGAGTAGCAATGAAGAAATATTGAATCATTCTGTAGATCGACTTGGCTCAGATGCCCTCTTTCCACATTTCAGCTACAGCTGTAATCACGGAGGATTTAACTGAGCCCTGAGTACCCAAAATGGCTGCTTCTGCTCTTAATTGTTTCAGAATGAATTACTCCAATAATGAGCAGCTTCTAGGAGCTCCAGTGACACAATCAGTTAACACTGGATACACAAAAATCAGCAGCATAAAGCAACACAAAGGTCATTATTTCACAGATTTCAGATGTCAGGAATTCAACTGGGTGAATGTGGTGGCTTGAATGAGAATGGCCCCCATAGGCTCCAGGTACCTGCACATTTTGTCCCCAGTTGGTGGCGCTGTTTTGGGAGGTCTTAGAAGACACAGCCCTGTGGGAGGAAGTACATACTGGGCACAGGCTTTAAGAATTCTTAAACCCTGCTACATTTCCTGTCTACCTCTACTTCCTGTGCCTGCTTGAAGATGTGATCACTCTGTTTTCAGCTCTAGATACCTCCTTCCACCATGCCTCCCCCTCACCCGCCCTCCCCCACTCTGCCATTATGGACCGTTACCCCAGGAACTGTAAGCTCAAATAAACAATCCCTTCTACTCTGTAAGTGTCCTACCAAGGCAACAGGAAAGTAACTAATACAGCAGGTCTCTCAGGTTCTCCCCTGAGGCTGGTTCAGGCTGTTGCCCAATCTGAACACAAGTGGGTTAGTAGAGCTACTAGATGAGTTTAGAAGCCTTCTGTTCTCACTAGAGAAGCCTCCATAGGTGCCTGAGTGACCTGAAGACTTGTTCCCCCCTGCCTGAGCCCTCTGGGAAACAGTGATAAGACAAATCCAGGGTGCATTATACAACGAAATCCTGGAAGTGACAGTCACCATTTGGTGGCTATTCAGCTGGTCATGTAAAACAATGCTGATGCAGGCTCCTTGACTAATCCTGAGACCCCACAAACTCCAAGTTCAAGCTCCTTAAGTTAAAAAAAAAAAAATCACTTAACGCATAGGACCTCAACACTCTAGCTTAGCAACACAAAGCACTGTAATATCTGTTGTACAGCTTTCTGATCCCATGACTGACTGCACAGCCCAGAACTGACAGAGAATCATATCAAATTCAAAGCATGTTTTCTATTGAACCAGTCTTCAGGTATAGTAATTTTGCACCGTCACAAAGCTGAAAATCTTTCAGTGAAACCATCACATGCTTCTGGGGCACAGGTGGAGACCTTGCAAAGATATGAAAGGAAATGCCTTTCCTCACGTTCATTTGCATTCTGGCTACCACAGGAACATATTACATGTCTGTCAGTCAGCATTTAAGGCATAGAGTACCTCAGTTCCCGCCTTTGTGACTCCCCCAACTGTTTGGTGCTTCTCAGCACACAAACTGAGGAGCAGGAAGCAGAATTCAAAAGGGTTTGAACATACATAAAAGTAATTTAGTAAACTAATTTTTTTTAAAAAAAAATTTAAAACTAGTACCTTGCTTATCAGTCTCACTAGTTACACCATAGGATTCTTCCCATCTTTGAGTTTAACTCTTTGATACAAAAGTTGGAAATCAAATACTTAGCTAGAAGAGTTTTTGATGTGAAACCCCTATACATGCAGGCTAACACCCCAGGAACTAACAGTAATTATGGATATTTTTTTCTTTATGACTAGTAGCGTACGTTGGGTTCATATGTATATTTGAAGTTCCTGTTCTGAGCCTCAATGGTTCTTAATACTAATCTGCAGCTTCTTTTTGGTTTGTGACAGTTTTTTTAATATCTTTTTTCATAATGTGTATTTTATTGAATTTTTGTGTATTTCATGCAGTACGTCTTAATTATATTTAGACCCCTTCTCCATTCTGTACCCCCCATAGCCCCTCCCCTATTGGATTTCATGCATTCTGTCATATATGCTAAGGCCCATGGAGTCAAGCTTTTGTACCCATTTGTCCCTCAGTGCAAGTTCATTCACTGGAGTCTAGTCAGCCCATCTAGAGTCATTCCCTTAAAGAAGATCAACTCTCCCTCACTCAAGGATAATCAGTTCCCAATAGATCTAGGCTAATGTTGGGGCCTGCTGCTCATGTTCCCATTTCTATGCTGGGTTTTTTCTGATTGAGTTTGCATGGGACTTGTGCATGCTGACACCTTTGCTGCAAGTTCATATGAGCAAGTTCCAAGAGGCCTGGGAGACTATTTTCTTACCATCATGCACCAACCCTGGCTCTTCCAATCTTCCCGCCCCCTCTTCCACAATGGTCCCTGAATCACGGGTGGGTAAAGTTTATTGTAGGCACGTTTTCCTTGTCCTCTGCAGTCTCTTATGATCTACACCTTGGCCAGTTGTGACCTTCTGTGTCCATCACATTCTGCTGTAGGAGGAAGCTTTACTGGTGAGAGTTGAGGATGTTTTAATAGTCTCTCTACCTCCTATTCTTCTTTTGTGCAGATACAAACCTTCACCAATGTGCATGGTTTCAATTGAGACATAGTATGAACACAAATGGATTTCCTTGACATTAAATGTGACCACTTTCTTACTATCAGTGTGCTTCCATCCATCAGATTACTCTCCACAGATACCACTGTAGCTTAGACCCCACCTGAAGTTGTCCTGTTTCTGTGAACGCTGTGCCACCATTCATTTGGGCCTGAGGTCGGCTTCTCCTTCATGACCTGAATTTGAAGAAAGCTCTATGTTATACATTGTTCATATCAAAACAATGGAAACCTGATCCTTTAGATGTGCTTTTGACAGCAACAATACTTTGTCATGGCCCCTTGAAGCACTAATGCTGTGTGGCAGGTCACATGCCATCTTTGAAAGTTAATGCTGAAAGCCAGCAGCCTAGCATTGGAACACTGTCCAAAACACTACTCCTATGGATTTGTAAGCTCAGAACGGTGCTCTTCATAATATACAGAGAACTGTAAACATATTTTTATAGTTTACTATGTGTTTCCACTTTGTTTACACAAACATATCTGCTACCATTTTTATCTCTTTTTTAAGCTGAATGTTTCATATCCTCACTCAGAGCCAAGCCAGTGGTGATCTAGATCGCTCGTACCCACACAATTCATTCAAGAAACTTATTAGTCAAGAGCCAAGATATATTTTCAATAGAGGATTTTCTGTGAAAACACTGGATTGTCATATGCAAGAAGGCACTATTCCAGAGGCAAAGTGATTCATACACATTACTCTTTAGGTAATCCAGAATTATCACTGCTATTCTATAAACCTAACATTGGAACTATAATTAATAAATATTTACCCAACTTCCCACAGAAATCATTCAAAGCATTCAAAGCAGAGTATCTTGGTACCCTCTTGTGAACTGGAATTATGATCTCTTCTAGTGAACCTGGAGCTGTGGTTCCCTCCTGTGAGCCTGGACCTGTGGTCCTGTCCTGGGAGTTGAAGTGGTGTCTCCCTCCCTCGTGAGCCAGAGTTGTGGTCTCTCCCTGTGAACTGGAGCTATGGTCACCTCTGGAGCTGAGCTGCCCTCTCGTGAGCTGGAGCCGTGTCCCCTCATGTGAACCGGAAGCATTGGACCCCTACCATGAGCCACAGTTCCATATTCCTCTGGGGGTAAGCGGATGCTGGTGCACAGTAGAGCTTGGAGGACTTCGTGATGTTGGGCTGTGGTTTCAATCTTCTCTGGGTGACTACATTCCCCACAGCCCCCTCTCAAGGTTCCCTTTCTGCTTTTAGAACACACACTCATCCCCCCCCAACACACACACCACAGTCTGTATATGACAGAAAACCCAAGTCTGATTGTTTCCCTAAACACACACAGGTCTCAGCTGAATCCTTTTTCCCGCCACTGAACTGATCGAATTCTTATTTATTTTACACTAAAATTCCACCACTTATATGCATCACATTCATTGTGTTTCTTATTGAGCTTTTGCATATTTCATACAATAGTTCTTAATCAAATTTAGACCGCTCACCTTCAGCTTCCTGTTTAATACTTTTGAGAGCCTTAAAAGCTACTTTATTTCCTTTTTCTGTTTTAGTAACAAAGTGGTAGCCTCTATCTGAATAAAGCTACTCACTCTAAACAGACTATCAACAAGCAGCAAATGATACACAAACTCATCAGCTATGGAGTTTTGTGACTATTCCATTTCAAGATATTAAGCACTGATTTCAAAGCAGTGATACAGAGCCTAGCCAACCTTAAGTACCTGGTTCAAATGTAAGAGAAACCTGTGAATTTCCCTCAGGAGCACTTTGGATCTTCTTCATTACAGTAAACTATGCCTAGGAGCTTCTGGACTCTCACATATTAGAACTGGGAAATTAGTAATAACTCATTTCAGAAATATCTATCAGATATGCATCCTGGACATATTCAATGCTAAGCAACAAAAATGAAATGATGACTCAGACATGTACATTATAAGTACTTCTGATTTCATGATTTAATAATAAAACTGAACCTAAATAACCAACTTGTTTTCTGTGAAAGCACTCTAAACCTACCCAGACTCAATCTGTGGGTCAGAACAATGTCAACTTTGAATGACATTGTTATCAGAACAGAGCTAAAAGGTAGAAGCAGTTGCAAGATAACATTGAGACATTTGTGCATCTGGTTGCAAACAGCTTGAGATTTCTCATTATCACCTGCATCTCCATCAAATTCTTAAAACACAATGAAAAAGAACAAACAACTACTGAAACCCAGAAAAACTAAAAATGTGTGTCTAGTGGCCTATTCCAGAGGCTGGGGAAAATGTGTTACAATTTCAAATGAAACATAATTTTAAAACTCTGAAAAGTCTTTGAATGCCTGCCATACGGTCTTCTCTCTATTTTCTCCTACAGAAATGTCCATGGGCAAAACATTACTTTTCCTAATATACCATTCATCTGAGATTTCCTGCTAGAAAGAACATATATGACGGAGGCATCAAGATTATCTGCTGCTTCGCCTGACTCACATACATCGTTCAGAATTAGCTCTATCTGAAGTGGGGCTGGAAATAAAGGCACAGAAAGGTCATTTTTAGTGTTAAAACAAAAGATTTATTGATTCTCCTAGTCTTTTTTTCTTGCACAAATTGCTTATTGAAAAAATCTTTTTTTCAGACTACTCTGTGGCCTCTTGTTTTCCAGAAGAGTTTCTTGAATTCTGCACACATTTAATTTGAATTTCTGAGCCTTAAATATTTTTTATCATTTTAAAGCCAAGTTAGGGAAATATGTCATACATCAAGTTTAGTACATCACTAAACAAATACTAGACTTTTCCATTTACATTTAGTGTGTGTGCATGCGTGTGCATTTGTGCAAGTGTGTGTGTGTGTGTGTGTGTGTGTCTGTGTCTGTGTCTGTGGTATTTGCTTAAGCAAAAAGCTTTTCCTGAGATTTCTGATGGATAAATTCTTTTAAAATTATACATGAATAAGTTATATTATGAACAGAGCTATAATGTTGGCAAAAAATATGTTCTTTCCAAATCTAGCTGGACAAGGTAGGCAGGCCTTTAATCCCAGCACTCAGAAGGCAGAGGCAGGTGAATCTCTGCACTTCAGGCAAGACTAGTCTACATAGTGAGTTCCAGGCTAGCTTAGAGCCACATAGTGATATCTGGTCACTAAGACAAGGAAAGAACAAACACACAAAAGTTATTATTAACTATAAATTGAACTTGTAAATCAGTGGTTTTGAGTACCATGTCTTTATAGAAAGTAATTTGAAATACCAGATATTATTTGCAGCCCCTGAGTTCTTTATGTATAACATAGCTCAATTTTTCTTATATTAAAATATATTTTATAAATTCATGTAATAAATGTATATTAACTACATTCTATTTTATAAGATAACATAATTTTTATTTGAAAGATGACTTAAAATCATAACCTGTATTACACATGAGTACCTAAAATGCCATTTGCTTTCAGTGTTTGGATGCCTAAATAGCTTTGTGTCAGGGTTATTGCTGTGGTAACTGTAACTGTTAAGTAATGGTGTATATGAGATCACAACTAAAATATTACATCCATTTAGTAGCTATTCAAATTAAAATGAGAAATTTCTTCATATGCATTTTCTCTATGAGGAATGTGCAAAACAATGTCTTGATTGGATATTGTGTCAATCAAGGATTGACATTCAATCACTTCAGAAGGTTTAAAGATATAAAAACTAAGAAAATGTGCAATTTTCTTTTAATTCATTTTGTGTGTGTGTGTTGTTTATTTGTTTGTTTTAAACAGGGTCTCCCTGTAGCCACAGCTGGCCCTGAACTCAGTATGTAGACCAGCCTAGCCTCAGTCTCACAGAGATCCACTTGTCTCTGCTTCCTCAGTGCTACAGCTAAGTGTGAGCCACCACACCCGCTCCATTAACTCACATTGAAACAGGATGCTAACTTTGGGTAGCAAGAGAGGGATTTTTAAGATGATTTGTTTAGAACATAAAGCATGCAACTTGGTATGTAGGGAAAATCCACATGAGCAACACTAATACCCAATCCTGTGTCTGATGCAGCTTCGTGACTAGGATAAAAAGCACTATCATTCCTGGCTGGAGCCTGTCTGAATCCTGTCAGCTCCACTGACAACCAGAAGCAGAGCCCTCATCTTTACAGTTTCTAAAACCCTCTTTCCATTGAACTGTCCATTAAATTCTTATTTTTCAGTCAGTGAGACAACTCTGAATTCTCAGCTCATTTACAAAGCAGAGATGAATGATAAATTCTGACTTTAATTATTATTGAGTCTCAAGGCAGCATCTCTGTCCACCATCATGAGACTCTTTGAAACTCTTCAAATGTTCACAAATGGTACCCGTCCAAAATTCTTTCACTTTAATTTAAAATGGTTGTCAGTACCTTTCTAGTACTTTAACAGTACCGAAATATCAGCAAATATCTATTAAAATTAAGAGTGAAGTTCTTTAGCTCAGCATCTGGCAAAATTCCCTCAAGGATGTCTGAATATACTGGCTATATGTTTATATTTTAGCTTAGTTTAATGCTGCATTTTCTCACAGGTTTCTTGGTATAACAGTCTTTTTATTATCTCAGTTTGGAATAACAAGTTCTACCTCCCACCTTCACCCTCACTGGACTCAACAGTCTTCTGGTTTATGTCTTTGACATTCTACAAGTACTTCACCTTTCTGGACCTTATTCACCTATGACATAAGGAATTTTACCAAACTATTTTTGAGGATCCTCTTAGTTTTGACTTCCTGTAGGATAATTTGAAAATATGTATATTATGTAATATACATAAGGGGACTAGGAAATTCTTGAATTATTGTTGAATTATTAAATTAAGCATAAATTTGTAGTTTAAGTAAATAATAACCACATACAGACTTTTACTAAAGGATGGACCAGACCTGGCACATTCCTGTGATCCCTTCACTCTGGAGTCAGAGGTAAGGGAGTGCTACAAATTTGAGGCCAGTCTGGTCTCCATAGCAAGTTCCAGGCTAGTCAGAGCTACATAGTGAGACTGTCTCAAAAAGAAAGAAATTAAGTAAGTAACCAAATAAATAAGTAAATGAACAAATAAATAGTACTCACGGGAAGAATAATACAATGTAGTGAAACCGGTATTTCCAAAGGAACTACATAAATTCTTAAGTGACTATTTATTATGTAGGAATATGGATTTATGTATAGATTTACATGGCTTTGAATATCAAATATATTCTTCTGTAATGCAGACACTTCTATGTCTCTAGAATTCACATAACATAAAACAATTTAAATAACTAAAACCCTGAATCAATTACCAGAATGTGTATCCAATCACTAACACTGCGGCACTGCTTGGGGGGGGGCATTTTGAGGAAGCGTGCTTTTAAGGCAGCTTAAGTGTCCTTAAGACGTTTCAAACAGGTTGTTGGTTCCCTTTTGGGAGACTAACATTAAATAATATTCCATTTTTCAGTATTCTTAGACAAAAACAGTCTGGAAATCCAAGCGTCACATTCACACATGGCGAGACTTGATTCAACAGCAGTTGTCCCTTTAAGCAGGTCCCCAGCTCTGTTCCTGTTACCGCTCAGATTCTTGACTAATTATTTACCACTTCCAGCTGGCTGATGAAAGAGGAAAATACTATGTGGAAGCCACATTAATTTCATTTTTAAGATTATATTTTTATTTGTGTGTGTGTGTGTGTGTGTGTGTGTGTGTGTGCCACCTGCACAATCAGAAGAGGACATCAGAACTCCTGGAGCTAGAGTTACAGGCTGTTGTTAGCCACCCGATGTAGGTGAAGGGAACCCATCTCAGGTCCTCTGGAAGAGTAGCAAAGGCTCTTAACCACTGACCTGCCTCTCCAACCCCTAATTTCTTGAAAACCACGGACCTTGAACAGTACACACCAGTTTAACTTTTACAGCTTGAGTGAGAAAGAGTCAAATGGTTCTACCTGAATAACAGGGAGGCTGGCCAGCCATCTCTCTGTGATAACGCAACACTTTGTTCTCTGTACAGTCCAGGGAATGATTTATGATAGCCATGTTTTTGGATGAGCGTGTTTATTAAGCATGCAGCAACCAAAGTAAAAGAACAAATCACAATTCACAGACAGAAGCAGCAGATATGGCATCCAGTCAAGGGCTCAGACACAGAGACGATGGCTGTAGGCTGGGAGAGCAAGCCAAACAACATCATGAAGCAGGGGTCCAGAGATCCGGTGGAAATGGATGTGAAGCTGAGGGAGTCAGCTCAGACTGAGCTTTCTCTCCATGTGTGATCTCGCCATCACTGTGCTTTCAACTTCCTGTTCTCTTGGGGGTCCTTTCATATCATGGAGACGCCATAATAACCTATATGGTATACCCTCTGGCTCTTCTCAGGGACCCAGTGATTTCACTCTTGGCCTGCTTTGTTGCTCCTTTCCCTCCCTCTCATGGGGTTATGGGGGTGAGCCCATCTGGGTCAAGGAAACTTGGAGGATACCTTGTGACAAACATGTTTGGGTCTGAAATGGGAAGGGGGACAGCAACCATGCTTCCATAAGCAACTTCTCAGCAAGCTAAAATGCACATGACAATCTACCAATATACTGTATACTACACTGCGGGAAGGGAGCATAAATTTTGGTAGACAGCTCAGCACCTGTAATAAAGATAGTTAGTATTATTATAGTTTTACAAGTAAGAGCACTGAGGCACAGGGGCCAGTGACATTGCTCAGCAGGTAAAGTGGTTCCCTTGTGACCCTGATGACCTGAGTTCAATCCCTGGGATCTATGAAAACCTAGGCAGGTAGTGCATATCTGTAATTCCAGCACTCCTAGAGGAAGGTGGGAGGCAGAGGCAGAAGAGCTATCAGAAGCTCAGAGGCCAGCTAGCCTGTCATACTCCATGATGAAACAGTAAAAAAGCCTATCTCAAAACAGGTGATAGCTGAAGACCAACACCAGACACGTCTCTCGGTGTGTGCCTTGGCATGTAGGCACACATATGAATACACACACAAATATTTTTTAAAAACTACCTTCCATCTTGGGGGATACACGCCTAGGAGTAGAACCATGTGTCTTCTAACACTTCATGTTTAATTTGTAAGGAACCACCCAACTGGGTGGCTAGAATTTACAGGGTGACAATGTACAGAGAAAAAAGACAGCCAAGAAAATTGAGCTTTAGAAATCTGAGAGCTAGATATGGTGGTGCAGACTCATAACCCCAGAAACTTGGGTTGATGAAGCAGGAGAATTGCCCAAGGTTGGAGGCTACTTGACCTAACAGTGAGTACCAAATAGGCTATATAGCGAGACCCTATGAAGGGGGCGGGGAGGAAGAGAGACGAGAAGGAAGAGATGAGGGAAGCAAAGAAAGCTAAAAAAAGCTACTGTGTCATCAGCTGGTGTGGTGGTTTGAAGGAAAATGTCCCCCATAGGCTCCAAGTATTTGGACATTTTGTCCCCAGATGGTGGTGCTGTTTTGGGAGGTCTTAGAAGGTGTGGCTATCCTGGAGGAAGCATGTCACTGGCGGTGGGTTTATAGAGTTCTTAAGCTTTGCCAGATCTCCAGTTGGTCTCTTGTTTCCTGTACCTGCTGGAAGATGTAGAGCTTAGCTTCCACTCCTCCTCAAGCCACCTTTGCTGCCATGCCTCCCTGCCGTGATGGACTGTAATTCCCCTTGAACTACAGTTCAAATAAAATCTTCCTTCTATAAACTGTTTGGGTCAGTGTTTCTATCACAGCAACAGAAAGGTGACTCATACAACTGGGAACCAGTCAGCATACACACCAGAGGGACCTGCCAGAGGAGGAGAGGCTCCAGTATCTGGTGCTCACATAGTCCTTTGAGTAGTCCCTATTCCCATTACCCAGAGTTGACAATTTCATAATTCACTGAACATTAGCTAGTACACAGCTGCTTACACACCATAGGTCTTGACACTATATGGAGGTCACTTGTATGAATTTAGGGCTTGCAAAAATTTTGGCAACAGTAAATGGTTTCTGAATGTGCAATAATGAACAGAATTAATTCAAAATGAAACACATAATGAATTTGAGATTTTCTGGCAGCTCTTATATCGCACAAATCAATTACACTGTAGCCTTGGTTCTGAACATACAATATGTACTTGCATTATGCATGATCATACATCCTGGAATGCCAATGGATGCTTCCTCAGACACCTCAGATAGATTGGAATTTCAGGCTGTTGTGCACTATAAATCGCCTCTTTCTATATGTGTATGCACATAGTCATGTATCTATAATGTACTTTTAAAATGTGCTTATTTTCATTTTATGTGTATGAATGCCCTGCCTGTAAGTATGTAAGTGCACCTGTGTCATACATTGCCTGCTGAGGCCAGAAGGGGGCATTAGTTCCCCTGGAACTGGAGTTAAGGATGGTTGTTAGTGGCCACGTGGGTGCTGGGAACTGAAACCCAATGCACTCTAAGAGCAGCCAGTGCTCTTAACCATGAAGCCATCTCTCCAGCCCCCACATATAATGTAATTTTTATAAGGTTTATTTACTCTCAATTATATGAAGTTACATGAGGTAAATTAGATATCTCTGCCACACCATATCAATGCTTACATGATAAAACCCAAATCTTAAATATCCAAGTAGAATACATGGAGGATTAAGATAACCTAATTGTTAATATGTTAATACACAAGTTTCTTCTACTTATAAGCAAGTAGCATTATTAAAGACAAATAGAACTTTTTTAGTATTTAACTCACATTGAAGTGTGGAAATATCAAACCAAATTGGTAAGAAACCTTGAGTAAAGCCACTAAAAGTGTGCCTGGAAATCAAGAACAATCACTTCTTTTAGTAGTAGAACAGCAGACAGCTGGGGAATTGAATAATACATAACATACTTTACCTCCTTATGTGAGCTATGAGTCTACTATTCATCATCTGAAGCTGTATTTCAGTATAGCATCTCATTTATTATTTCCTCAATTCACATCTTGCTACACATGATACTTCTTACTCAGGGAGTCATCCTGTCAGAATGGTTGTTTCCATGCTAAAATTTGAGACACATTTAAAATGATACTCTACTACTTTTAACCTGTGTCTTCATCTCTGGCTTTAGAATTGGTTGAGGAATAAGGAACTTGCTCAGTGCCAAACATTTTAGGATTCTTGAAATCAACTAAGATGTCTATTGGTGGATGAATGGATAAAGAAGAATCGATATAGAACAGAGTATTATTCAGTCACAAAACCCAATGAAAGCCTGGCATTGTGGTGATAGAGATGAAACTGGGGGACATCAGGTAACTCAGGTATACAAAGGCGAAGGGTTCATCCTCACACCATGTATGGATTCGAAAAATGTGTAGTGCTTACAAGTAGAGAATACAGTATTGGTCATGTATTACTTTTCTGTTGCAGTGATAAAGCAATATGACCAAGGCAAACTTACAGAAGGAAGAGTTTATTTGGGCTTAAGGTTCCAGAGGGATAAGAGTCCATCATGGTAGGGGTGTAATGGCAGGAGGCAGCCGGAACAGAAAGCTGAGAGCTCACATCCTCAAGAACATGCAGGAAGGAAAAGAGAGAAAAAGTGGAAAACTGGAACCCGGCTATGAACTCTCAAAGCCGGTCCCCAGGGACATGCTTCCCCTTGGAAGGGTTTACCTACTAAAACAGGGCTACCAGCTGGGGCAAAGCATTCTCATTCAAACCACCACAGGTCAGTAGAAGCTAAGTGGGTGGGAAAGGCAGATGACAGACAGCAGGTACCATTTGTGGCTACATAGGAGCATATATTTCTTCTATAGCTTAGTAGAGTAACAAATGTTTTATAAACAATTAGAAGATAGAAGTTCTAACCTGTTCACAACAAAGATGTGAGAAATGTTAAAGGAGATGCTAATTATGCTGAACTGATCATTACACATGCATAACATATATAATAAAATATAATTATTCAGTAAACAATTATGTGTACTAGTAAATACACACACACAGTTAAAAACAGTGTTTCTGATTTGAATACACCTATTTATCTATTAGGACAATGTATTTGCAAGTGGAATGTTTAGACTGGGAGACTAGGGAACAATACTAAGAACACATTTTTGTCTTCATAGAAATTAGTGTGAACTTTCATAGGCTATTTCATAAACTTATCATACCAACATGTTGGTATGTTGTTAAATACATAAACATAGAAAAGTGCTTGAATTTGAGAATATAAAGTTCAGTAAATCATTTTTCCAATAGCATAATATTTTTAAAATTATTTTTCATTTTATGTGTTATGAGTGTGTTGCCTGCATGTGTGTAAGTGCACCTGGGGAGGTGTCATGCAATGCCCGTGGAGGTCAGAATAGGTTGTTGGATCTCCTGGAACTGGAGTTAAGGATGGATGGTTGTTAACCAACATGTGGGTGCTAGGAATTGAACAGGTGTTCTCCACAAGTGCAGTCAGTGCTCTTAACCCCTGAGCCATATCTCCAGCCCCCACTAGTATAATCTTAGGAAAGTATATATGAGAATTTCATACATGATCACAGTGTATTTTCATCATATTTACACCTCCCTCCCCTGATTTATACCCCATAGACTCCTCTCAAATTCATGTCACTGTGTGTCTGTTTATAGAACTTGTTAAGAGATTTAGGATAGGTGCTTAAATGCTTAGGTATATATTTGCTCAACTTTCTTTAGCCAATTTAATATAACAATAGAATATGTATATTGATTATTCATGACTTGTTATTTAAAACACTAAAATGTACTGTGGTGGTTTGAATGAGAATGTCCCCCATAGGATCCAAATATTTGGACATTTTGTCCCCAGTTGGTGGCACTGTTTTGGGAGGTCTTAGAAGGTGTGGCCATGCTGGAGGAAAAAGACACTGGGGATGGGCTTAGAGTTCCTAGACCTTGCCAAATTTCTAGTTTCACTTTGCTTTGCTTCCTGTGCCTGTTTGAAGATGTGAGTGCTATGGTTTCTACCCTGGCCATGGCCACCCCCTACCACCTCCTGCCACCATGCCTCCCTAGAACTGTAAGCACTAATAAACTCTTCCTTGTATAAGTTCCTTTGGTCACAGTGTTTTATCACAGCAACAGGGAAGTAACTAATACATGTATCTGGGAAACAACTCAAATTATTCATTACTTTTAATTAATTAGTTTTGTTAAACTATTTAGAGTGTGGAAATCATAAAGCTTTAATTTGGGGGAACATTAAATTTCTACATTCTTACATAATCATGCCATTGAATGGATGCCCAACAATGCCTTAATGCCTTGTAATGGCACACAGCCTTTTCATTTTCAAAATTTGTCGATATTTGTAAGAAATTGGTACTGCCCCACCTCAAGCTTTCTTTCCTTTTTCATGTAGGATGGCCTAGTTTTCCACAGTTCACCATGGCCCAGGATCCTCTGTAAGATGTACTAATTTCTTAATGCTTCCAGCCTGTGAAGAGCACTGTGGTCTCTAGACACTATTGTCTTCAGAAAACCAAGCAGCATTGGTGGTTGGAAACCTGGAAACCAGGGAGCAATGGTTTGAACAGCTCTAGGAGCTGACAGCACCCAGTGTCTTATGGGAGTTTGTGTGTATATTCATCAAATTTCTCACAATTGATAGGGCAGTTCTAGAGCTGTTCTTTTAAATTAGTATTTAAACTGGATTCCAGGAAAGGCCGGTGAGATTACAATGCATCTACTCCCTGGGAATAGCCTGCTTGGAGATTCATCCTTCCCCTCCTGTCTCACTTCCAAATCTTCCTGCTTTATTTCCTCTGATCACTTCCAGACTATGCGTACTTAAATCCTTAACTCAGGATACACTTCTGGGAACAAAGATTCAGAAAACTTTCCCCACAGCATCACCTAAACAGATATTCAGGTAGAGAGTGAGAACTTCCACCTTCTAGTGACAGAATTGATTTTTGCAAAAGCAGGACCATTTGAGGCCAGCCTGGTCTACATAGCCAGTTCCAGGCCAGCCAGGGCTACATAGTGAGACCCTGTCTCAACACCTGTGGATATCAACTATCTGTATTTTATTTTGAAAATCAACCATTGCTACAGAAAATCAACTATCTTACATCGGTGTCATTCAGTATGAAGAAAGTAGGCAAAGAACTCATCATAGAATTTTGTTCTCAACACAAAACAATGATAAATTTTGTTCAAGTTAATATCTTTTCTTGTCATAGTTGCTTACATTCACAACACAACTAATTAGCAATGAAAAGCACACGTATTCTACTGTGTCTTAAGGTGTTAGAAAACATTGAGAGGTCTCAATTGGTAGATTAAAAATAAGATTTTATTTAGCTTTAAAGAATTAAAAGGTCAAAAAACTCCACTAAATTTTTTGGGAAGTTTGCTCTTGGAGATTATTTGTAACATAAAGGGTAAATCAGATTGAAGAGTAATCAACTTGGAATTGCCATTCCCCTCTCTTCACACTGCACAAAGTGCAAACAGGGAAGATGCATGCTTTTACTTTAACAGGAATTTTAGAGGCACATGAAATAATGATGTAGAAGTGTTATTTTTAAAACAACAAAGTATTCTGAGGAATGAAAGATAATTTAAGAGGGCATTCTTATAACCTTCACTGATTGGTTTAAAGTTTGAATAATCATTAGACTCCTGACTAGATTTGAAGATAGTCTCTGTATTGTCGACATAGCTAGGTTACTAGCAAGTCTTCATCCACATTAAAAATTCCATCTTGTGAGGTTTGGCTCTGTGAAGTAATGAGCAGTATTTAAATATTAAGCCCAAAGAAAGTAAAGAGGGTCAAATAACTATAGTAAAAACACAGCATGCCTCCACTTTAATAAGCATGTATAAACTTAGATGGTTCATTTTCAATATAAAGTATACCTGGCAACAGTGAATATTTTTAAATCACTTTAGAAATGTTTTATTTCTAGCCATTTGTTAATTTAGGGTTTTTCCATTTCTAATTTCCCCCAATTCAATGCTACACTCTGCTGAATGCTTTGCTCAAGATTTAGTATATCTAAATTTCTGTCTCCACACTGTTCCTTTCAATGCTTCAAAACCATCTAGTGCCAAATACCAGCTTAAATTTTTCAATTTTTCGTCTTAAAATGTCCTCACATATTTTTGTACACTTCACAGAACACTTTGATTGCATAATTTCTGGCATCAGTCTTTTGTTATCTTGACGACCACATACTTATTCCAGGCCTTGTATTTTCCTCTCACTACAGCTCCATAATTTTATCCAGTTTTGTGTATAAATTCTTTTTTTGCCTGGTCATGAAAGCGTATCATGGTCACATTACACATCAGGTCAGAATTCTGGACTTCGGTCCCTGGACCTACCACATGTGCCACTCATCTGCCTTCCTTCCCTTCAGCTCCCTGCACTTTCCCTCACTTGAGGCAAATGTGCTTTTCATACTCAAGGTGAACTTCTAGTCTCCCGCTCTCATTAAGCAGACTGTCTTTCTTCACTTAAAAGGCCTCCTAGATGCTTCCAATATGGTTGACTGAGTAGACTTGGTATTCTTTTCTATTTGCCTTTTCAATCAGCCTGTCTTCCACCCCTTACACGGATAGGGACACTTTCTTGTCAGAATGCCACACAATCACATGGAAGTCCCTTTTCAAGGTATCTTTTAGGTTGAAGTGTCCTAGTAGGAAACTATAGAGTCCCTTCATTCTAAGAATCTAATGATAAATGTACATCTTTCTGTAGATAAGAATATATTATCACACACATGATAGCATTTGACTTCTAAGAATTGGGGGAGCCAGGAGTTGCAGTCCTTGTTTTAAAGTGTTTTGAACAGGGAAGAACATGAAGCTTCCATGTGCTGCAGTATTCAAGACCACAGAGCGGGAAGATCTGCGATTGAATGAGTACTGAACTGTTTATTACTGGGTGATTTTGGATAAATCACTAAAATCTTTAAACCTTAACTGCCCCACGAAGTGTGGATGGTAGTACTACAGGGACACACTGGGTGTAATGAGTAGCACGTGAAATGGTAAATGACAAAGTGTTAAGGAATTTCCCGTGACGCACTATCAGAACAGCCTGGAAGGATCTGAAACTCAGATTCCAAGCTCTGGCTTTTCCACTAATCTAGATGCCTAGCAGCGGGAGTTACTAACTTGACGGATGACCTTGAAGAACGTATTCAAGAGTCAATTTCCTCATCTGTGAGACTAAGGACTTGGTGTGGTTAGCGTCTGGGGTCTTTTCGGGTACCATTCCGGCTACACTAGATTTCTTTTCCCTCCACGCTGGAAGGGCCAAGGCTCAGGTTGACACCGCCACAGCCGTGTGCACCGCCCTGCACAGATGCCCACATTCGGATTTTGGTACTGCTGGGTGCTGCGCACACCCTCAGCTGTTGCCTGTCTTTGGTGTCTCCCGCCGGCACCTTCTGGAGTCCACATCGAGCTTATTTTTATAACCTGGTTTGCGCCCCGAAGCTTTGAAGGCGCCCAGTGACACTCTAGGTACCCTGACGCTGTCACAAGGTGCGAGTAAGAAATCCTCAGCTGACGCCGCCTCCCGCATGGACCCGCCTATCAGAGATGCTAAAGCTGCCTTCCCCCAACTCCTAAACCGAAGGAAAACCGCCCCCCGCCAGCCCCGCTGGGTTCCCGGAGGCGGCCCCGCCACCCCCTGCCTCCGGTCACTCGGATGCCCTTCCCGGACCGGCCCAAACTGTGGCCTCCGGAGCCCCAGCTGGACCAGTTCCCTCCCAGCCTCCCCGCCTCCGCTCCCGGCGCCTGATTGGCCGGCGGCCCGGGGAGCGCGTCCCACGCTCGCGTCCCATTGGCT
>NW_008334195.1:272924-284965 GCF_000622305.1 Nannospalax galili | reverse complement strand
CCTCCCGCCCCGTCCCCGCCGCTCGCGCCCCCTCCCCTGCACCTGCCCCGCCGCCCCGGCCCGCGCGGGCTCCGCATTCATCAAGATGGCGACCCCGGGGGGTTCCGAGCCGACCCCGGCCGCAGGGGCCGCCCGGAGACGCGCGCCGGGTCCGCACTGCTTAAATAAATAAGTCGGTGAATGAATGGCACTTGGGGAGAGGCTGGCGGAGCGTGGGGCGCCGGGACCGGGCGCCTCCGTCCATCCCCCTCGCTCTGGGCCACAAGTAGTATGCAAAAAAAAAAAAAAAAAAAAAAAAAAAAAGAAAAAAGAGAAATATTGGTGATGAGTTGCATGCCCGGCCGCTCGCACGGTCGGTTCCGATGTGGCATTGATTTGTCTCCGAGGGTGTTGCATACGAGGGGGGTGTCTGGGCCGGTGACTTGTTAGTTAACGTCCTGCGCTGCCTCGGAAGATGAGTTATAACGGGACCGGTGTCGCGTCTTCATTCGCACCGGAGTCGTCTTAACAATGCACTCAATGCAGCGAAGCAGAGGTGAATTGATCTCCAGCATGTGCCTTAGAGGAGGATGTGCCTTAGCGGAGGACGGACGGGGGTCTTGTGAGGGGCCCAGCGCGGAAGCTGGGAGCCCTCCTTCCCAGCCCAGAGCCGCGTTTACCGGGAAGTTTCCTATTTAGGACGTGAGCAGGTTGACGGAAATGAAAGTTTATGGAGTTGCCTTTATTTTCGGAAACATTTCATTTTTCTTTTTCTGGGCTCGACCAACCCCCTCCCTCCCCCCCCCCCCCCCACCCCCCCCCCCCTCCTCTCCGTTTTAGGGTTCTTTTTGGAGAAGGAACATGAGCCGTTTGGTCACTTTCGAGTGCGTTTAGTATAAATGAGTCCTAAGCTTTTCAGTATTGGCAGAATTCTTCTTAAGGTCTTTTAATTAATGAGCTTAGACGAGATCATAGTAGACTAAGAAGAGCTGAGGAGATACATCAGGATTAGATTCCTCCGTCTACACTGAGGTTTTTTCTTTCTTTTTTTTTTCCTCTTGGAGTTTCTGAAGGCTTGGAATACACCCTACAGTTTGGGTGGATTATTTCATGGGAAGATGGTTGTTTTGTAGAATTTAAGAAGGATACAGGCAATGCCCAGTTGTAGCCCTTTTATGTTTGCTATGATAAACAAATTCAGCTTATCGTTTTTTCACAGTCCTGGGTCTTTTTCATCTTCAATATGTTAAGTGAAGGTTTGTCATCTTATAAATGTCTGAAGTTTTGTTTGAGGGTCAGTCCCTTTCATTTTGCCATAGTAACGCAGCATTGGAAGTCTTCCATGTTTGGAATAACAACTGGAATTTAGTCATCAGTTTCTACAGTGCTGTAAAATATTAGAGCATGCTTAGAATTTAACTCCAAGTTTGAAAGTATGAATGCTAAAAAATGGGAAGCATTTTGCACATAGTTGTTTTCCAGTGTAGTTGGCGGTTTTCACTACTTAAACATTTGCATTCCTGTTTCCTGCAGCTATATGTCCATTGCTTCAGTCGCTTGTTCTCTCTTGAGGGTGGAGAGGGGCTTCAAAGTTTAACACCACCATGTTAACCGAGTATATTTCTTTGCATTTTTCAGAAGACGGCCAGTATTTTCTAAAGGTTCTCATACCTAGTTATGCTGCTGGATCTATAATTGGGAAGGGAGGACAGACAATTGTTCAGTTGCAGAAAGAAACGGGAGCTACCATCAAGCTGTCTAAGTCCAAAGATTTTTACCCAGGTAGGTGAAATGGTGAGGAAATTGTCTGATGAATCCCCAAAGAAAAACATAGATCTACCTGTGTGCTGTATTGATCAGAGAAAAATTTAAATTGTGGACATTTGTATGCTACTACATTAGCATCTACCGTGGAAATTGTTTTCAGCCTATTTCCGTTGTTGATCATGTTTTTCTTTTCCTCCCCCTTTAGTTGATGTACTGTGTATGTGATGTGGACTTAGTGCAGTATCATACTTTGGATGTTTTAGGATACTTCTCATTAGCACAGAAACTCGAAGATTGAAGGCTAGAAACCTGGACAGCTGGCATTAGGAACTGTGGTTGTTCTGAAGTTTTCAGACATCATTGTGATGACAATTAGTCTAGAGTGAATTCAGAGGGGGCAGGGAGGCTTCCGAAAGAATGGACCATTTACTTCTGAATCCATTCTGGTTCACTGCTTTGTCTGTGGGCCTTGCATGAAGTGAAGGGACAAGCACGTCCTCTTCAGATGTTTAAAATACTTCAAATTGAGTCAAATTGGGATAAGGAATTTACCCTGTGATCATTTACTTCTTGGGAAAATGGTATTTAAAAATCTGTGTTCAGAGCCACGTTTGATGAAACACTTTACAGTGTGGTACAGTAGCCTGCCGGACCATGGCAGGTTTTGTTTTCTAGGTGCTATAATTGTGTGGGTTTTTGTTTCTCTTTCCCCTTTGGCCTTTTTCCTTTGTGTTTACACAGTCCTGCATGTTCATCTTTCTCTTTTCTTTTTTGTTTCCCATAATTTTGTTACTCGATGTATGTATCTTAAGTCTAATGAAGAAATCTCCACAGTGAAATAGTATAACCCACACATAAAATATCGTCAGCTGATTTGCCTTACTGAGGTCAAGCTTTCTGCGATTTTAATAAAATGGGGTCTATTTTATTTTATGGTATAAAAATACTAATTCAATGCTGAGGTGACCAGTACTGCTTATTTCTTCTTTCCTGATGGATAAGAAAAGCTGATGTGCTTCCAGTGATCTAATTCATCAAGAGTTCTTTAGTACAGCAAAAACATCTGGCAGGAATGGTAAAAGAATGCTTGGAGGACTTCTGTTTCAAGGCCAATCAGTTTGTGGTAGAAACCGATTTCACTGGAGAAGATTTTAGACTTGTTGAAGCTGTGCATGCTGAATGCACTGGTCTTTGGACAAATCGTGCATTTGTTAAACTGATGTGTAACCTGTTAGCTACGGCACCCTTCTCAAGTTGGCTTCCTCAAGGTATAGCTTTGCAGATGGCTTTTCTCGTCCCTGAAACTTTCCTCACGCGTGTGCAAAGTTTACTAACATATGCACATTCATACACTGGACAGGTATATTATCATAAACAAACCATTGTCATTTTGAATCCTCTTAGTTTAAATAAAAGCACTCAAAAGAGCTTGATTGCAGAATTAATAACATGATAGTTCTAGGAAAAGAGCAATGGCAAATTAAATATACTGTCAGTAGATGAAAATGAAAAAGCTCTTTGCATTATACATGAGGTACTGTCAGATGTGTAGGGATGTTACAGAAAATTGATGTTTAGCCAAGATATTCCAAATAGTAAATTAAATGGCTTTTCATTTGAATGTAGTTTATTTTTTCAGTGGGTTGGAATGGGTGTGCAAAGAATTAGGTCTTTTGTTCCTAGTCCACTTATGTTTGCATCTCTTCTTACATGGAAGTTGATTATTTTATTTATAGTCAGAAGGATGTTATTTGTATACAGCAAGAATATTCCTTAAGAAAAAAAATGAGAAGCTGGAATGCTTTGAATAATATTTTCTAAGTGTAGTGACGTAACCTGATAAGTATGAGTTAAAATGTCGGCTAAAAGATGGCTTATACTGTGCCTCTCTAACAGGTGGAAACCAGCCACATGCTATGGCATCAATTTTAAGAATAAAACAAATCCTTCTGTTTTCTAAGATGCTTTAAGAATTCTGAATAGTTTGCAGTAAAATAAGATTTTTATTACCTGTTTGGACAGATAGACATCTCTCTTCTTCAGATAGACTATATTAATATTCTTTTTATTCATACTTTATCAGAACCTGTAGAATTATTGAAGGTCTTGGTCTTCAGTCTAATAGCCTTTGAGTTGTTTTCAACTTCTCTTATACATGAGAGATAACTTACTTTGCACATCTTAGATGAGCTGAATTTTAAAACCGTGGTTTATATTGTTAGGTTACAGAGAATTTCCTGTAGGATTTTGCAATAATTTGGCAGCCCCTATTTATGTCTTTCTCACACCCACACGCACACACACACACACACACACACACACACACACTCTCTCTCTCTCTCTCTCTCTCACTCTCACACACACACACACACACACATACACACACACATACACACACAGAGCTATGATTGCTTTATCTGTTACAGAGAATATTTCTGGTGTTTATTTCAGTAAAGCATTTTCCTATTTCATCCTTGATAAGAGTATATTTTGGGAAAACTGCATCTCGGTTTTATAAACTAATGGATTGACTCAAATTGCCGAAATTTTGAAATCAAATATAAGTGTATTGTTAACATTAAGTTAAAATACTAATGTATTTTTTGAAATTTCTCTAGGCTGTTTCACAGAATACAGTCATACTTTGAAATATTTTAAGGCATCTCAAAACAAACGATGGGCACATTGAAAAAAATTGTACCTTAGTCTTTACAAATGTATTCATTTTCCTTTTTGGTCAGATTATATCTTGAACATATCATTAACAACAGTACATTTCTAAGTAATGATTTTTAAACTTTAGCAAAAATGAACTGGTGTGAATTTAAAGTTTTTATAACTAAATGTTGTGTTATGTATTTCAGTGTGTCATATATTAAATGACTAGAGGAATTGTGTGACCCAAAGTTGTAAAGTACATTATCCAATCACTGTAATCAGAAGAAAATGATCTACAAGTAGTTTTTACCTTTTGTTCTATATAATTCATTTATTTTGAAACCTAATCTTACAGAATACAGAGTTCTTATTGGTGGCTTTGGAATGTATCTTTTTTCTCACTTGATTAGAGAAATCTAATTTTATTTATGAATTCTTTGATAAGTAGGTTACATAAAGCTGTTTTGAAGTAAAAAGCAGATTTCTTACTTTAGGAGATATAATTCTATATACATTTTCAGAATGGTGACAGTTTTATTTTTTAATTCATTTGCCTGTCGTCTGAAGATATGTTTCATTTTTCATGGATAGATTGATGTTGCCTGTTAAAATTATTTAATAGGTGTTTCAAATAGGTTATTAAAAAGCGACATTGAATATATTCATTATTGATTGGCAAATATTACAAAGGTATAAAATACTTCCATGATTGTCTTTGATATTATAACACTTATTACTAGATTCATTCTTGCTCTGTGACACTGGAGACATTCCTTATATCAATCAAACAGGAATCTTTGGCTCTAATATTGGAATCTGTGTGTTACATTGTTTGTATATGTTGTTATATAACTAGAATAAATTTAGTATAAATTATTTCATTTTTGCTGCTTTAGTTAAAATTTCAATTTACCTCTAGATTTGTTAAATCCTGACTCAGTGCTGTCCCACTTAGGTGATGGTTAAAAAATTAGAAGTCATGTATCCATTGATATTTTTAATCGGAAGCAGGATATAAGTGCAAATTTCTTTCAGTGAGGAAACCACACCGCACCTTTTTAATCTTGAGTGCGCAGAATTCAGTGTTGAAATTGCATAATAATGAATTGTTTTTTGAAAATCAGAGGAAATAATGAAGTTTTGATGTGGCCATTTTTCTTTATGTTAGGGAGGAAAGGCCTGAGGGTGCTGTTGGTACTACCTGTGGTTTCGTCCCTCACAGCTCCCAGAGTTGTGATCTATACTATTTTCTTTGATCCCAGATGCAAAACATGTTAGAAACATTTTTGATTCACGTTTAAAGGCAAGGTCAGTATATTCATTGAATGGTGACAAGTAGAGGAAATAAGGTATTTTAACCTCCAAACTTGTTGGGTAGCTTTAATAGGAGAGTTATTATCAGACTCTGCTATATTGATTTGTGTGTTCTAAGAGACTTGCTGATACGTGCAGTGTTTGTCTCCTAAATCTTGAAGTTAAGGTGTTTATAATTGACGTGCTGCCTATTGTTATGACGACTTTATATTTTGTCTTGCCATATCTTTAGGTGAAGGAAAGGTACTGTTCATGTAAAGAATAGATTGCTTGAATCTTTGCTTTATTTTCATCTTTAATACTGTTATTTTTATATTTTAATTAGTAATTAATTCTTCACATGCAGGAGAGCATTATTGGCATACCATAGTACTTATGAACAAACGGAAAATCTTTCTTTCACTAATGTCATCAATGCAAATACTTAGTGGCGTGAGATTTCGTGAAAGGTGAATTAGCATGGCACGTGTTAGGTTTTCACTTGATTCAGTTGCTTTTATTTCATTTTGGTACTGGATAGATCACTGAATTAGCAAATTGTTAAAAATAATTACATTTTAGTGTGGTTTTTTCAGGAGTTGTATGGCACAACGTCACTTTGAAATTTGTTTGAAGTCCTCTGTGCTTTAGAAAAGTAGTTAATTTGAAAGTTTTGACACTGTAAGGAAATACTGTAACACTACATTGAAAATGTCATGCCAGATTATTTTAGGAGTAGTGAACAGTGTTGATAAAGTACTTCAATATGTGTGGACTTTGCTTTGTATAACATAGGAAGAGGGGGAAATGATCTTACAGGTGCTCTGTTTAGAAATCCAACAGTCAACCATCAGTCAAAAACCTGTGTATTGTTATAGTTATTTTGCTGTAGCAAAGATTATTACTTTTAACCATTAGTTCAACAAGTCACATTTATTGTGTGCATTATGCCACCTGTCATCTAAAGTTCACACCTTGGTCATAAACATTTTTCTTAAACAACAACATAGAATTTAGTCTTAGATGTTTTTTAGTCCAGTAGCGTTGCACTTTAAAGCATGAGTCTTATGAGCAAGTGTAAAATTTCAGACTCAAGCTGTGGGGTGTGGGGGTAGATGGTGGTGGGAGATTTGTGCTTGATTGCTGTCTCATTTCCATCTTTGGATACAGCTCTAGCATAAAGTTAAACAACATCTGCAGAGATCTGACTGACAGACATCTCTCTGGGACTCATCACTGCAGCAGGTGCATGCAGCTTTGCAGTCTTTTCCAAAAGGAGGTTAGTTTGTTCTAACATTTCTCAGTAGAGCACAGGGAGCAAGTGACTAGAGACAGGAGGTTGGTTGTAACTTGTCCAGTGCTGGTGACCACAGGTAACAGGAATGCACCGGTGGGGACCACAGCAGTGTGTATTTCACGTCGCACTGCAGCTGCTGTGGAGCATCATTAACCCGACCCTCAGAGACTGGAGTGTCATGGTAGGAATTGCAATGTGCAAGAAATGTTGCAATACCTTTCAGGATTTTCAGTGGCCAGGTTGGTGAAGTTGCCATTTTCGTCATTGTCCTCAAAGGCAAAACATTAGTGTTCTCATAGGAAATACTTGCAAATGAAATAATTTCCTAGGAGTCTGATAGAATGCACAGAAGAGAAGGGTCCAGGTTGTAGGTACAGGATATAAAATAAGAACCTAAAAGGAGAAACATTTAATTTCCTACTTCCTCCAGTGCACTTTTTAAACCATGAGTACGTGTAAGTAAGTGGACAGACCTGGTACTTCTTTTTAAAATTATCGGCTCAGGGTAGCACGTGCTCACTTGCTTTGTAGGACAAATAACCCAAGAGAAATGAACTTACTTCTTTTAAGCATTTGGAGACTTTAGGGAATCAAACCTTGCAAAGTATTTTGAAGTGCCCCAGCAAACAATGTTTTTAAGGTTATAGAACTAAATATGAGAGGGTTGCTGAAGCAGTTCTTTTCATTACAACAAAATTAAAGTTCAATCAAATAATAACTGAAAAACATTTATCTTTCAGTGATTTCTAGCGTTCTTGTTATTGATCTGTTTGAGGTATTGACTTAAGTGTGGTACATAATATCTGTATATTTCTTGAGGGCTTTGATACGTTTTATCAATAAATATAGGCATCTCTTATCATAGGCCTGTTCCTTAACTGGCTCTTGAATGGAAACCAATTCCTAATGTAAAATTCTTTGCACAGAATCTGGGAAGGCTCTATGCCATTTAAAAGTAGTTGAAATAAAAAAAAAATGGAATCTGTGAAGGAGTTTGTTCCTGAATTTCCTGTTAGCTTAATTAATATGAATTTTTGCTATACATTGTAATTTGTCCTTACTCAACATTGATAAAGCTTTCGAGTTTACATGGATTAGTTTTTCTAATGTTTTTCTTAACTTGTATACTTTTTCTGAAAGAATATTTCACAGTATTGGTGATAACTATTTAATTCTGAAGTCTTTGCTTGTAGAGAACATAATTTTCATTTTAATTATGAATAGTTGATACTTCACTGGTAATTATCGTAATTAAAAAAGTCCTTTCTAGAGGTCAAGAGACTTATTTCCACAATTTCATTTCTTTTTTGCCACGAAGAGTTTTTTTCGGTGATGATATCGTGACCTGTTTTGTCAGTTCTTGTTAATGTGAAAGTGGCATTTTCACTCATACTCTTCACCATGATTTATAAAGATTTGATAAAGATGGCAAGAGAAAAAGATTTTAAGATTGTAAAGCAAAAAGATGAACATTATGCACGTTGCTAACTGGTAATTTTGTGCTTGGTAAATCTCAAACCATCATATGGACTTTGCTTCCTTGACGTCTTGGTCATGCACGTGCCCGCAGTCCCTCGCTGCACGACTGCTTCCCGCAGGGCCTCTCGTGGTGTCATTGACAGGACTGGTCGAGAATGAAATCACTGTCTTGAGTTTCATTTACAGTTAAATGATTTAGCTGAGAAGATTTATTGAGGAAAATAGAACGTTTGTATCTATTCTCAAACTAAGTTTACTCAATAAATACTGAAAATGAATGCTGTTTTTCTTATTTCTAGGACTACTTTGTTTTATTGATGATCGGTATATTTGTAATTTTTAATGAATTTTACTGTGAACTCAATAATTTTTTTAATTTTAGAGCATTTTTTGGTTATTATGAAACTGAGCATGTACTTTTTGAAATTTGGAAGAATAAGTTCCTTCTCCATTTTATTGATTTTTGAGAATAGTTTTACATGGAAGGCCTTGGAATGTAATTCATAGGATGGGATTTCATACAACTTCAATAACTCAATATGCTTTCAAATCCTGCGTTCCTTTTTCTGTATAATGAATGTTGATTATCACTTCACTTAGCTTTAAAAATCAATGTAATGTTAGAGAAGGTGGTCTTCAGTCTATTGTTAATTTGCTGCTCTGGGATTAGATTTGGGTATTTTAAGATCACTTATTTGTGGGGAGGAGTGAGGAGGAGGAGAGGGGTCTGTTCCATAGCAGAGGAGAGTGCAGCAGACGTGTTTCTGCTTCTCTGTTTATTATTCACACATATTTTAGAAGAATTACAGTTTTTCATTTTTTGAAGTTTCAATTTTGAAATGCCTGTTTATTTCAAGAGTTTAGGTTGCAGAAGAATGAGCTCTTATTTGTAGAGCTTTTCACATGAATTAAAAGCTGTAGAGCTTTTAAATGAATCTTATAAAATTCACATTTTTTATCTTTCCGCAAGTCTAAGGAAAGCCAGAAAAAAAAATCATGAAAGTATGTTTCAAAGCACTTAAACATCAGCAGCAGTCCTGGCTTTCATTGCAGCCTGTAAAATCTTTCTAGTAACTTTTCTTGTTTTCAAGAGTATTTATCAGCTGCTCCCCCTGAGCCTGCTTGGAGACAGGTATTTGGTCCCATCATTAGAGTGACTGTCAAGCATCTCTCCTTCCTTAAAGGAATTTAGCCCAGCATTGCTGCATGCAGTAATTATGCTTTGTGTTACCTCAGGTTTTGTTTGCAATTGTTTCTATATTGTGGCATCTTTGCCACTTAGTAAGTCTGAGGTCTTCTGTTTAAAGGATCTGGAGAAATGGTGAAATTGTGGAACAAAATGAAAGTGAGGGCGTTCAGAAGTGATCTCTTCTAGAACTTCCGTGTAAAAGCTGAGAAAATACAGGGAACAGTTCATGGATGATTTATACAGAGTTGTAATGCCTGTCATCCTGTTAGCTTTGAAATAAACTTTGATTATTTGCTGTTGAATTGTAGTCAGATCTTCGTTCTCTTTATTTACTCTTTAAAAAATCTTTCCGGAAATGACTGAGAAACTATGTTCTTTTTCTTTCCCTGGTTTTAAAATGAGCCATTTGATTTTGAATGATCAGAAGAAAGCTCAGTGGTTCTCTTCCAGTTTCTAATTTTCCTGTGCTTTGATGCCCCGAAACAATGCTGATACTCCCAGACCGTCCACACATTCAGAAAGACGACCTATGCCAGAGGGTACAGCCTGGCTGTGTTCCATTTTCCTGGAGCAATACTGTTTGCAAATGGCAGTGTTTTAAGGATGCTTTGGTTTCTGCAGTGCTTTTTTTTTTTTTCTTTTTATTTCCAGCATTCTTTTTGCTTCCAGTTTTCCTTAGCTCAATTTTTAAAAAATTTTCTGTTAAACCTAGTATTGACCTTGTTGAAAAAGCATAACTTTCTCACTGTTTTACTTTCAAGGATTATATGTATTGTTCATGCTTTATATCTGTTATTAAAAAAAGCTCTATATGTGTCATGTATGGCGGTCATAATGGTTTAAAATGGATCATTAGGATTAAGAAATAAGCATGTTGGGGCTGGAGAGATGGCTTAGTGGTTAAGAACACTGGTTGTTCTTGCATAAGACCCAGGTTCGAATCCCAGCACCCACATCCCAGCTAAGAACTGTCTATAACTCCCATCCCAGGGGATCTGACAGCCTCTTCCATCCTAGGTGGGCATTACCTACATGCATGCAATACACATAAAATAAAAATAATAAACTTTTAAAAATTAGTTTAAAAATAGTTAAAAAAAAGAAATAATCATGTCATTAAGTATAAGGCCACATAAGTAAACATGTTACCTTATTACATCGTAATTTTTAATTTGAACCCTTCCTGTGTCCTTTTTTGACTTATTCATGGGATCGAGTTGTCCACTTTCCTGTTCATTACGATTCTAATGCCATTTTCCTTGTGATGGATGCTTCGGGAGTGCTCACCTTGTCACCTCATTGCATATGTACTTACTGTGGTTTTGAAGACATTCTCTTCTGTGGCTTTAAATCAAAACCTGAAAACTTTGTGACTGTCTTTGATGACATCACATGTTTGATGAAGGTCCCATTGGTGTGGGGAAGTTTTGTCTTCCTTCTTGCTGGTGGCTGTGTTCAGTATGCAGCCAGATGCTTTAAATTGTAGTGCTACTGGAAATGTAAGGGAACATACATGAATGAATGAATGAATGAATGAATGAATGAATGAGCAAACTGGGGTTTCTTGTGGAAAATGTTCCTATGAGATCAGTAGAGGAGATGTAGAAGGCAATCCATCTGTAGTGTTTTCTTTATAGTTTTAGCTTACTTTGATGGAGTGTGTGAAGGATTGACAGGCCAGGTATCGTGGGGTCTTAAGAAATAAGAGGGTGTGTTCAGAGTGCTCCCGGTGTCTCTTGAGCATGCTAAAACCCACCAACTGCAGAGTAGCTCAGAGCCACCTCAGAAACGAAGACCGCCTTTAATGTAAGGTGACTTAAGCAACTCTAGTTAATAAGATTTAGCTGTTAACAACCAGCTTGAAAGAAACTCTTTTATCAGAGGATATCACATTGTTTAAGGCCTCGTGGCCAGATACACAGTCAAGAGCAGAGTCACTAATGATCGCTCTTGAAATATCTTGGAAATCAAACAGTATTAGCTACTTAAATGGAGTAACATTGTTAAGTTTGTATTAAGTATTTTATTTTAAATAAGGTTTCATATGTTTTATCAGCAACAGTGAGGAAGTTAATATGTAATACTGATGGAGTAATTTATATTGTAACTTTTAAGATGCAGGACAAGTTAATTTTATTGTCAAGTAAGAAAAGGTCATGGCAGCTGTATAGCAGAGTAGAATTGATTTCCTTAGGGTTTTCACTTAGCCGAGTACCAAGATGTAGTATAAGTTAATTTATTTGAAACTGAAATCTTATGAAAGTTGAATTTACGATATTTCAGCCTTTTCATACTTGGTAGCCATTTAAAATTTAGAGAGAAGTTATTTTACTATCAAACGCTGAACAGATCTCCCTTCCGCCAGTGCCTGACGTGTAG
>NW_008334195.1:255899-272861 GCF_000622305.1 Nannospalax galili | reverse complement strand
CCGCCTCCCCCACCCCCCCACCCTCACCCCTCCACCGAACCCTATGCACTCTGCCATACATACTGATTCCTGTTCATTCAGGTGTTTGTACCCAAGTGTCTGTCCTTCGGTGTAAACGCATCCACTGGAGTCTAGTCAGTCCATCCAGTTGGTTGTATGTAAGTCATACTCTCCCTCACACAGCAGCAAATAATTCTCAATCTAGTGCTGGCCAATGACCTATATTCACCTCTCCTTTGGGCCTTGTTTAATTGAACTAATGTGGGTCCTGCGCTCAATGCCACTGCTGCCACAGGCTCACATTCCTTGACTATATACCTTGGCTATATAGTTCTTGGTAGCTTTTTTGGTTCATAACAAGATACAAGTTGTTTCTTGAGTTGATGGAATTTCTTAAGTGGCCTGTAGCCCTCCACCTCCTTGGGTTCATGAATCAGCCCTTAGCCTCACATTCTCAATAAATTTAATATAGTCCTTAAATTCTATTGGAGAACAGTGGACTAAAACATCCCTGGAACGAGGCCCTCACTGGTCTGCTTCCTGACTCTTGGCACCTACCAGATGAGGAAATTTGAACCATCGGATGGATGTTTATATGCTCTCTTTGTGATAGACTAAAGCATACAGTGACTTGAATATCTTATTCTGAACCAGTGAGACAAGATGAAACTAAAAACAAAAATCATGAGTATATGATCATAGAAAAGTTTGATAGCTGTATAATGGGAGGATTATGTGTAGAAGTTGACTTGCCTCTCTCAGTAATGGGGCATTGGCTTATACTTAAGGAGGTGCTGACAGGATTTTGAAGGCTGAATTTTAATTCTCTTGGTAGATAAGGGTAGCAAGGTCATTTGAAGTACATAGAAATGAAAATATGAAAAAACCGTGGTATATCCAGGAGTCCAGAAGTAGTTTTGTATTTGTTGGAGAAAATGTGGATTTTTGCTAGTGGGTGGCCTGTTTAGAGTTTAGAGGTAGTATGGAGTTTCTTGGATATTTCTGTGTGGGTGTGTTGGTGGGTGTAGGGAGGTATGATAGATACTTGTACAGGTAAGAAAAATATATTACATATAAAAAAACCACAATTATTAAATATTTATCTTAGAAGTACTCAATAAGAAAATTATTTTAAAATTCCATCTATTGCATCTATCAAATGACTGGCAGTGATACTATGATTGAAATATATCTGTGTAGATCAAAATGGTGATACTTGTGCTGAGGATTGTTCCAGTTTTCTTTATGTAGACTTGATTATTCTGAAATTGAAGAGTGGCTTTCTGTGTAGGAGACAGAGCAGAATCAAAACAGGAAGGAGAGGGAACCGGAAATGCAGAATACATGTCAAGAAATCTTAATGATGTCATATTGTGTGTATATCTGGGGAAGAGTAAATTTTGAGGGTCAGATGTCAACAAAAAGTCCTTTGCAAGCATGCATATGAGCTCTGGAGATAGACCCCTGGGTTTGGCACTTAACGTGTGTGTTGCCTGGACCAGCATATTTAAGGTAGTAACTTGATTGCCTTCTTCAACTACTTTGCTTTTGACACATAACAGCTAACATCACGTATGGGGTAACATGTTCATTATTTACTACATTTCTTGACCATATAGTCCTTGGTAGCTTTTTTGGTTCATGACAAGTTACAAATCATTTCTTAAGTTGATGGAATTTAATGATATACACAGTGAGTGTGTGTGTGTGTGTGTGTGTGTGTGTCCGCACGCGCACACGTACTCATGCGCACACACCATTCTTCTTAATGTATGAATGAGATGAGATCTCACTCTGACATCAAAGCTGTGGTTTATTATAGAACCTTTGTCGGGCTATGCCAATGAAAGTAAAGACTGAGTTACTGCTTTCTTAGTGGGTTCTCTGTTTATGCCCATATTCTGTTTAGAATTTTGGTTTGTTGCTGAGATTTGGTAGTATTTCAGATTCTTGGTAAATAACTTTTATAAAATAATTATAAAAAATGACTGGAAGAAACATGGTGCTGTTTTTCCTCTTAGAAAATTAGATTAAAAATCCACATTTTATACTAATTTGAGAAATTATTGGCTACTTCTGTAGTACAACATTAAAAATTGAACAGCTGAAGTGACATTAAGTACCAGATGGGGATTTAAAATAAAAACATTCAGTGTGTAATCTTTATTTAAGTGCTTTTCATAATTCAATAATACCAGTTGTTTAACTGAAGGTTGAATTCAATGTATTTTTTAAAAGCTTTAAAAAAGTCTTATTGTTGTGGTATCCACTTTGTGGCATGCTTTCATAGCGGGACATGACTCATGCCTTGCTTTTAAAGTGAAAAATAATATAGATCAGGACTAACAATTTTTGCAAAGTAAATCCTGATGTTTTGATGAAGTTTTAGATCTGTGTTATTTTAAAATAAATTTTAACCTGTTTATTTTTACAAAGTCTGCCTTCAGAACCACATTGTATTGTATTTATTCTGTATACAATTGAAAATGTCCAGCCATGTTTTCTTTATGGTACTGTTTTAAAGTCATACTTCTCCCATATTTATTTACTCTGACTAAAAGAAGTGTCTTGTTCCTAAGACTTTATCACATGTTTAGCTAGGTTGGTGTACTTGACATCTTGTTTAAAAACTGGAAATCTCAGCATAGGAAAACACAAACTGTGTTAATAAGATAGGCGTGCCATATGTGGCAGTTTAGGTTGGCATAGATCTCACATGGCACGCTCAAGGTACTGGCTTTTGCTGTGTCGTTTCTTGCTGGTATGCTTATAATTATTGATCATTAGATCATAGGTCTCTACTTTTGACTCTGGTAAAATACTTTTTTGGTGATGGAATTATCTTGGTGGGATTTGTCTTAGTAACTCACTTATTCTTTGAAGTATGTCACAGTTCATGAGAAATGAAAAGTCTGCTTGAATGGGAAGTGTGTGTTTATCCTATGTGTCTATATCTACATATATACTGCATTTTTTTGTTAAGGAATAATAATACTAGTATACTTGCCCAGTGGTAATATTACATGACCAAAAGGGTTTTTTTGTTGTGATTATTTAATAATTGAAATAACATTTTTAATTTTAGAAAAAACGTATATGTATTTCTGGGAAAAAGTTTGAGCTTCTGTGACGTTCACAGGAAGTTCTTAAAAATAAATTGTTATAAATATTGTCCTTCAATGACAGTATGTTCAACTTTGAATTCACACTGCTTTCTTGGATATGTTGGTTTAAGATTTTTGAGAACTATTTTTAATCAGAGGTTTTTTTAAAGGCCTTTCAAACCATTAAGTCTGTAAGTAGAAATCATTGTGTATTGAGGATAATTTTTAAAGGGACAATTTTAACCATTTACACTATGTAGAATAAATACAATTCTGTTTGGGGAATATTTTGAAGAAATTTTGAGTTTCAGAAGTATTTCGGTTACTACTTCATTTTTTTTTTCTTTTTAGTGTGTTAGGTACATTCCACCTTTTGAAGAACTATATTCTGAATTTTCTCTGCATATGCTTATGCTGTTTCTCTCAGAATTAATGGGGAGTGTGATGATCTCTTATTTAAAATTCCAAGCGCACCCAATAAAAGTTGCTAAATGTTTATTAATTAGGGCTCATGATAGCTTAGGTTTCTATTAGTGATATTAGTTCCTAAAATATTAGGGTCAGATAGGAAAGTAGTAAGGCAAAATAAAAATGTTTTGTGCAATGTCAAGTACATAATGAACCTGCTTGTTTACTTCTAGGCCATAACTTTGTATCAGATTACTCACAAATTTGAGTTTGGAAACATGGTATTTATCATTTAGATAAGAGTCACCAAACTGCTATATTAATTCATTCCTTAAAGGAAATCAGATAAGTGTGGATAAGGTGACAAGAGCTTTCTAATGCGTTCTCTGGAATTCTGAATTAATGAAAACCTGTAGTGATCAGGCAAATGAAACGTGAGAGCAGGGCTGTACCTTCATCGTGATACCAGAACTCCAAAATTGTTTCTGTCCAGAGATTATTTATATGGAATGATTCTCAACTTCCTGATTGAGCCCTTTAAGATTTTGCCTTTATTTTTAAGTAATAGATGGTTGCTAATCAAGAGACTATGTAAACCATAGACTTAGTGTTGCAAAGGTCTAGAGAACTTGTCATAATATAGGCAAATCATACAGTTAATAATCAGTCTAACCAAACTTTCATGAATATACTTTGCATACACTGCAGCACAGTTAAGGATTGATCACCCCCTTTCACTGTGCCTTGATGCCTTCCCTGGGATGCATCATATGTGTTGTTGCTGCACCAGTCTGGATTCTCGTTCTGTGGCTTACTACCTAACACATTTCAGTCAATTTTTAAGTTTTCTTGGACCTCCACTTAAACCCTCCTTATTGGGGTTTTCTCCCTTAGGTGTTAGTTTTTATCCAGCTCCCATTAAAGAACTAAAATCATATAGCAGAACTTAAATCATATGCTAACCATTTTATAACCAATCTTTTTTTTTTCAATCTAGGGACAGGAATTTGAAATATTAAACCATCACATGAGACATGACTTTATCTATATTATTGATTCTTGAAAGTTAAAAATTCATTAGCCTCTCCTTTTCAATTGTGCATGCAAATAAACAGCACGGGAATCACTCATCAGACTGCGAACGTGTAGCAATAGGTCCGATGCATGCAGAACCTTTAATACCGGTTTTCACAGTATCTTGAGATCGGCACACCCCTTGCCTATTAGTATAAAAGGAAGTCATAGTGCATTAAACAGTGGACTAGATTTGTAGCTGGGTAGGTGGTAATTTATAAAGCTTGTTATTCAGATTTTATTTTTATCTGTGGAAGTAAATGGATTGCTTTTGGCAAGGTCTTTAACTTTTAATTCATGTGCTTGTAGTTTCCATAACAGAACCAGAAATTTTAGTGTTGTAATTCTACTAAAAGCATCTTTCAGAGGCCTCACTTTATTCCTTTCCATTTCTTAACAGGTATTTGCATTTCCTATGAGTGATCACATATATTCTTACCTGCTGTTATGCTAAAATTTCATATATGTCCATTTCTTTAATAATCATTGTGTATACTTCTCTTTTCAAATGACATATTAAATTAGATATTCTATTAAATATGTGATTTATCTCCTACCATAACAAGACTAACACTGCATTTTCTTTTGCATGACTACTCTTGTAAACAATAAATTTAGTAAGATCAAGTGATTCCTCAACTACTTTGTGAAAAAAAAAACTTAGTGAATATATTTCATAGTGCAATGTTAATTTAGAACTAACAATGTTAGTTATTTAGAATTTTTCGCTTAAGGTACTAGATGATATAAATAAATTAGAGAAAATGAGAATATTTGCTAAATGTTGTTTAATTTCAAAATATATTTTGTAGGCCCGAGTTTTAGAGCAAGACATTTATTCTCAGAGGCATAGAATCTGCACAGAGGCTGCTCGGAGCGCTCTGGAGTGCTGGAAGGCCATGGAAGGACCATCGTGCACTACGCTGGCTTAGTGACAACTAAGAGCTTTCCCTGGTTCCATATTGGTGTGTGCTTTAGGAAGCAGAGAAACTTAAGCCAGGCTGTGGACAGTGATGATAGCACACATTTCCTTTTTACTTGAAATGTTTTTTCCCCTTTTCCTTTGTAACTAAGATCACATGCTATGTGATCAGTTATTGGTGGCCAAACTTCCTCCACCATCCTCATTGATGATCTTATTTCTGATTTCACAGAGAAATTTAAAGTAGTTGAGAGACACATCCAAAGCTGCTGGTAACAGATTTACCACCCATGTAAGTGCATCAGTGCCTACGTCATCTCTTTTTTTGAGACAAGCTCTCACTGTGTGTTCCTGGGGGCTGCCCTCCTGTCACCTCCACTTCCTGAGTAGGTCTGCACATGTGCTTTACTTCGCTCAGTTACACTGTTTTGCTCTGCTGAACGTAGACCAGTTTCTACTGTAATTGGACATTCCATTCCATCTTACCCGTTTCCTCATCTCATATCAAATCTTTAATATGCTTTTTTTTTCATGTATATTTCTCTTTATTCTATTTCCCATTCCAGTTACTATGGTATTAACAGTTTTAAAAAAATTGATTGTCCATATCTTTTTCCTGATTCTCTAGAAAACCCATTTCGTTTAGAGTTTTGGCCTTCTCCCTGCAAATCTGCTGCATAGTGACCCATGACTTCCACAAGGGTCACTCAGTGTCAGCTCACAGTCTTCTCTATACTCCACAGAGCTCACAGCATAGTGTCGTGGCGCCCTCTTTATTTTGCTTCCAACACATCTCTGCCTTGCTGACTGTAACTTTGATTTGTATTTTCTGGATTCTTGTCATTTCTGGGCTTAGGCCTTGACCAGTTTTCTTTTTTATGTAAGCGTACTCTGCTTGTGACCCTACCTAGTGCCGTACGATGTGAGTTCACAGCATCCTTTAGTGTTTGTATCCATTGAGGACTTCTCAGACACCGACGTCATGTACTTGTATGTGTCATAGAACGTTGGAATGGAAAGGACTTCAAGTATCCTGGTTCCCTCCTTTGCTCAGTCCTTTGTCTCTGGTCCTCTTGTATGTGTTCATAGCAGTGCCATTCAGTTTGTTTCTAAGCCCTGACTCTGGAGCTACCTTTACCTTCTCTGTCAAACTCCCCATCTAATTCATGAATGTAATTCTGACTGCATTCAAGACAGTCATCTTAAAGGAAGCCAACTAGCTTAGACCCAAACGGGTATTAAATGCAGAAGAATGTGTTCTAGACAGGCATTCTGTCATAAATTAAACTCAAGCTGTGATTGGCTGTGATGTCTGTTAAAAACACTTTCTCCTAAGTGGAAGACAGTAGTCTGTCCTGGGTAGATCAGTCGTATATCCTAAAAAATATATTTCAAAAGATAAAAGATTGGAAAGGCTAGATTCATTTTTGGTTTTCTATTATAGGAAAATATGTAAGACAGAGTATGTTTTAAGGAATATCATGATAAATATGTCTGTTATAGACTAAAAATCAGTTAGGACACTTGAGTTTTCAAGAGGAGCTAAGTATAAAGAGAGTGGACTGTCATTAGCATTTGAAAAAAGGAAACTGATACTTGTGATAAGGAGCATGGAAGACAGGGGCAGTCTAAGTGAACCAGACACGGAGCACTGCCTGGTCTCACATGTGGGCGCACAAAAAGGGTTGAGATACAGAAATAGAGCGGAAACCTGGTACTGTGGAGGAGAAAGGAGGGAAGAGGGGAAAGTAACTCAGAGGAGACAGATCTGTAGGATGAACAAGTCTATAAAGCTAGTATGTACAGTACGGACCCATAGTAACCAGTGTATATCAAAAATTTGTTGACCATGTAGATTTTATGTGTTGCTGCCACAGAAAGTTATGGAGGAGCGTGATCACAGTGCTCGTTTGCACGACAGTAGTGGCTTCTCTGCTTTCAATGAAGGGCTGGCTGTGTCATCTGCACACCTTGGGCATCACAGCATAGTGTGTACGCTTACAGTAGGTTGGAAACAGTAAGATTAGGTTGTCAAGGAAGGTAGGCGGGATGCACAGCTTGGCTCTGGAGTGATCAGCATGTGTGAGGACATAGGTTCAATCTCCAGCACCAAATATGTAAGTGAATAATACATGCATTTAGAGGACCAAATACCCTAAATATAGTATGTATTTTATGTGATACATAGGGCACACATGCATTGTGGATGATAGACCTCCACTGACCCACGTTGAACGTGTGCTGAAGGAATAATAACATATATGAGGATTATATTTTAAGGAAACTACATCGCAACAAAATAAGTGATCTTCTTGGCAATTATTTTTCTTTAAAATATTTTGAGAGACTCTTGTGCCTACAGCACAGAATTTATTGGTTTTAGTGTCCATGAAAAATGACTTTCGTTGACAGACGACTTCAAAGTTAATTAGATTTAATTGACTATTTTAATGTTATGTTACTCCATGGTATAGCAGTTAGTAAAATATTGTGTTGCTATCCCTGATATTTTGACTTGGTGTCCTTCGGGTATTTACTCAGGAGTTGAGGATTTGCATCATATGGTAGACCTGCTTTTAGTCTTTTGAGAAATCTTCATACTGATTTATCTAGAGGCTGGACTGGCTTTCACCCCTCCAGCAGTGTGTCAGGGTTCCTTTTCTCCACCAGCGGCTGCTGTAATTTGTTTATTTAATGATTGGGGGAAGTTGAGTCTCAGCGTAGCCTTTCATTTTTGTTTTCTGGTTATTCGTGATGTTGACGCTTTTCATATGTAGTTAATTATTGGTAGTTCATATTTTTTGCCTTTTTGAGACAGAGTCTCCTTGTACCCCCAAATGGTCTCACTACACAGACCAGGCTAGCCTCCATCTCCCAGAGATCTGCCTGCCTCTGCCTTTAACCTGGGATCAAAGGGATGCACCACCACTGCCGCCTTTGTGTTTCATCTTTTGATGATTTTCTTAACTGAGTTAATCACATTAAACAAGCTGAAGCCATCTCAGAAAGAGAAATATCATGTTTTTTCTTGTTTGTGAGGCCTAGATTTTAAATAGATACATAAAATAAGCTGTGTTTAACATGTGTAACATGAAAGAAGTCTAGAGGAACCACATGGACTAACAGGAGGGGTGAGAAAAGCAGGGGAGGTCCATCACGCTGAAGAATATGTTCGGTATGCAGTATACACTCAGGAAACTAAAGAACTGGGAATGTCATGGTATTTTTTACGTTGGTAGAATCATTCAGCTTTTACAGTCTCAACGTGATATTTTTAATGAAATAATTATGACATAACAATTTTGACCTCTTTCTCTAATAATGCTGGGTTTTTTGCTGTGTTTCACTGGCAGAAGATGATTGACAAATGGGAAACACTTGCAGATTAAGACAGATTAAACCAATGAGGTTTTCAGCGCACAAGGGAGACCACAGAGCACATTTGTTTCATCTTGCTGGTAAAAAGGAAAACTTGATCACAGCTTCCTATGGCTCAGCGGTTAAGGGCAGTGACTGCTCTTGGTGAGGACCCAGGTTCGGTCCCCAGTACCCACATGGCAGCTACGAACCATCCTTAACTCCAGTCTGCAGCGTCGCATGACAACGTATGCTGACACGGGTGCCCTCACATACAAACAGGCAATATACTCATACACATAAACTAAAAATAATACACAAAATATATTTTTAAAAAGGAAAACTGATGATCACAGCTTCTTAGGCTGTAGGGACAAGAACTTGGGTTTGTGTACTTGATTTCGTATTTATGTTTGGTGTTGAATTTAATTTTTGTGGCTTCCAAAACTGGCTTAAATTTCATGATTTAACACATTTTAAGTATCCTTATTAATTGCCCATTTCTTTCTTAAATCATGCTTTACACTAACGTTCACTTATGGGATTATATGGATTTGCTGAAATGATTTCCTACCCGTTGTTTTGGAAAACTTCCTGCTCTGCGCAGCGTCCAGGAGTTTCTGTAGCTTTATCAAACTGCAGCCTCATAAAACAAAGTACTGAAATCTTGCAGTCAGTTTTCAGGCAATTGAGTTGCTTTTCAAAAGTCCACCCATAGTTGATTTCAAGATGCTCCTCATCTTTACAAAGTACTTTTGCATGTATTTCTTTAAATTTGGAGGTAAATTAATTTGTATAATATTTATTTGTGTATCTTGCCTACAAATAGTAATTACATATTGATTCTTAAAGTGTTTACTAAACATGGACACTTGGCTGTGTATAGAGTACACAAAAATATTTAGGGTTAAATCTCTTAATCCAAGGGATCGCGAGGAGAGTCGAGAAAGGGTTAAGATTACGAAAGGCCTTTTTGTCAGTACCATGTAATCTGGACTTTTGTTTGCCTTAAATTGGCTCACATATGGCATGTTAAAACGACTTTCTGAATTCTTAGTCATTTGCCTCTTCAGCATGTTATTTTGACCCCCAACACTTTTTCAAAGATAGTGCTTGCATTTATCAGGTAATTATTTACTTAGAATTTACACAAAAAGACATTAAGAATGGAATAGTTGGTTAACTTAGAAAATGAAGTTATTAAAGTAACTATTTGATGACACTTTTCCATTCGAAGTGACCACCAATTTATATAGCTGTTTAAAGCTGAAACTGAAAGCTAGTTGCTGTGAGATGTTTTACATTAAGAGTCCATTAAAGGGATGGATGTGTGAGGGAACTAAATGAAATGATTTCAAATTAAATATGAATGACCTTTCCAGGATAGCAAGGGATGCTTCATACTGGATGCTGAGCACGTTGCTGTTGTTGTCCCTCATGTTTTGTGATGTTCATTTCCATTGCTGAGAGTCTTTAAATGTACAGCGTGTGCTTTCTGAGACTCTTAATACTTAAAATACAAATGCAGGAGAGCAGGTTGCCCGGCGAGCCCTGCACTGCGCCCTTCCTGACCATGGCCAAACCAGCTGGGCTTCGTGGTGGCGGCTGCAGTAGGATCGGTCAGACTCGTACAGTTCTCGTGTATCCTGGCTGGCCTTGAACCTCTGTGTAGCCAAGGGCGACCTTGGACTCCTTGTCTTCCTGCCTGGCCTCTCACGTGCTAGGATTCCTGCATTCTGCCACCGTGTCGTTTTGTATGGTGCTGCGGAAATCGAACCCAGGGCACCTTGAGCACAGTCCAGCGGCCTCATCCACAGGTCCGAAGTAGCATCACTGAGATGGGAAGGAACACGATCACGTGATCTAAACCTACAGTTAGACAGGCTTCCCTAGCCCAAACCCAGACAGACCGAAGCCGTGGTGTGTGTGACGCAACCTCACACTCTTCTGCCACCTCCTCTAGTGTCTGTCGCACAGTGGTTCCCAGACAAGGGGCTAAAACGGGGCAGTTTAGTTATTTCTCATTCCAACCACTGTTTTGAGCTTCTCCGGTTCGTTGCTGTTACCAAACTTTGTTTATCTCTATTTGCCTCCCATCCTGTACCTACTTGTCAAGTTTTCTCTCCTTTACCATCCTAGAAACTCCCTCCACACTTTCAGTTCTGTAATAGGGCTTGCTTCAGTTTCTGCAGAGCACCCCTAAGGATTTCCATCAGCTTCCTTTTCTACTTCGAATTACTATGTAATTTTACCTTTAATGCTTGTTTACCACGCTAGAAGGGAAATTTTAGACTTCTTTTAAGACTGTCATTTATTGTGTCTCTTTTTATCTTTATCAGACTCATGTTTCCTTACCTCATTCTTTTGTGTGTCTCTTAAATTTTCTCATTAGATCCTTTTCCTTGGCTTACTAATATATTCAGTTTTTATATGTGTTAAATTATAAAAACAAAACCCGAATTGCTCTGGTTGTTCAGAGCCTCTCCGTGTCACCGCCTACCCTTGATAAGTATCAGACTTTGGACAGGACAGTACGTCTGCTGAGGTTGTGTGTCCTCCGCACTGTTCCTTCGGTTGTTCGCCTGTTTCACAGTTCATTTTAATTTCTTAGTTCATTGATCACTGAGCTACCCTCTTCACTAATCCAGCTAGCATGGCCTGCTCCCGTTTCTGCTCTGAATTTGATCGCCTCTCTCTTATTTTGCTGCTTTCCCCTCAGTTCTCCTGGCAGTCTGAACATTTTCCTTATTGTTTGTTTAAGATATTTCTGCAGCATTTTGATGAATGCCTCTGTTTTATGAGATTTTATTATTTTGTATGATGTGCGTGTGTTTGTGGAGATGCCACTTGTGTGCAGGTGCAGTGGAGGCCAGATGATGGTGTGGACCCCCTACAGCTGGAGCTACGGGTGCTTTCAGCTTTCTGACATGGGTGCTGAGAACCAAACTCAGGTCCTCTGGGAGAGCAACTGCTCCAAATGACTGAGACTTTTTCCAGCTTCTTAGTGTCCCTTTAATGTCACCTTGTCATGAAAGCATTTGACTGAAACCCTTTTAGGACTCCTGTTGTATAGACATCTTGTTATTGTGTATTTTGTGTGCTTAAAAATAAATGTGATTACTTACACTTTCTTTAAAAATCTGTCCATAAATTTGTCCTAAAAAGTGTAGGTTGAGCTGGGCGTCGTGGTGCACACCTTTGATCTGAGTACTCAGGAGGCAGAGGCAGGGGGACCTCTGTACATAGCGAGTTCCAGGCCAGCTGGGGGGACTTCTGTACATAGGGAGTTCCAGGCCAGCTGGGGGGACTTCTGTACATAGGGAGTTCCAGGCCAGCTGGGGCTACAGAGAGACCCTGTGTCAAAAAGACGAAAAGAAATGTGTACTTACTGTGCTCATGTTTTTTCCCAGGATATTTGGTGATTTGTTACATGAACTCTTGTTTGAATACCAGACTTGCATGCGTGTGTGTGCATACACACACACACGTGCACACACACGCAGATGCACACGTGCACACACGCGTACTCTGTTGAGGCTTCCAGTTATGCTCTTCATCAGCCAGGAAGCCTGCTCCGATTACCCAGGCCTGGTCACCATGATGTCTTCTGTGCTCATAAGCAATTCATGTTTCTCATGCTGCTAGTGACTCAAATCCTTGGCCAGCCAGTGGATGTTAGGTGTGTAACTAAAGGCCAAGGTGTTCTTACTCATATCTTCAGTATGAAGGTCTATCCATGCATCACTAAGGTATGCCCATGCTAAGGTAGAGCGTCTGCTTGGCCTCGGGCGCTGTTTCTGCCTGCTCTCTCTGTTTGGACTCTGCAGCATCCGCATGACCAGTGCTCAAAGCTACTAGTGGTGCCATGTGCTGCCCCTACGTGCCATGCCTCCTTCCCGTGACTCCTCTGATTTTCATTCATGCTCAGAAATGGAACGTTGCATGTTGCATGTCTCACTGGGTAATCGGAGAACTCAGTGTCGCAATATCAAAACCATATTTTCTACATGTACAAAACAGCCTTTTATTCTTTTTGTTTCCTATTGTGCTGACTGGCGCTATTCTCTTTCAAGTTGCCTAAATGTCCTGCTCCCCAAAACCCCACCGAGCTCAATTTTAGTCCTTTCCTCTCTTTAACAATTGAATTGTTGCCAGTTCTCAGCTCTTGAACTCATGAAATATGGCTTCAGTCTATGGATAATCTGCCCTCTTTGTGGTGTTTCCCAAGACAGGACATTGGACCTTCTCTATGGGCTCTGTGTAGACTTAACTGGGGTGACAGATAATCTGATCTAAGTATACTTTATAATGCCCAGCCAGCTTTGTTTATTAAATGAAAACAAACCCCAACAGTGTAATAAGAAATTTGAATTGTATCTCAGAATCCTTTTTCTATTTCAGTGCTTGTTTGGCTTTGGGTCCTGGGAACTTGATATTTGTAGTGTCTGTTCTTTTACGTTCTCTTTTTAGATTCAAGTAGAGGCATTTATTAACTTAGAGTTACCTCTTCCTTCCCCAGGATGAGTTTGGTTCTTTCAGATTAAAGGATTGGATGAAAGGAAGTGAGCAAAAACTTTCTTTAAAAGTTTATTTAGGCTTGTATTATGATTTTCTTGTGAGACTTACTGAATCTTTGGTGTACACAGACTAGCCATTAATGCCTTTTTATGAGGTGTGTAAACAATGACTCTCATAGAATGTGTGTTTGAATATGTGAAGGTCTATGTTGGAGGTCTCCTGAAATACCTTTATTGGAATCATTTTTAGGCTTTTCCTGGTCTAGTCAGTTGGGTCTAACAGCCTCTTAAACACTGTTGCTGAAGATCCCTCACCCTTTTGTGCACATCTTTTTAAAAAATATGTTTTTATCAACTTTTTGTATATTTAATGCACAACATTGTAGTCCTCTTTAGACCCCCTTCCCCATCAGCACCTTCCCACAGGCTGCTGTGGATTTCATGCATTCTGTCATTTTTGTTAATGATGACTATTGAGTCAAGTTAATGTCAGTGTCCCCTTACATCCCTCAGGGCAGTTCATCCACTGGGGTCTAGTCTGTCTAACTGGAGTCATTCCCTTGAAGAAGACCACCTCTTCTGCTGTGATATGGACAAGGGGTCCCAAGTTCAGCTGTTTATTTTTTGTCAAGAGCCACATGGCCCACTTCAAAAATTACTAGAGATAAATTATTCCGTTACTTTAGCATGTTTTCTTCCTATGGCCTCTCCACGGTTTACGTACAAGCTCAGCTACAGAGGCAGTCATTGGGTCTTACAGTAAATACAGGAAAGCCAGGATAGGAAAAGTGGATGCCTCTTGTGAGCACCGAGGTGTGAGGGGATGTTTTCTTGGTTTGCAGTGCTGTAGGGAGTTCCTCAGGAAGAGACCACCTTCCAGCAGTTTTTGGCTTTTCCTTTCACTGTGAGGGCACTTCCTTCCTTCTTCCTTTCACAGCAAAATTCTATTTTTTGAGTTCTTCCCTAATTTTTTTTTCAATCCCCAAAAGTTACAATCAAGTCCCATTGTCTTCCAAAGTACCTAAACACCTCTCACAGAAAATGAGCTCAATTAAAAACTGGAAAACGAAAAATGAATTTTATTTTCTATAAAAAATACTCACCTTTAATTTATGTGCCCCCCCCCGCAAAAAAAAAATTTAAGAGGTCAGTTACGATCCTAAAACCAATGCATTAAGCTTTAACAAAGGACAGCCACACAGCGACATTTTAGGCAGCAGACCAGGAACAGGCCCAGGCCTCCCACCTTATCAGGGGGTAGAGTGCTGCTCCATCTGAGTTTGGTCAGTGAGCCCTCATGTTCAGAACTGCCTAACCTACTTCTCAGAGTGTACCCTTGTATAAGCAAAACGTGACTGAAATTCTGGCTTAAATTTTAAATTTCATTTTATGAACAATGGCTTCAATAACGTGTACTGAGCTTTTCTTGTTTATAACCAGGTACATTTACGTGCCTTGCTGGATCTAGAATTTAATCGTGCCTAAGGGACCTGGAGCCTGGCTATAAGTTACTGTATTTTGTGTGTGTTTATTATTCTATACCCATTCATTTCCATTCTTCTGTTTTATTAACTTTCAGTTATTCAAATCTACTAAATCAGAAACTATTTATTTCAAAGTACAAAAGATCTGTTCTGATAAAACCTTAAGGGACATTTTTTTCCAGCTCCAGATAAACTAGCTACTCTTTTTTCTTAATTGTAGTTTTTCTATAAAACTAGTATCAACTGGGGAATGTTTGGGGACACTAACTTGACACAGATGACAGAATGTACGAATTCCAACCCACCTGTGGCTCAGGGACCATTGTGAACAATAGAAACAATTTTTCAAAAATTCATCACAATTAAAAAAAACTAATATCAAAGTCAGTAAAACGTGTTTTAGGACTTACTGTAGTTTTACTGAGGAATGTCTAACAAATATATTGGTTTTTATATCTACGTAAAACACTGTCCTGGTTTCACTGAACTGAACAGAAATATCAGTAAGACTCGTAAAGAAGAAAACAAACTGAAAAGCAGCTGTGAAGAAGACACTGCCGAGAGTTTGTGAAAACATAAGTGGTTAACACTTAGCTTACGGTATAGGCTGAGGTGAATCAGAATCACTGTATCTGTTTAAGAATCTTAATGTACTTATATAACTATATGTCAGTGTTTCAAAAATAAACACTATCACAGTTATATGGTATGGAACTCTGTGTAAACCCTAAGACATAAAATTGAATGAGGTTTTAACCTTTTAAAAAGATCTCCATTTCTAAATATACTGTTTCATACAGAAAAACTCATTTTTAATGCTACTACCATTTAGATGTTTGCACGTGCACCTCTAATCTCTATGTATCAGATTATTACTAGTCACAGTCAATTACTTTCTGAGATCCTTGGAACCTGCCTGTGGATATAAAATCATCAGATTTCATTGGTAATGTTTTTTACCTCTAATTAACATGAAGCAAACTTTTATGTATCTTCCTCAAATATAACTCATTTTTTTAACTTGTTGATATTTCTGTGTGTATTTCATACAGAACATCCCAAACTATCTTATTCATCTATATACCCATATCCAAAATGGCACCCTCCCATAGTCTCCCCGCCCCCACTGGAGCCCATATATTCTGTCATCCCTGTTAGTGTCCACTGTGTTATCAGTGTCCCCAGCTGTTACCCAGTGCTTGTCCATCCACTGAGTCTGGTCAGCCTATCTAGAGTTCCTTGTTTAGGAAGATCAGCTCTTCCTCATCTAGCAGCAAGCAGTTGTCAGTATTCCTTTAAATAAGATTGGGGTCTGCTGTTCATTTTCCCAGTTACATCCTGGGTTACTGTCTGGGAGTCAACCTGGCCAACAACTCAAAAGTCTGGCATTGTTTCTTGTTATGCAGCCTTTAACTATACACATGGACTCTTAAGGAATTGCACTGATCTCTTTAATCTTTGGTTATACTTTCCTTTCAGGTGTTTAAGACCATACAGTTGGCCCAGATAAACCAATTTATTTTTACTTTTAAGGTCGTTTGAGGATATGTTCCTCAGGGGTCACATGGGCTTGGGAGGAGCCCCTGACTCCTTTCTTTCACCATTCCATCTATGTGAAGATAAGTCAAAGGTCCTGCTCGACCATGGCCATTTGACTTGGAAGCATACAGGAAATGTTTCCTCTGTGGTGACCCTCCCTGTAGACTGGAGTCCATCTGGTGGAATCTGCACGGCCTCCTTGATCAGGAGGACAAGTGATTCACCACAGTTATAGGACATTTTGAGAGATACTCATAGTCCCCTGGAACTTATTCAACCTAGGAGGACAAGGAGCAAAAAATGTCCTTTATGTTCCCCTGACCAAATAAGTATAGGCCCCAAAGTATGGCTGTTAAATATCCAATAAGGTTAGTTCCACCAGTCTGGTACTTTTAATTACCATGTGCTATGTAGATAAAGGTTGGATAAAAACTAAACATTCTCAGATAAACCTTGACTACATATATATTTTGTTCCTTAAAGTAGTTGAATGAGCTATGACGATAGAAATTTTAAGATTATGTATAAATTATTTTGTCTCATACTTTATATATCAT
>NW_008334195.1:225416-255850 GCF_000622305.1 Nannospalax galili | reverse complement strand
TTTATTTATTTATTGGTCTTTTTGAGACAGGGTCTCCCTGTAGCCCCAGCTGTCCTGGAACTCACTGTGTAGACCAGGCTGGCCTTGAAGTCACAGAGATCCGTCTGCCTTTGCCTCCAGAGTGCTGAAATTAAAGGCATGTGCCACCATGCCCGGCCCTCTGGTTTTTTTTAAAACTAGCTAGGCATTATTTATCTTTCATGTTGTCTAACCCTTCCACCATGATTTCCCCATTTAAAGTGCCCCCATTTTTCCCATTTCTCCCTTAATAATACCTTTCTCCTATGGTCCTACCTCTCTTGAGCTCATTCTTTCCCTTTATCCCCAAGGTTCCTTGTATAACCCTCCCTCTCCCTCCCCTTAAAATAACCCCATTTTTATCCATATCTCTCATTAATACCTGTTTCCTACTGTTCTCTCCTAGGTTCTTTCTTTACCTTTACCTCCCTATAAATGAACCACATTTTCATTATCCACTCGTCAATTGAGGGACACTTAGGTTGCTTCCATCTCTTAGCTACTGTGAAAAGAGCAGCTACAAACATGGATGTACAAGTGTCTCTGCAATAGGATGAGTTCTTTGGGTATATGCCAAGGAGTGGTATAACTGGGTCAAATGGTAGGTTCATTTTTAGTTTTTTAAGAGTTCTCCACACTGCTTTCCATAGGGGTTGCACCAGCAGTGAATAAGCATTTCTCTTTCTCCACATCCTCGTCAGCTTTTGAACATTTGGTATCATTTGTTTTCTTGATCTTAGCCAGTCTGACTAGGGTAAGGTGAAATCTTAAAGTGATTTTAACTTGCATTTCCATAATTATTAGTGATGCTGAACATCTTTTAAGATGCTTCTTAGCCATCTTCTTTTGAGAACTCTGTTCAACACCTTAGCTCATCTTTTAATTGGGTTACTTCCTGTCTTGATTCTCTGTTTTTTTGAGTTCGTTATATGTTCTGGATGTTAAACCTCTGTCAGATGTGTTGCTGGTGAAGATTTGCTCCCATTCTCTGGGTTTCCTCTTTACTTCCTTGGTTGCTTCTTTCAATATATAGAAGCTTTTAGTTTAATGGGGTCCAGTTTCATTGATTCTTGATCTTGTTTCCTGAGCAATTGATGTCTGGTTTAGAAAATCCTTTCCTACACCTATATCTTGTAGTTATTGTCAATGTTTTCTTCTGATAATTTCAGAGTTTTAGGCTTCACATTGAGGTCTTTGATCCATTTGGAATTGACTTTTGTGCAAGGTGAAAGATAGGGATTTACTTTCATTCTACAAGTGGAGATCCAGTTTTGCCAGCACAATTTACTGAACATGCTGTCTTTCCTCCAGTGAATGTTCTTGGCCAAATATTAGGTGGCTGAAATTGCATGTACTCATATTTGGGTCTTCAGTTTTCTTTCATTAATCTGTGGGTCTATTTTTGTGCCAGCACCATGTTGTTTTTATGACTATAGCTCTGTAATACAGTTTAAAATCTGGTATAGTAATCCCCCAGCTCAAAATCAACACCGGAAAAACCCTAGTAACTACATGAACACATGGAGATTAAACAAAACACTCCTGAATGATGAATGGGTCAAAGGAGAAATTAAGAAAGAAACAAAAGTATTCCTGGAACTAAATGAAAAAGTGATTCTGTTTTAATCCATCGTATCATAATAACCTAGCTGTGTTGAAGGTGGTTTCCTGTCAAAGTACTTTGGTGAACAAAATGTTTCCTGGAAATTTTGTCCATTTTTACTTTCATACATGTATGTGTATGCATATATATATACATAAACGTGTACATATGTTCATACCTACTATGTAGTTGCCAGTTTTTTAGTCTTGACAGATTTTTGTTAGTTATGGCGTTTTCAGTGCTACAAACATCAGCAATTGAGGAAGGATTACTTTATTCATTTTGTTACAGAGACTAAAGAGCATTTCAATACTCTCCTCCTTCTGAGTTTTCTAGCATTCATTTATGCATGTTTTAGGGTAAACAGCCCAGAACGAATTGAATGGAGTCACCATCACATAGCGGAAGTGCCAGGCCCTTGTTTAAGTGTCTGTTGAATTAGAACTTCAAGATTATTTGACTTGGTTAATGAAAGTGAAGATCCTGATATCCATAGAAATTATATACTATTAAAGTATTGAATTGGAAGAAAATGGGGCTGTTGATTTTCAACTGGAAAGTTGCTTTAGTCTCTGCTCTTGAGTGAAAATTGGAGATGATAATTTGTCATTAAAAATGACAATGCTTTGCATCTTTGTGCCACTTTGAAGATTTTAATAAGTTGTATGTTTGGATCTGAGTCTTATCTAAGTACTTTATATGGTAAGTAGAATTTCCTAGATAAAGGAAACAGAACTTCCAGGAATGTATAATTTTTTAAAATTATACTGGAAACCTTCTTTAACATTCAGATACATCATCTGCATGTACTTTGTCTCTGGGAACCGTTTATTGGTCTGCTTTGTTGTCAAGAAATAAGATTTACTAAACCACAGAAAAGCATACCATAATACTGACTTGTAAATAATTCATATTTTTTCTTTCCTATTTAATCAAACTATTTGTGTTTTGAGGAGCCAATGGTGATGAAATGAAATATACCGAGTTGGAAAATGTTCTGCTTGGCTCTTCAGTTTCAGCTGTTTGTCATGTCTGAGTGCTGTTGGCCATCTTTGGTGTTGCGTGGACCTTTGATCTTGAAACATTAAGCATGTTTTTTAATTCGTCAGCAGTTTTGCTGGCTGCAGATCCTCCTGGATCTCAGACATGCCTCCTTTCTTGCTTATGTGTTGTGTGAGTTACTTTTGTTGTTGACTTTTTCTCAACAATTCCTGTGCGGGACTTTTTGAGATTGTGAATAAAGGTGGTTACTACCTTCCTGTGGCTTTGGATTTACTAGTCATTCCAAGTTTTGTATAACTTGAAACTGAATTCTTGTCTTCAGGTTGTTTGAACTAACCGATTAGGAATTCGAGCTGAAAATATTTAAAAGCCAGTTTGTGATATGAGTTATCAGAAGTCCCCCCTCCCCCCACTAACACCCTGAGAATTTGGCCCTGACAGTGACTGTAGGACTTAGGATTGTTGGAGATGATCATGAGGATAGCCACCTTGAACGAGCTGGTTTTTTTTTTTTTTCTCGTTAAAAAATCCTGTCCATGTAGGAAAGAAGAACAAAATACGAAAAAAGGTCAGGTTTCCTTGGTTTATACATTCATTTGTATGTGACATATAGAAATGGAATCCTGAATTTGCTGCCAGCAAGGAATTTTGAAAATGAAGATACAATGGTTTCTTTATTTCAAAAAGTAATTAATTATTAGTGTGTCAAAGTAAACACTAAGTACATTAAGATTCTTAAACAGATACAGTGATTCTGATTCACCTCAGCCTATACCGTAAGCTAAGTGTTAACCACTTATGTTTTCACAAACTCTCGGCAGTGTCTTCTTCACAGCTGCTTTTCAGTTTGTTTTCTTCTTACGAGTCTTACTGATATTTCTGTTCAGTTCAGTGAAACCAGGACAGTGTTTTACGTAGATATAAAAACCAATATATTTGTTAGACATTCCTCAGTAAAACTACAGTAAGTCCTAAAACACGTTTTACTGACTTTGATATTAGTTTTTTTTAATTGTGATGAATTTTTGAATTGTTTCTATTGAATTTTTGTGTATTTCATACAGAGCATCTCAATCGATCTTAATCATCTTTATACCTCCATCCCCATCGGTTCCCTTCTGTTCCCTACCCACTGGAATTCGTACATTCTGTCATCTGTGTCAAGTTAGTGTCCCCAAACATTCCCCAGTTGATACTAGTTTTATAGAAAAACTACAATTAAGAAAAAAGAGTAGCTAGTTTATCTGGAGCTGGAAAAAAATGTCCCTTAAGGTTTTATCAGAACAGATCTTTTGTACTTTGAAATAAATAGTTTCTGATTTAGTAGATTTGAATAACTGAAAGTTAATAAAACAGAAGAATGGAAATGAACGGCAATAGAATAATAAACACACACAAAATACAGTAACTTATAGCCAGGCTCCAGGTCCCTTAGGCACGATTAAATTCTAGATCCAGCAAGGCACGTAAATGTACCTGGTTATAAACAAGAAAAGCTCAGTACACGTTATTGAAGCCATTGTTCATAAAATGAAATTTAAAATTTAAGCCAGAATTTCAGTCACGTTTTGCTTATACAAGGGTACACTCTGAGAAGTAGGTTAGGCAGTTCTGAACATGAGGGCTCACTGACCAAACTCAGATGGAGCAGCACTCTACCCCCTGATAAGGTGGGTGGCCCAGGCCTGTTCCTGGTCTGCTGCCTAAAATGTCACTGTGTGGCCGTCCTTTGTTAAAGCTTAATGCATTGGTTTTAGGATCGTAACTGACCTCTTAAATGTTTCTTTGTTTGTTTTTTTCTGGGGGTAGGGGGGCCATAAATTAAAGGCAAGTATTTTTTCAAGAAAATAAAATTGCTTTTTCTCATTTTCCAGTTTTTAATTGAGCTCATTTTCTGTGAGAGGTGTTTAGGTACTTTGGAAGACAATGGGACTTGATTGTAACTTTTGGGGATTGAAAAAAAATTAGGGAAGAACTCAAAAAATAGAATTTTGCTGTTTAAAAAGTGGATAAATGCATTTATTTCTGCTCTGCTTGTTAACATAATAATCTGTATTTGTCTCATACTTTTTTTCTTTTTAAAAACAGTTTTGATTGAAGTTACTGTTGACAGTGAGAAATATGAAGTAAGAACGAATACGGTTGCTTCCATTCGTTAATGTATGTGCCTCATTACAGGTTTTTAATTCTAGACTTTTGACAATGTTGTGGGCTTTGACTCCTTCTTATCTACAGGGTAAGATAAGTCACAGTAAGGGGGGTAGTGGGCATGGTACTACTAATGGGCAGCAATAATGTCATGTACTCATAGGGAGAATTTATTTGTTGTGTCTTTATATAGTCTGTCAACAAGTGTGTTAATTTATGGATTTAGAGATAGCAACTTATGGGCAGTTTACAAAGCAAAATATTATTAGTCTTTCCCCTAGTGCTTATGATCTAGCCAGCTATGGGTTCTGGGCCAGTCAAAGGTACCAGACATGAATTCTGTCTTGTGGAAAAGCCTTTCAATCAGAATGTGCTTGGTAAGTTAGATGACATATGTGAAGTTGTTACACCAGTGCCCATTTCTTGCCAGACTGGTGTGTATTGTATCTCATAGAGGTCACAGTTGGATAAGACTGTTAATTATTTTTCTCCCTTGGCAACGTGTATAGATACTTGGAGCATTATGAAAGCTAGCCCATAGGGATGAAGCTTCCAGGTCAGTAACAGCTTAATTTCTTCATGTCCTATCATTCCAGTATGTGGTTTCATCAGCAATAGTGTCACATCAAGTTCTATTGGGCAACCAGATGCATTGGTAATAATAGCCTGTAGTATTTGGGAGTCTGTAGGACAACATGGTCCAATAACTCAAAAGAGGTAGCTTCGGCTGGAGAGGTGGCTCAGCAATTATGAGCACTGGCTGCTCTTATAGAAGACCCGGGTTCAGTTCCCAGCACCCACATGGAAGCAACAGTCATCAGTAACTCCAGTTCCAGCGGATCTGATGCCTTCTGATTCTTGGGCATTGCATGACACAGGTGCACTTATATACATGTAGGGAAGAGGTAAAAATATTAAAAAGAGTTAACCCATACCTGTTACTGGGCTTTTTATATATAGCCTATGGTGGCTGGAAGAGGCACTGTCCCCCTTATTATAGAATGATTCCTTTTATACTCTTGTTTAGTATTAGCATTTTAGAGAGCTTCTTTTTAGTAATTTACAGATGTCGTTTTGAAAGGTCTTTACTGTTAGTTGTCACTCCCTGTACTCACACCTCTACCTTCTCTCCCACCCCATTTTCATAATATTAATGCTGCCAATCCATGAGCATAGGTGGCCTTTCCATATTCTGGTATATGCTTCCGTTTCATTCTTCAGTGCCTGAAGTTTTCATTGTAAAAATCTTGCATTTCCTTGGTTAGATTTAGTTCAAGGTTTTTAAAGGATACTTTTTTGAATGCTACTGTTTCCCTGAGTTTTGTTTTTAGTATTTAGGTATATAGCTGATGATTTTTATGTTAATTTTGCATCCTGCTAAATTGCTATATTGTGTTAATCAGACATAGTTTTTTGGTGTTTTAGAGTCTTTTATGTTTAGAATCATAATCCCTTCAAAATAAAGGTGCTTTGACATTTTTCCTTCCAATGTGTATATCTCCTTTATTTCCTTCTCTGTTCTTATTGCTCTTGCTAAGACTTCAAGTGCTCTACTGAGCAGGAATGGAGAGCGTGGACATCCTTGCCTTGTTTTGATTTCTGTGGAAACTCTTTGAGCTCTGCTCCATTTTAGTGTGATGTTGGCTGTGGGCTTATTGTATATTATTGTCATTATGATGAGGAGACATGTCCCCTGTATCCCTAGATTTTCCAGGACTTTTATCATGAAGGAGTCTTAGATCTCGTCAAAGACCTTTTTGGCATCTAATGATATTATCATATGGTTTCTGTCCTTGAGTCTGTTTATGTACTGGATTATGTTTATTGATTCACATATGTTGACACATCACAGTATCTCTGTGATGAAGGTGACTTGATCATAGTCAATGATCTTTTTAATGTATTCTTGAATGTAGTTTGCAAGTTCTTTTATTGAGAATTTTTGACATCTGTGTTCATCAAGGAGTTTGGGCTGTAATTGTCTTTTTTGGTTAAGACTTTCTGATTTTGGTATCAGGCTAATACTAACTTCATATTAGAATTTGGATTTGTCCTTTTCTTTTTTGATATAATTTGAGATGTAGTGATGGTCTGGTACAAGTCTATGCTGAATTCATCTGCTCCTGGGCTTTTTTTAGTTGAGAGTGCTTTTTTTGTTGTTGTTGTTGTTGTTGTTGTTGTTGTTCTTTTTAGACAGGGTCTCCCTGTAGCCCCAGCTCTCCTGGAACTCACTATGTAGACCAGGCTGGGCTTGAACTCACAGAGATCCACCTGCCTCTGCCTTCCAAGTGCTGGGATTAAAGGCATGAGCCACCACGCCTGGGGAGAGATTTTCTTTTAATTCGATTTTTGTGATTTTCATATAATACAGTTTGATAGTATTTAAATACTTCCCCCTCTGCCCCACACCCAATTTAATATACATACACACACACACACACACACACACACACACACATACATATGGCAGCCTAAAGAATCTATTTTGTGTCCCTAAATGTCCTTCAGCAGGAGTCCATCTTTACTCCTGTGAACTGCCAGCAATGGTGAAGCATGAACAAATCCTATGCAAGTTCAAACCAGACAAAATCCCAGCATAGACATGGGGAAATGGGTAAGAAATCCCAACCCAGCCTAGTTGGTCGATCTTTTTAATTACTGTTTTGAACCTCCTTGGTTGCTATGGTCTGTTTAAATGACTTGCTTCATATTGATTTAACTTTGTTAGATCATATGTATCAAGAAAGTCATCCATTTCTTTTAAATTTCCATTTAGTGACATAACATTTTTAAGTATGTCCTTATAACTCTTTGAATTTCCTTGGTATCTTTTCCAGTGTCTCACTTTCTGTCTCCAGTTATGCTGATTTGGGTCCCCCCCTTTCTTTTGGTTGGTAGGACTTAAGGTTTGCCATCTTGGTTTTTTCAGAGGACCAACTCTTCATTTCATTGATTCATTGTAATTTTTGTTTGTCTCGGTTCCGTTGATTTCTTCCCATCTACTATTTTGGCATGTTGCTTGCTCTTATTTTTTTAAGGCCTTCAGTTGCATCCTTAAATTACCAGTTTGAGATAGCAATCTTTTATGTAGGCACGTACTGAGTGCTGTGAACTGGCCTCTTAGGATTGCCTTCGTTATATCCCATAGACACTGGCAGAGCGTGACTTTATTTTCATTGGATTCTAGGAATTTTACATTTCCTTCCTGATTTCTCCTTTCGCTAATTATCTTTGAGTGGAGTGTTGTTTGATCTGAAGGGATTTCTTTGCTTTCCGTAGTTTCTACCGCAGTCGATGCCTTGCTTTTGTGGTTCGATAGAATCCAGATTTCCTGTATTCACACCTGCTTTGCATCTTAATATGCGATCAGTTTTGAAGAGAGTCCCATGGGCTGCTCTAAGAGTGTGTATTCCTGTGTTTGGGTGGCATGTTCTATAGATGTCTCTTAGGTCCATTTGATTTATGATGAGCTTTAACTCCAGTGTTTCTGCTTAGTGTCTGTACAGATGACCTGTCTTTGGTGAGAGTGGGGTATTGAAGTCATCCACAGTCTCTGTGTTGCGTTAATCTGTGGTTTTAAATCTAGTCTGTTAGGAGGTTGGGTGTGCCTGTGCTTGGTGCATTTAGAATTGTCATATCTCTTGAATTGTTCCTTTAATGTACAGGAAATGACCTTCTTTATCCCTCATGATTAATTTTTTTGAAGTCTGTTTTGTAGATACTAGAATAGCTATGCCTCCAGGTTTCTTATTTTATTTGTAGATATTAGAATAGTTCTGCCCTCTTTCTTAATTCTGTGTTTGCTTTTACTATCCTTGTTCAACCTTGTTCTCTAAGGTGATATTTGTTTTTGATGGTAAGGTGTGTTTCTTTGAAACACAGAGAAGATGACCCTGTTTTCTAAATCCAGTCTGCTAGTCTATGTCTTTATTGATAAATTGAGTCTATTAACTTTATGCATTATTGATGTATTAATTCTTAACATTTTGTGACTTTTGTGGTGTTTCCTTAGACCTTGTTTGATTAACTGTCCTGGTGTTGTTTATTTATTCCCTGTGACCTTCTCTGGAAACTGAAGTGTTCCTTTCAGCCTTTTAGCATCTTTTCTAGAGTTGTCTTAGTGGACATAAATTCCTTTAACCTGTTTTTTTATAATGAAGTTTTTATTTCTCCTTCAATTTTTATAGACAGTTTTGCTAGGTATAATAGTCCGGGTTGCTAGGTGTGGTCTCTCAGGACTTGGATTACAAATATCCTGGCCCTTCTAGCTTTAAATGTTATGCTGACTAATCAGGTGTTATCCTGCTGAGCCTGCTGTTACATGTGACTTGACTTTTCCATATTTTAGCTTCAATATTCTTTCTATATTCTGTGCTTTAAGTGTTTTACACTAATATGCTTTAGGAAGTGTCTTTTCTGGTCTGTTTGTTGTTTTTACACCTCTTGTATCTGTGGGCAGACATCTTTATATGTAGGTTCAGGATTGTTTTCTGTCATTTCAAACAATGTTCTCTGTGCCTTCGTTGTGATAGTCTTCTATGCTCCTATTTGATGGTTCGGTGTTTGCGTGGTCTGCCATAGTTGTGCCGAAGTTCTCCCATGTTCTGCCCATATGTTTATGGTATTTTTCTCATTGACGTTTGCCAAGTCCTCTAGCTCCTCTACTTTATCTTGTAGTCCCTACCGTTTTCCACGTGATCCGTTCCATCCACTGAGGGTTTCATCTCCAGTGTCATTTCAGTTTGGCTTTTCTCAGGATCCTGTTTACTCAATTTCATTGTCATGTCTTGGGTTGACTTCCACATTTCATCCAGGTCTTCGTTTCTGTTCTCTGGGATTGTGTTCTTATCCTCTCTAAGTTGTTTGGACAGACTTAGAACCATTCATTTGAATGCTTTGTCTGAAGAGCTTCTGAGTTTTTCTTATTGGAATTAGTGGTTTGGGGAGGGGTGGGGCTGGGAGAGTGTCTTGCTTTTGGAACTTTTGTTTCTGTGCTGGGACCTGTCGCTCTGAAATAGTTCATTAGCTGCGGTTTTCTTTTTGCACAGATCATCTGTCTCCTTTCGTTGTATGCAAGTACAATATTCAGGAGAGGATTATGTTGTAAGAAGGTTGAGACCTTGTTTTCTTTTGTGGTACTGGTATTAAGGGCTGCACATTCTGTACCCCTACCATTCTTTGAGGAGCCCGCCACTGTGGGAACCCCCAGGATCCAAACCCCCTTGGGAGCACTCTCCTCTGCTCTCTTCCAGCATGACTCTCTTAAGTATGGCTGCTCTACCTTGAGTAAGCTCTGGTCAACTGGCATTTGGGGGAAGATCTTGGGAAGCTGGGTATGTAGTTCAAGGCGGTCTGTGGGGTCTTGGGGTGGGTTTGGGGGCATGGCTTACCTGGGAGCACCAGGAAATGAGATCCTGGAGAAGTGGGCAGCTTGTATTGTGAGGAGGAGTGATCCTTGTCTGAGGGGAGGAGATCCCAGAGGAGCCAGGTAGTGTGGCAGCACTTGGAGGTGAGATCAGGAGGAGCTGGGAGGCCCATAGGGTGCGGCAGCTGATGTGTACCCACAGGCTGGAAGCTGAGGAGATGGGGAGGGATGAAACAGCCTATTCGATGACTGGGGGTGGGAGGTTAGATGAGTGGGGGGCACCTACAGGGTAAGGCTGTGCAAGGCCTGTCTGGTGGTGCATGGAAAGGAGGGGGTGTCCAGAAGGAAATGGTCAGGTCAATGGGATGGGAAGGCAGTTTTAAAATATTTAAAAGTATCTTCTGTGATAGTACCTCTGGAAGAATATTTCATGGTTCATGTGTTTGTTGGAAGTTCCCTGTTAGTTATACATTTTTCACTTTTCTCTCCTCCACCACACACTTCTACTTACTTTTCTGCTGCACCCTCTTTTCTTCAGCTTGTGTAAACGAATGCCTTATAACTGGCCCCAGGTCACTGTCACTCTGACATGGATGCTGGAAATCAACCAAACTCAGGTCCTCTGTGAGAACAGCATGTGCGCTTTAACTGCTGAGCTGTCTCCCCATTCCTCATTCCTTTGGTTTGGAAACAGGTTTTGCTGATCAGTTTAGGCTGGCCTGGACTCATATGTAGCCCAGGTTGGCCACAGACTCTTAATCCTGCTACTCAGCCTCCTCAGCGCTGAGGTGACAGGTGTGACCCACCACTCTTGGCTTCTACTGGACATACATTTGGGAAGGGAGAAGTTGTTGATGATATTGTTCATTGATGTAACATAAGGTAAAATTAACAATTTTTATGTAATCTTGAAGTATACCATTCAAGTAGGAAAAAAAGGCTTTGAGGTGCAGCAGGAAAGGAATTTCTGTTCTGGTCCTTTACAGATTTGAGGCAAGGTGCTTCATCTTTGTTTTTTAGTCTCCCAACATAAATATGGAAATGGGAGTACTTGTCAGAAGAGACTGCAGGTATTGCTAGTACAGATAAAAACCGTGAGCGTAAAAGCCAAGTTTACGATACGTGGTCCTGTGTCATGTAGAGCACCATGTGTTGAGGAACCTGTAGGAACATTTGGTGCTTGGCTTCTACTTCATTATAAGTAGTTTGAAGTTTTTTCCTTCTTTCAAAGAAGAGAAATGTCAGTTCATGGAAAATCATTGATAAAGGTATTGTACGCAAATGTATTTCACACCTCCTTGATTAAAAACAAGCTCATCTTTGTGCAGTCTTTTCTGCGTGAATTCAGGTTGTCCATAGAGTGGAAGACTGGAATGCTTGCTTTTAGAGAAGAACCCAGTTGGACATTCATTTGGGACTTGCACATCTTCCCCTGGCGTTACAGGAGAAGGCTGAGAAGCAGCTGAACGAACTAGAGAATGGTTGCTGACCACTGCTTACATGGGTCTTTCATCTCAGCTGCCAGCCAAGAAGCCCTACTTTTGATTTTAGTTTTTATTCTTAGAAGACCAAAGAAGCAGTTTATAAAAGGCATCTTTACAGAAAGTACTTTACAGAAACTGCTTCAGCCAGAAGCATTTTGAGAGACAAGAAAAGCCTGAGAGTTAGGATGTTGCAGAGAAAGACAAAGCCTGTGTAGTGTTGAAGAAAGACTGACCATACAGCACGAAGACCTGGGCTCTGGGCCAGGCTTGCGTCGAAATGTTGACACTGGACCTGCCACTTAGCAGTTGCATCAGCTCCAGCAGTTTCTGTAATATGTGCTGTGGTTTCTTATGTGCACAGTAGTGTCTATAACAGTACTTCACAGAATCGTGTATATTACTAGTGTATATGGAGAAAGCATGTGGAGCACTACCGGGCAGAGTCCTCAGTGCCTGGCAGCTACCATGTTGTCATCGTTAGACTTTTGCTTTTTGTACCTCCATTCCACAGACAGTGATGTCTATAAAGAAAGGAAATAGATCAACATTTCTGGGATTGGCAAGTCAAAAGTTGGGGAGCCCCATCTTAGTGAGAGCCTTCTTTCTTGTGGGGCCATCCTGCAGAGTGCCATGGCAGTGCAGGATATGACAAGGTGAGAAAGAAGGATACAACAACAGTACCAAGCTGACTTTTTATAAGAGCCCTGGTTCTCAGAGTGCCCATTAATCCATGATGCAGGAGCCCTCCCAGGAGAATGGCGTCCACTTGATTGCATCACCTCACAAAGATCCCACCTGATTCCATCTCTTCATACTTCACTATTAATTTCAAAGAAAGTTTTGATAGGAACATTCAGACCAAAGTCCATGGTTTATAAGATATACCATTAGTTTATAGACATTGAGAAAGAATAGATGTGAAAGTGTATGTGCCATAGGATCAATGCAGTATAAATGGAATTATGGTGTCAAGTAGGTAAATAACAAAGCTTTGATATTGTAATACATTTCAATAATGTTCATCTTGTTTATATTATATTGTTTATATTTAATTGGTTTTATAAGTTACCAGATAAAATAGTGGTAGTTGCCCCATCCACAGGAGATACATTCCAAGACCACTAATTGATTTGTAAAACTGTGTGAAATAGAGCTGTGCGTGGTGGCGCATGCCTTTAATCCCAGTACTTGGGAGGCAGAGGCAGATGGATCTCTGTGAGCTTGAGGCCAACCTGGTCTATATAGCAAAGTGTACCCAACCCTATACAGAGTATGTGTTTTCCTATACAAGTATATCTATGTTTAATTTATAAACGAGGCATAGTGAAGGATCACAAACAATAAATAACAAGAGAATAATCATAATGATGTAGAGCAAAATTTATGTGAGAGGTCTCATGTAGCTCTGCCTACTATAAAGAACTATGGACACTTTTACATGAGAAATAATACATTGTGGCAGGATGAATGTTGTACGCATGGTGGCTTTGTTTTAGGCCAATGTTTATCTTCTTTCTTGAGCTGAAATACTAACTGTTGAAAACAGGTGACTGTTGCATGACTAGCAGGTAGATACTGCACATAGAGTGGATGCACAGGACAAACAGGGAAGAGTCACGCCCTTGGCAGCATTGAGCTGGATGGGGTGTGGTTTCATCACTCTGCCTGGAATGGTGTTCAATTTAAAACCTGTAAGATTTTATTTCTAGAATTTTCCACTTATTTTTGGATTATAATTGACTATGTGTGCTCAGAACTTTTGAAACAAGACCTTAGATGCAGGGATGGTAGAATGTTGTTCTGCTGTTTTAGGGAGAAACTGGAAACTTGGAAAGTCAGTGCATGAAAACATTTGCCTCATGGTTTTTAGAAAATTTATAATTTCTGTTAGAAGGTCTTATCTAAAATGTTAGCAAAATGTCTTTTAGTATGTAGAATTCTGTTAATTTTGAGTAAGTTTTCACATACCCCTAATTTGCTAATAATACTTTTAGTTACATACTTTGGCCCTGTAAGACCCCGTGGTGTTTTCCAGTATCATGCCACATTGCTAGTAGTGAGTGACAGCACCAGGTCTCATGAGCTGTGGAACTAAAGTGGCAGGTTGAACATGCATCACCCCGCATCTCTGCCATTTCATCTCAGAGTGTCAGTTGCAGGATTGAAGTTGATTGTTAAAGTACTTAACACAGAGGTCACAACAAGCACAGTAAGCTTGCTACTTCTATGTTAATTTGATCATTACATTCAAGCAGTATTAAAGCTTCTAAATAGCTTTAAGAACTGGTACCATTCTACTTTTTTTATAATTGTGTATGTACATTTCTCATTTTTTATCTTTAAAAATTGCCTTGGTGAACAGTGATTTTATAGGTTGAAAATACCTAATGTATTTTCCCATTTACTGTTATCAACAATATAAGACAGTCTCTTCCACATGTTTGAATTTATTCCTGGGTAGTTTAACACCTCTAAAATAAGTTACATAATATACATAATCTACATAATAACACTTACTAGATATTCAGTTATCTCACAACTTTAAACATAAAGTACACAGTTTTGAATTTTTTTCATATCAGTTTTAAAACTATGTTCGCCAATCTTCTAAAGACCTAAGAAGGCATAATACAAATGGGCTGTGTGCTAAAACCATGCCAACTTACTTGAACTGGTTGCAATTGTGACTTGCTTGTTAATTGGTAGGTGTCCTTTAAAGAGAGACAAAACTAGTTCTGGAGTAAACTTGATAACCATACTAAGGTATTAATAATAAAAATAATAATATAGTTCTTTAGAATTAATATTTTTCAACCACAGAACAACTCTGCTACTGTAAAACCACCTTAAACAGGCTTGGGAAGAGAGAGAACAGTGTAATGACCAATGTAACAGATCCCAGATATTAAGATCTAAGTCACTGCTTTATAACTGCTGAGTCTAGTGTGGTACTGTTTGATTTCCTTGACTTGGTTTTGCTTATTTGTAAAATGAATCTGATTGTACCTGCTTTGTAGTATGTGCAGAATTAAAGTGCATAGGTGCAGCTATTGGCATAATTCTGATGATAGTGGAAGTGCTCATCATATCCCCCTCCATCCTGGATGGGGAGCAGCACAGGGTGTGGGATTCAGTTCTGTGGATTTCAGTGTGGACAGCTTGCTCAGTTTCCACCTCCCATGCAGGAGAAAAGCAGCAGCTTTAGTATTGTGGATACATTCAGATGTAGTTGTTAGCTTGGAAGTGGAAATGGTTACAGATGGATATGAGGGAGAGAGGGAAAGTGGGAGGGAGGGAGGCAGAGAGGGTGGGAAGCAGGGAGGTAGGGAGGGAGGCAGGGAGGGAGGGTGGATAAAAAGGGTTAGAGGAGGAGAAAGGGAACAGACCTGGAGCTATGTAATGTGGAATAGTCTATTCTAAAATTCCCCAAAAGTTCTGATTCTGCAGTAATAGCAATACCAATAAGATAAAGAATCATACCTAATACTTAAGAATTCATCTGGATAATTAAAAGTAACTTTTGACAGTTGTTTAAGAGTGGTTGTATCTCTTGATGTAGTCTTGAACTCATCTGTCACATTTTCTTAAGTGAATTTCTACTGGTGTTAGACATTGAGATATTTTTAAGTTAAAATTATTACATTGTCACTAGTCTTCTATTATTTCATGGTCTAGGTATTTTACTTTCTTAAATTGATTTTATTATTTAAATAATATAATAACAGAATGAATCATCTTTAAAAGCCTTGAAATCAAATGCAATTTGCTTCCCAGAGTTCTCTCAGAACATTTTTATATTTTCAATAATGTTGAATTGGAATTGCTGATTATTGGTTTATCAGTTTTTTATCAGTTTTTCTCTGTACGGTAGCTGGGAACTCATATATACTCCTTGCCCGTGAATTCTGTTCATCAGCCTTCATTACATCAGCACCATTACTGTGTCATTCCTTTGTAAATCAAGGAAATTGTTCCATTGGCCATTCTTTGTCCTCTTCCTTCTCCACCTCCTCTTCCCCTCCACTTGGTGTTTATTATGTGGTCCAGGCTGCCCTAGTACTTTGGGTGCTCTGACCCTAGTCTCCCGAATGTACATCATCACACCTAACTTGCTCTTCTGTTTTCATACTCTTGTGAATGGAGTTTAATGTGTGTCTCGTGTGTCTTTTGTGGAGTGCTTTACTGTGTTCTAGACTTGTTCTGATCACTTTAATACTGATTTTATTTTCACTTAGTTCTCAAACCAGTCCCTTTAGGGAATTACTGCTGTTGTCCTCATTTCACACAAGAGGAATCGGAGTAGGGATTTACCCTGTATCACATGCAGGTTACTAATAGACAGTTCTGAGTCCGGAAACTTGATTCTAGAACCCGAGCTCTTGGGAAGCTTTCCGTAATCTTTGTGGGTGAGCTGTAATACTTCTTTTACACTAATACAACATCTTAACAATCTCCTTCATAAAGCAAATCACTGGATGTTTAATTAGAAGAAAGCCTAGAATCTTGTAATATATGCTGAGTGTTCACACATACATAGGGACTGGTGGAGAGTAATTTTCCTCCTAACACCAACTTCAACCTGATAACTATCACTTATCACCATGCTTATGAGTAATTTTTAGAAAGTAATTGACATTCATCGACTGAACTAGGGCATGGTGTTCCAACACGCTAAAGATAATTAAATAAAGTTAGAGAACTAATAAGTTTTAGATGATATTAGGATTGTTTTGTTTAAAAATTTTAGACGGCATATATATTTGTTCTTAAGATTAAGTATTATAAATAACTCAAAACACATTTTTATGTGAAATATTCTGGCCAGCACTTGAAATTAAAAATGAATGTAGTTTCACTTAACATGTCACCAGTTAAAGATAAATTCTGCTTGACATTATTTGAACGTTTCCTGTAATAATAATGAGTAATTCCTATCTCGTGTTTTTCTTTCTTTACTGTACAGAGAAGCTTTTTGCCTTTCTCCTGTGAGTATAACGTCTGAGTCTAGATGATACACTGTTAGAACAGTGAAGAGGAAATTGTTCTCCACTGTCAGCTTCTGCTGTTTAAGTACAGAGGTTTGCAGTAGGATGCAGTTGCCTTAGCTCCAGTCAAACCTCATATGACATGCACATGGATTTTTAAAGGAAGAGTTGAAGGTGTTTAATGGCAAATGTTCCCAGCTGCTCTGAGTCCTGTGCATTGTCGTAGGTGCTCTGTACGTTTTTACTGTTGTGCTTGTGTTCTGTCACAGTGGCCCTGGTCCCTCTACTCAGCTTATCCAAGGAATAGGCAAACATTAGGAGCTGGTAGTCTTCAGACTTCGGTGAGTTTTGGCACAAAAGAACTAAAGTCAGTAGTTGCCACAGCAGTAGTAGCCATACTACTAGTAGGTCATGGTTATATAGAAACCGCTCGACTCCACACTGCTGCTTTTTTAAGAATTAATTCACACAATGAAGATATGAGGAAAGACATCCCAAGAGGTTAGAGTTTTCCCTAAGAGTGTGTGTGTGTGTGTGTGTGTGTGTGTGTGTGTGCATGCACTTGAGTCTGCATGGATATAACTTAATAACTGTGACTATGTTGTATAGGTAAATGTTTGTAAGTTTGCACATGTATTTAATTTTTATAAAACTAGAAGGATAGGAGGCCGGAGAGGTGGCTCAGCGGTTAAGAGCATAGGCTGCTCTCGCAAAGGACCCGGGTTTGAAACCCAGCACCCACATAGTGGCTACAAACCGTCCTTAACTTCAGTTCTGGGGAATCAGACACTGTCTTCTGACGTCTGTGGGCATTGCATGGTACAGTTGCACTTACATACATGCAAGTAATACACTCACATACATGTAATTAAAATAATAGAATATTTGAAAAGTATAAGAATAGGTTTGGGTCCTTTAGGTTTCTAATTTTAGCTACAGTGTTCTAAAGGATTTTGTGTAAACTGATACTTTCTAGTGCAGGCAAGTAGTAAAAAGAATCAGGCATTAATAATTAGATTAAGTATCCGTTAAACAACTTTACCCAGTAATTTAGTATTCCTATGAACTGGAGAAGACTGTTGTTACTGGATTTTTGTCAGCAGAGACCCCAGGAAGGTGCAGACCACTGATTTGCTTTCCAGTGCCTGTTGGCTATATGTGGCATAGTTATCCAGTGAAAGCCTCATGTTACAAACTAACAGTCAGTTGTTTCAGTGCTACAGTTCCACAAGCTTCTGGGAAGTCAGACTCTTAGACTATTAGACTCATTCTTTTTAACTTAAGAAAATTATGAAGAAAATTTATTATTAAATGTGTAGTTTTAAAGGTACTTTAAAATATCCTTAAGGAGATAGACCTAGAGTTAGGGCAGAATGCTTATTTTTCTCTTATTATACATTATAATTTGAGTATATGGCATGCCTTAACTACTGTTCATGGGTATTTGGGTTTGGAAATATCAGAAACTGGATAATAAGATTGTCTCCTACAGGCACCTCTCTACATCGTAAAGAATTGCCATTAAAATGTAGCTTTTATATTTCTAACAATGCAGATTCATAGAATCCCCAGTGTAGCTGGTGGAGTGTTCTCTAAGGGTGAGGAGCAGCACAGACTCTTAAGTATCATGAATTCCACACTAAACTTTACCTGTCCGATTGTACTTTTAAATATACCTATGTGTTCATACCTTTTTTCTAGATTTGATGGCTATTTCTATTTTGGAAAATATACATTTTAATTTTTAAAGTAGTTAAGGAATATCACATAAGAATATTTAATTAGGTAACAGTTGTGTAGGGAGATGAATAAATCTGTACATTTTAGAATATATGATTTTGTTTCCTTTTAAAGTAGAAAAATATGTCAAATGATTTAATAAATAAATTGTATTACTATATATAAAATAAGATATTTAAAAAGGAAGTTGAAACCAAAAAGTTGCATACTGATTTACTGGTTGCATATGCCAGACTTTCTCACGGCGACCTACCGTAGATCATCCGTGGGCGTTGCGCTGGCTCCGATGCTGGCCACGGTTCAATTTTCCCGTAATTCCTTTCAGGATTGTTGCTGAAAAATGTCACCATTTACATTTAGGTTTTCTTCTTTATTTCCATAAAGCTTTCCTTAACTCTTGATAGCCTTAATAGAACAACTTAAAATCAATAAACTTTAAAAATGCCAAGGTGAGATGTATAGAAACTTTTGACCAAGAATGCAGGGTTGTCACGTGGAGAACGTGCGGTTACCATGGGCCCCACCTGCGCTTGCTCTGCAGTGACTCCTCAAGGCCCAGCTTCTCCCACTAACGTAGGTGCAGTTGTTGTGAATGATGGCCAGTGTTCAACGTTTGTTAGCTGAGGGCCACAGTCTACAGCCACTGTCTTTGCTATATTTTCTGTGAGTCCCCACAAACGTACAATGACGCGTGTCTATAATTAGATTATTGTAAAGGAATGTGTGGCTTCCCCAACAACCCCAGGTTCTGTCTAGGCACCCTCTGTTCTGTTCCCCAGCTCATTCCTGGTAACTGCTTATTTACTGTTTCTTAAGTTTTGCTCTTTCCGTGGTTCCATGGAACCATGCAGTGTGTTATTGTTTTAGATTGTATTTGTCATGTTATGATGTGTATTTAATGTTCCTCTCTGTCTTTTTTAAGTTTATTTCTATTTTATTTGTATGAGTGTTTGCCTGCATGTAAGTTAGTGCACTGGCATCCTGCAGTGCCCTCAGAGGTCAGAAAATGGTACCAGATCCCCTGGAACTGGAGTTGAGGACAGTTGTTAGCCACCATGTGGGTGCTGGGAATTGAACCTGTGTCCTTTCCAAGAGCAGCCAGTGCTCTTAACCGCTGAGCCATATCTCCAGCCATCCCCCTCTGTCTTTTAAAGGTGTCTTATGTCATGTCTTTCTCGTTGAATGACACTTCAGTGCACGGATGTACAGCACTTTGCGGAGGAAGCTTTGTTTCCAAGTTGGGATAATTAGAGGTACAACTTCCGGAAACTTCCGTGGGGGTTCCACATGGGTATAAGTTTTCTGCTAAGTTTTGTAAGTAACAGCTAGCATGATTGCTGTGTCATGATATGAGCGTATTTAATTTTAAGACAAATGGGGTCAAGCAATCATGTCTGTAATCTCCGTACTTGGGAGCTGGAGTGGCAGGACCCTGAACACTGACGGACAGCCTGGGTTACATAGTGAGTTCAGATCAACTTGGACTCAGAATTTTAAAACCGTATCTAGACAAACAATAAGATAATAAAAACATAGAGTGGTTTTCTTTGGAATAAACTGTTGAACTCTTTTGTACCCGACGGTCTTACACACTGTAGCTGTTGCCCTGGATGTGCAGTGCACCACCCTTAGTTTCCAGTGCAGTCTCTGATGAGGTTTTGTTCCAGGTGGAGTCCTTTCTCCAGGTGTGTGTGGGCAGGCCTAACTTGCAGTGCTTTGGTGACCCAGCTTAGAGATGAGATGTTCACAGAAGTCAAGTTGTCAGAAAACAGTGATGCAGAGATATGGGAGGAGTTGGAGGGGAGGGAGTGGGCATGGATTTGATCAAAAGACCTTATATGCATGTTTGAAATTCTCAATGAATTTTTTTAAAGTTAAAAAGTGAATTCATAACTGTGTGTTCCTAATCAACTGTGACTGTGATATACCTATAAAAGGGAAATTCTGTACGTAAAGATAGACGTGTAGAGAAAACACCATGAGAACATGCTAGCTTTCGTCTAAAACCAAGGAGACGGGTCTGGACCATATCCTTCCATGATGGCCCCAGGCAGGACCCGCCTCCTGCCCTCTTGGTTTCCAGCTTCTGGCCTCCAGAGCCTGCTGGCAACATTCCTGTTGGATGAGCCTCTGGCACCACTGGGAAGCCAGTGCACGCACGGAGCTGAGTTTCTCTCCCCAGTCCTATTTGCATCGGTCTGTCTGTTTGATGATAAGCCTGTTTAGTTCTTCTGCCCAGTTTAAATGTGACTGTTTCCTAATTGTTTAGTTTTTCCAAGCTTTTTGGATATTTTGGGTATTAGTCTTGGATGAGGTATGTATTTTGTGTATATTTTTTCTTCATCTATGAATTAACTTTTCCTTCGCTTAGATTTTCGCACACAGTAAAGTTTTCAGTATTAATGAAGTTTAATTAATCAGTTTTTTCCTTAGAAATATTTGCCTTGTATCTAAAAATTCATTGTCAAACCCAGGACCACTTTAGTTTTCTCCTCTGTGTTCTTGTATGTAGTCTTGTCTTTGATACATTCTGAGTTAATGTTTTCTGAAAGGTTTATGGTCTGCATCTGGTTTTATTTGTTAAAATCTCACTTCTCCATGGAGTCCCTTTGTTCCTTTGTGAAAGATTAGTTGACTGTATTTGCATTGTTTTTCCTAGTCTTTGCCTCTCTGTTCCATCGATGAGTCTCTCTCTTCCTCCAGTAGCAGACTGGCTTGGTAACTTTAACTGCGTGGGAGTCTTCTAGTCAGAGAGCATGCACTTCCACCTGTTCTTTTCTTTCCATGTTATGTTTGCTTATTATAGATTTGGCCTTTTCATATAGGCACCAAAAACAGTGTATTGGTATCACTAATGTAACTTGCATGTATTTTGTGTTTCCACTGAGTCTATAGGTCAGTTTAACTGGCATCTTAGCAGTTGCGTCATGCTTTCCACCTATGCAGGTGAACACTTATTTCCATAGCTCTCTTTTTATGTCTTTCATCAGTTTGTAGTTATCTTCATGTAGATCATAAATAGATTTTGACAGTCTTATACCAGATCATTTTAATTACTTAGTGTGAGAGCAACGACTTTTATGCAATTAAAAGAAATTGTAAAATAAGAATTTTCCATCCTCCAAGAGTGTGCAAAGTTTTGTAGTTGATCACTTATGCCTACATTGCTGTGATAACTCCGTTTTCATACCATATTGCTCAAGCTGAAGAATATTAGAATCATTTCATCAAAACAATGGATTCTTCTGAAGTCATATAGGTTGGTACTATTATCTAATAGTGAATTTCTATAGCTTTGGCTAAATTAAATTTGTGTGATTATTTTTTCTAAACATTCCTATTTATTTGTAACTGGCATTTCTTGCTATATAAGTGGACTGAACAGGTATAAATCTAGAATGTAGTTCTGTAATTTTGACTCATGTTTCATGCCTTCATTATTTTGTTCCTCTTACAAGGAGTGGCTGATAAGATTAGTGTTGAATATACATGTCATAATTTAGGATGATGAGTGATTTTAAAATGAGTGGGAATATCATGTTACCAGTTATAAACATCAAGGTAATATAATTCCATATTCTTGAAAAGTATGACATTTAAACAGAGATAAGGTCATGTATAATCTAGTCATGTAAAATGCTGATACCTTAATTTATTTAAAGTGAGGTACCAGAGAATCTTCCTTGAAATATTAATTTAAATGTTGAATGCCTGGAAATGGGGAAGATCTTATGTTATTAAGCTCTGAGTCAGGCCTGAACATTCTCTAAAATTGTTTTAGATTACTCCAATGTAAATATCAAGTGCTCATTTGAAATAAGAAATCTAAACTTTCTTTTTTTTCCCGTCCTCAAGCCATTTTGATCTTAGGCTTCTAGGCTTGATGTCTTATTTAGAAGATTTACTTTTTAGGATTTCTGCTTCTCTTGCCGTACAGAGAACTGAGCCCGGAGCCTTGTTCATTCCAGGCGAGAGCCTGGCACTGAGCCTCAGCCCCATGCTTCCGTTCCTGTAAACCAAACATTCGCTATAAATCTCCCATCTTATTTCATTATGTAATATTATTTTTAATATTTTTTATTGAGCTTTTATATATTTCGTACAACAGTTCCTAATCAAATTTAGACCCCGTTCCCCATTCATGTCTCCCCCATCCCCTGTTGGACCTCATGCATTCTACCATACGTGTTACTTTAATCACTTAGCATTTCTAAAAAAAATATTTTACAGATTTTCCAGCATTTCTATAATTTTTATAAAGTCTTTAAAAAGATTTTTAAATGCATCTGTTTATTTCCTGTGGGCATATGTGTGCATGTATGTGAAAGTCAGAGGATAACTTGTGGGAGACTTCTTTTCCCTTCATTATGTGGGTCTTGGAGATCTAACTTGGGTCATTCGGAGGCAAGTGGCACCAACCCACTGAACCCCTCACCAGCCCATGGTTTTATAATTTTAGATGAAGAAAAACATGAATAAATTCCTTATATATTCCACAGTCGTGGCAATTTCTGATCATTACTGAGAATCAGAAAGGATATAGTGCTGGTATTCAGCCTGGAGTCCATAGAATGTTCTATGAGAGCGGCTGGTCGATCACAGTCACTTGCTGGCTCCCTGCTGCTCCTGATTTCCAGGTGCAGTGTCAGCTGAGGTGCAGCAGGATGAGGGCGTCAAACAGTGTGGCTTTGTCTTCAGTATGGTCTTTGTCACGATCACGCATTCTGCTGTTTCTTTATTCTTTTGTCATCAAGATACAGCTTTGGGGGCATTTTCGAAGGTCTTTTTAATCTTGCTGACTTTAATTTTAACCTCATGGTCCATTTATCTGCCAACTTGTTGCCCTCTTGCTTAAAGCAGCTTGGACCAGTGTAGTAGTGCGGTGTGCAGAATTTTGGGCATCTTGCCATTCACGCTGCCGGCCACGGTGACTGGACAGTGCCCTCCTTCCTCACAGCCTTCTTGGCTCTCCTGGACTAGCACACAGGCATGGCTACAACAAAGGGAAAAGACTCGTTTCCTGACATCCTTGCTGTCCTTTGCTTTGGCCTCTGCTCGTCTGCCTCTCCCTGATGAGTCCCTTTGCTTTCTGTGGGACCAGAGGAACAAAGGCTAGCTCTCTAATTTGGCACGTGGGCAATGGATTTTTCAGGGGCATGTTTTGGGAGTGTCACACCATCCAGTTCTGAACTGTTCTTTGCTGTTCTTTCTGGTTGGCTTCTCCGGTGTCTGCACAGCCTCTGGCTCATCACGTTCTCATCCGTTGGCGTCTCAAGTCCGCTTACTTTTTTCTGCCATTGAGCATAGTGCTATCCAGTTCACTGTAGCTTGTTTTCCAACTGAAAGTCTTTTCTCCGTCTTTCCACATAGGCTCGGGGAGGGCACCAGGCCCGGGTGAGAAACAAGCACTCACTGCAGCAGCCTTCCCTTGGTGACGTTTGCGGTCTAACGCCACTCGATTAGATCACTCAGCAGTGTCACTGTACATCCTGATTGGGTCAGTGAAGCAACGTCCTGTGACTGATGATTGGCTCCCCCAAGACAGGTTCAGAGAACATTGTTCTAGGACAAAGAGGGCTGAAGAAGGGGAAATGCTTGTTATAAACACGCCAGCATGTCTCTGTCTTAGACTTCGGTTCTAAGCACTGGGAAAACTCCCACCCTCTCCCTTGTCACTAAATTTTTGCTAGCCTTGTTAGGAGGCCCATTCTTGCTGGGCACCAGCTGGGTACCACTTCATCACACTTCATCTTGATCCCAGCTGCATCGTTCTTACCTTGATAATCAGTGTTCTCCGTTTGAACTAGTGCTGTTCCTCCGTTTTCGCTGAGTACTCTATCAAAACAGCGTCTTTGTTGTTCTGTTTCCATAACTTGCCTTTGTTTGGGATTCTGAACATTGTTTTGTTTCATATTTAATAGTTCAGCATTTCTTTCTTATTACCATTATAATTTTCACTGTCAGTGACCCCTTGGCTTACTGCTTTATCCAGTGCATAAAGTGGAACCTGACCCATAAGAAACATTGTTTTTTGCTGAGTGAATGTGAATGACTCCTGGTTTTCAGATTCTAACTGTAGAAGATTGTTTTGACTTTTCAATAGTTTTTATTCTACCAGGGTTTTACATAGTATTGACTTTATTGTTTGTTTTGTAATACTGTGCTGAGGTTTGAACAAGGTTTTGGACATGCTAGGCCAGCCCTCTGCCAGTAAGCTGAATTCCAAACACCTTGTCTTATTTTGAAAGCCCACGTGGTATCCTACAAGTCAGTGTTCCCATAATCGGTTCCTCTGTTGGATCATCCTTTCCTCTCATTCATTTCCTTTTAATCTGCTGTCACTGTGAGTTTTTCAAGCTGCCTACTACTAAATGGCTCTCTTAGAGGTAAACGTGCTGTAATTCCCTCCTGTACTTAGGCCTGCCCTGTTCTACTTGTGTGTCCATGTCCCTACATGTGCATTCCCGCTGACTTCCAGAGCTCTGAATCCTGGCCACGGTCTTCTCAGCATTGCCTTTACGTAAAACCTATGCATTTCTCCTGCTGCCATGTATATATTGTCTGTACTGATACATAGAGTATAACCCCAATCATGAGACATCATTAGAATAGTTTCTATACCTTTCTTTACATTCTTCAAATGGTTGGGAAACCACTAAACATTAGTGCCATATGCTGTTTTTTCATGTGCATTAACAAATCTGTTTTATCGCTGTGTAGCCCTAAAGGTAGGAATTCACTTGTTAATTGCTTTTTTAGAACATACCCCAATATTCAGAAGTATTGTAGTAATTCAAATATCTTTATTAAAAATCATGGATATGTTTGAATTGTTATCTTTTACATTCAGGAAGCTATTTTTTTTTAAATGGGAAAATGATTTCTAAAACTGAAAACAATAGTTCTATTATATTTGCAAAAAAAAAGTCTTTGTAAAAAAATATCCCTTGCTATGTTCTTCAAATTTGATGTTTTGTTTGTATATTCATGTGTAACGAAGGAAAGACAGAGTGGAAGTGAGAACACTTATATAAACATTGTCACCACATGTTTTCCATAGCGGACATGTGACAGGTACGTGCAGTGTAAGAGGCAGACTGATGTAGTGTGGCTTTGGAGAAACGCAGGCTCCTGGAGTGTGCAGCAGAGCTCCTCGACTCTAATTCGGGACTTTCATACTCTAAAATAATGCTGAATGTAAGCCCTGGGCTTTAAACCCTGCGAGGATAAGGAGCACCAGATGAAGGCGACGCTGTGTAGCAGCTAGTGGGTTGGGCCCTCTGAAGAACTTCTAGCCTGCTTGAAACAGCTCTTTGGACAGTCACCACTTACTACTACTACTAAAATAGGCCAGGTATTATAATGTGTGCCTCACATGAGGGTGGTGTTGTAAGCATCACTGTAAATAGATATTCTTCATGCCCACAAGAAGAAACAGCTGCTCAGACTTACCTATTTAATTTAAAGAGAAAACTTCTTATTCTATTGAGTTCCTTAAATCATTCGTTAGTGGTTCTTTAAACTTATCAGGAGACAGTATGTTAACAACCTTGCAAGGGCTGGATGGCTCAGAGATTAAGAGCACTGGCTGTTCTTGTGGAGGACCCAGGTTCAATTCCTAGCACCCACCTGTGGCTGATAATCATCAGTAGCTCCAGTTCCAAGGAATCTGATGTCTGTTTCTGTTTCTGGCCTCTGTGGGGCACATTGCATACTTGTGGTGCACTTACATGTCGGCAGAACACTCATACAAAAATACAAACAAAATTTTAAAGTGAAAAAGAGCTGGAAGGATCACTCAGTGGTTAAGAGCCCTAACTGCACTTGCAGAGGACCCAGGTTCATTTCCTAGCATCCACTGGTGAGGGGGCAGCTAACAACCATCCATCCCTCCAGAGGATCTGGCACCCTCTTCTGGCTTCTGCAGCCACTGCACGCATAGGTGCATACATCCAAACAAAACACACATAAAATAAAAATAAATAAAAATTTAAAAGAACTTTAGAAACACAGTATATTTCCCTTATAAGATTTTAGGGACTCCCATATGATATTTTATTATCAAATTTTGCAGAATTCCTGGTTCCCATATGCCCCATATCTGACCCCTGGCCTGGGAATACCTGGTCCTTGTCTTTTTAAATAACAGACCAGAAAACTGTATTTCTTCTGCCTGTACATCATACTGACAGTAAAATGAAATGATATTTATTCAAACTGTGTCTTACTATAGAAAGACATAAAGAAAATTGAAACAATGTTAATTCTCTCTATATTGAGCAAATGCTAACATAAATAACTTCTGTTCCTTACTTAGTGAATGAGGTTCAGAAATATTTGGTTTATAGGACACAATCTATGGTCAAATTTGTTGAACTTTTTCATGCAAAGTACCTCAGACTATTTCAGAAAGAAAAGTATATCTTAAAGTAACATTGGCGCCAGTCTAGAGTGGTGAGCACAGTGGCTGTCAGTCAGTGAGCAGCACAGTGGCTGTCAGTGAGTGAGCTGCCCAGTGGCTGTCAGTGAGTGAGCCACACAGTGTCAGTCAGTGAGTGAGCTGCAGCGTCAGTGAGCCGCACAATGGCTGTCAGTAAGTGAGCCACACAGTGACTGTCAGTGAGTGAGCTGCACACTGGCTGTCAGTGGGCTGCACAGTGGCTGTCAGTCAGTGAGCTGCACAGTGGCTGTCAGTGAAGCCGCACAGTGAGCTGCACAGTCAAAGGCTGTGACCTCAGCCTAGGGGACACAAAGAAACTCCAAGCACTGTTCCATTCAACCTCACTCCATCATACATGAAATGTACATGAAAACTGTTGTTCTAGTAAATCAAGATGTGCTATTCAGTTTCTGTATCAGTGATATTACCCTTGGTTAGCCGCTGTTCACATGGACCAAGGATAAAGACTGTATCTAGGTTGCAAGTCAGTTTGACATTGAAGGAAGAAAATTACCCTGTGCATGATATTGTTTTAAAATTGCATTACTTGAAAAATTAAAGTCATTTTATAAACATTTTAAAAATGAAATAATTTAGAATTTTGGAATGCCTTTTCTTGTATTTCTCTTTCGGTATTTTGATGTGGCTTGGCTTCAAGTTTGATATCTCAACCTGTTTGGGGTTTTTTCCCCCCTTGAATTGACACCTAAAACAAAACTACTAAACTGACCGAACAATAGAGAATGCCACTGCCTGTATTTGCTTAATTTTGGGTAAATTGCTGTTGAAATAGTGTTTTGAATCACTATGTGTTTGGATTTTATTTTTAACATGTCCTGTATTTGTTTTATGATTACACTGTGAATTGAGCAGCTGTATTCTGGTATTGCAATCATTCCTAACACCCAACCTTTCAACGAATGGCAGTCATGTGTGCAGGTCTCTTGTGACTTGAGGGATGTACTCTGTTCTGCGGCGGCAGTTTCCACACAGCCGCTTGCCTTCTTCAGCACGTTCATTTTCTGTAGTACTTTTTGCCCCTGTATATATGTACAGGAATCACTTCACCCACCACCGAATTGCAGCCACTTCTGAGGTGGAACGCAGCAACTGTTTAACAGCGCCCTTTCCCCTAGGTGCTGGCGGCTGCAGAAGAAGTAGTGCATGGGCCTGTTCAGAAGGCATTCCTCCACTGCCCATCTGCAGACTGACACTGACTAGGAGTACCACATACACTGTAAGTTTCCTGTGTACCTGCCCTAGACTGCAAAACCCAGTAAGAGACTGACAAACAGCTGGGAAGAATCTCTTAACATGTGCGGAGGTCAGTCAAGCTTAGTGCTGCTCTCTGGCTCTAAATCTGCTTTGTGGTTGGATAACACGTAGATGGGTGTATCACTCTTTGGAAATGATTTTAAAGCCAAGGTAGACTAAAATCCTCTTTATAAATTCTTCTCAAACTGGAAGTTAAGTCAAATGATTTTTAAATTTTCAGGAAGCCAGAGCATTTTTAGATTACAGAGCCATATTAAAATTTCAAATCAACTTTCAGTTCAGCAGAAACATTTTAGCCTTGCTGGTAGTGTCTCGTGTATTAGTGTTGATGTCCTCTGGTGAAAGTTTTGCAACGAGGCCATTTTATGGTGAACCTGGTTTGGTCCTTTAATTTAGAAACACCAAGTTTGAATTTTTTTCTTTAGAAATTTTTCTTTCCGGCATGGGAGAAAGGAAATGGTTAATATTAAAATATAGCATATTTCGGTTGCCGTCTCCCATTTCGGTGAGGAGTTTTTCATTGGTATAAGCAATTTTTAAATATTTCCTTCTTTAGTAATAGTTTGCTAAGTTTATGCTTTTTAAGATATGGAAATTGCATTAGAATTTTTTCTGTGTATTGTTACGCTATGCTGTGTGGATGATTTTATTCTATTATTTTAGATTTTTTAAAAAAATCAGTACTGTTACCTGTTAATTATTTATTATCTATTTTTGATGAGCCTATAGACATTTTTATGTAAAAAATAGGGTATCTTCATCCTCTGAGTCTGAATCATAAAATATTTAGTGTCATTTGGTTTAGTCAAGTTTTCATTATGTGTCGTAAGTTAAATAATACTTGTATACCTGTCTGTGTCTGTAGAGTCTTTCCCAAACAAGGTCAAGTGAACTTCAGAACAGTTTCTTTACTTGTAAAATGAAGGGAATACAAGAAAGTCTTTTCTAGAGCCTTTGGAGCTTTGGTGTCTAACCAGGCTGAATTCTACGTATTCACAGTGCACTGCACATCATATTTTGGTACAAGTGACTTGTCCTGATTAGAGTATTATTTGTGATAGTTAAATGCTGAGTGATGTGGCTGTAGTCTCAAAAGAAAGGGTTGAATTTCCTGCAGAGACTTACAACTCTCTGAATCTGTATGAAGATACACTGTTTTGAAATGCACCTTCTTTAAAAAAATGTACATATTACAGTTTTGTTTTGTTTTGGTTTGGCTTTGGGACAGAGTTTCACTATGTAGGTATGGCTAGCCTCGAACTTACTATGTAAACTAGGCTGGCCTGGAATGTGGAGATCCACCTGCTTCTGCCTCCATAGTGCTGGATTCAAGGCATGTTCTGCCATGGCTCAAAGTACAGTTCTTACTACTTTATAATAAGAACATCAAATGAATTAGAAAAACAGCTGGGTTTTACTCATACTTAGAGTGAAATTCCACTTAAATATTACCAAGACTTTACTTACTAAAATGCTAATTAGATATAATGTAGAATTATACTTATGTATCTATAGCAAGAAAGTTTTATCAATTTATGAAATATTAAAGTGCTATCACTTTGTTTGTTCTGTAAACATTGTAAGTACTGCTTAATAAATACCTTTCATTTTATTAACCAAAATAGTTACCATTGGAAGGAACAGATATGTTTTATGTTATTTTAAGTTCTAGTGAAAAAGCTGTACCTATTACGTGTGTTTGAGTATGTTTTAAATTATACAGGATGTTGAAATGTTACATCTTAGACATTCTATGGTAAATGTAAGTTTAACAACTTACTACTAGATTCAGTTTTTAACTGTGAATCTAATATTAAAATGTTCTAATGATCGCAGTCTGTAAAAGGGCATTAGGTGGGAATAGTCATTGGGTGCACACCTGTATTCCTTCACCTTAATGCAAAGGAACTGCTTGTGTAATTAAAATAAACTGATGATTTCAAAAATGTGTTTATTTGGAGCATTTGTGCAGTTTATTTAGAAATTATCCTCATTCCGAAAAATACATACCTAGTGTATTTACATGGTTGCTTTATAAGAGAAAGGTTGCTCTTCCACATGTACGGAAAGACTAGAATTTTACTTAGGGTTGTTATTAAATTATTATTAACTATATTGTTTTGGAATTCAGAAATAAATATTAGAACAAGAGTAATTCACTCTTAATTAATATGCCAATTTTATACTCCATTCTGATTTTCTATTGGCCATGGGAAAATTGAAGTAAATACATAAATACTATGAAATTTTAAATGCTTCAAAGGTACATACTTAGACATCTGTCAGTACCATCCTGCTAGCATCTAGCTTACACATGGAAAATTCAAAAACTAACACTAGGACCAGCTGAAGATAATAGTATTGATAAGAAAAT
>NW_008334195.1:219154-224892 GCF_000622305.1 Nannospalax galili | reverse complement strand
TTGTTACTTTTAAGTAATGTATATTTTAAATAGTTTTAAAACATAATTTAAAATTTTCAACTGCTATCCTCAGACATACAAATATCTTCTAAGTCAGGTACATATTTTTAAATCTACCTGAAATGTATAAAAATATAATACTTTAAAAATCAGATTTTTAAACAAATTATCATATTTAATCAGGAAATAAAATATTTTAAGTGTTTTGCTGACAAAAATCAGAGAGATGCCTTTGCTCTTCAGTTTTATATGGACAGTTATTTTTATATTTCATGTTACATGGCCAGTATTTGAATTTGTTCACTTTAAAAATTTTAGTATGTCATACATTATTTTGTCGTCCAAAAGATAGAGTCCTTTTTTCAGTGGGATAATACATGTTATTTGAGTTTAAATAATATAGAAATAATGTTAAGAATTTATTTATTATTTTCATCCCAAATAGTCTGTGACATTCTTATTTCGCATGTCAAATAATTTCTACTTATTTTCTGAGTAGAGCAGTTGATTTTCAGTGTATTTCATTAGTTTGAAATTATTTAATGTATGAGTTTTCACAAAAAGCCACTGATGCCACAATCTTTACCTTTAATACTGAATTAGAATTTATTATTCATTACTTTAAGCATAAAAGTTGCTGTACCTCTTGTATATAAATGTACATAGGGGTGTGTGTGTGCGTTTGTGTGTGTGTCTGTGTGTCTGTGTGTTTCTGTCTAATGTGCTATTTGTAGTGCAGTCTGGAATTCTGACTGCCATGTGTAGCGACTTAATTGAGTGTAAATTGCTTAACAACTTTTAAGGTTTTTGTTTTGTTTTGTTTTGACTGCTAATTGAGTATCATTACACCTACCTCACAGGGTTGTTGTGAGGAAAAATAATGAATATACTTGAAAGAATGCTCAGCAGATGCTACATGTGCAATATATGAAAAATCAGTGTTGCTAAAGCCTTTAGTGGCCCCATTGTCTGTAGGATGAAATCTAAGTGCCTGTAACGGCTTGTGATCGGATCCCCCTTAGTTCTTCAGCCCCATTCTTTTCTTCCAGGCTGCATGTAGTTGGTATTGAGGTCTTAGCACACAGTTGGACCTCTGTCTGCCTTTGACATTCCTTGGAACCACTAGGCTACTTGCTCTGAATAGCCCAGTTTACCCCCTTCATCACTATCATTTTCTTCACAAAGATAATTCCTGGTCCTTCTTCCGCCCAGAAACATTTCATTATGACCCCTCTACATGGCTCGTGGTTCTCTTTAGATGATTATCACCACATCTGTCAGCCTTCTATGATTATCGTACTTTGCTGTTAAGCAACTTTGATTTCTCTTTGTTTATAAAGTAGATTCCTAATTCCATGGAACCACATCCAGGTTGTGGCCCTGTGCTCAGTCTCATCATTTCGCACACTCATGAGTTTACAAAAGAAATGGACCACAGAAGTGCGAGTGCTGTAGCAACCTGATTCTGTCCTGTTCCTGCAGCTCCATTCCCATGGTTATTTCATCTGTCCCCTGATAGGACACCTGTGAAGTGACTTCATCTCGTGTTCTCTTTCCTCGTTCTTTCTCTTCTGCGAATGTGGCTTTCCTCACTTTTGTCCATTTCCTTCTTTCCTTGCTCCCTAGCATGTGAAATTCTGAATTAAAATGAGTAATAAGTTGAAATTCCAGATACTAATTCAAATAAAAACTTCTTTGCATCAACCTTGCTCTACCTAGGTTTAAAAGACTCAAGGCAATGTATGCCGGGCGTGGTGGTGCAGGCCTTTAATCCCAGCACTCGGGAGGCAGAGGCAGGCGGATCTCTGTGAGTTCAAGGCCAGCCTGGTCTACATAGTGAGTTCCAGGACAGCTGGGGCTACAGGGAGACCCTGTCTCAAAAAAGACACCCCAAAAAAAAGACTGAAGGCAAAAGTATATAGACATGTTCAGTTAGACTTTTGCAGTAGTTTTTAAGTTTGAGGATTAAAAGTAGGGAAAAAGAACTTACTAGAAAGTGAAGGTAGGTTGGAAATCTAGATAAATGATTCCCTGACTTTTCTGGGCTTATCATACTTGACTTGGTTAATTCTTTTGGTTTTAATAAAGAATTTTGGGAAATTTTATACAATAAATTTATATTGAATTTTTCTGGATTTCATACATATTTTGCAGCCCTCTTCCCTATCTGCTCTCCCCATAACTTTACCACAGGATTTCATATGTTTTGTGATATATGTTAAGCCCTATGGAGTCAAATTTACATGCCCAAATGTCCCTCAGTGTGAGTTCATCCACTGGACAGTCTTTGGCTTGTCTGGTTTAACTCTCTAAAGATCAACTCTCCCTCACTGAGCAGTGATCAGCTGCCAAAGTTGTGGCCTCCTGCCCATTTCCCCCATTGCATGCTGGGTTTTGTCTGATTGATTTTGCAGGGTCTTGTGCATACCATCACCATTGCATTAAGTTCATATGAACAGGGTCCCAGGAGCCTGTAAGACTCTTATTTCCATATGGTCATCCAGCTCCTCCCCTGGCTCTTACAGTCTCTCCACCCCCTCTTCCATAATGGCCCCTAAGCTGGGGTGGGTGCAGTTTAATATAAGAATCTGTCCAAGGACCCACACTCTATCCTCATTCTCTACACTTTGGCCAGTTGTGACCTTTTGTGTTCATTACCCCTCTATTGCATGACAAAGCTTGGCTGATGAGAGTCCAGTGACGCATTAGTATTCTCTGTGTGTTACTTAGGGTTGTGCATCTCACAAACACTTATTCTCTGTGTATGACCAGTTGTGGAACTCTGTAATAGTCTCTGTCTGTTGCAAAAGAAGGTTCTTTGATGAGTGGTGACTGGTATACTTGTCTGGAAATACAAGGATCCATATTTAGCATATTAAATTACATTTGTCAAGGGACGTGAAGACGTAGGGTTTTCTCTACGGTCCCTACCTCTCCAGCTGTATTGTGCCTGTGCTGGTCCCCTGGACTGGGATTCCGCAGTCCTTCCTCTGCTCCAGGGCTCAGGCTTCCCTGGGGCTAGTAGGGACCTGCACAACCTTGTCCCATACCTTTCCACGTGTGCCTGTCCCTCAGAGCCTGCATGGGAGTGCCTGACTTGGAATTACAAATTGAATTCCAGAAAAAACATTGGTGCTGTTTTTTTAGTGACTTTTACATTTGTTCATAGGTAGTTTCATACATGTATACAGGGAACTGTGGTTGTGCTTGCCGGCTCCTCTGCCCCTCCTCCCTTCCAGTCCCTTTCTGTTGTGTTCTCATTTTGTTTTGAACCCACTCAGTTTGCCCAATAGGAATATAATCTTTTTTGAGATAGGGCTTTGGATTCTTTACTATATTGCCCGGTCATTCTGACTCTCCGGGACCTAAGCTCTCTGTTCCCGCTGCCTGAAGCCTGCAGTGCTGTGGCCGATGAGGAAGGTGCTCCTCTTCTTCTACCAAATGTTGCAAGTTTTAGTCATTTCAGGGCAGTGGCCCTGATGGTATCTTCCTCTCTTGCTTCTGGAATCTCTTCCTTGAGTGTCCTCCCTCCTTCCTCTTCCTTACTTCCCTCCACCTTCCCGGCTCTCACCATTTATAGTAAGTACCAGACCCCAAAGTTCTAATCTAGGACGTAAAACAAGCCGTGAGTTCCTCCTCGCTTCCTCAGTCTGTACGCTCATTCTCTGCATGTACGCCTACGTTCAGCTTTTGGCCGTAGCCTTTCCAAGCATTGTGTTTACATGCTGCCATCCCATTGTTAGTACTTGGGAACTTATTATTCTCAGCTTTAAACTTTTATCTGAAACTGAAAATGACTACTTAATGTGCGACGATATCCTCGCCCTCCTGATCAGGCCATAACGGCCAGCTCACTATTCTGTGAGTGTCCATCCACTTCTCTAATTTCATGCTTTGTCCCATGCTAGTTTGCCACTGGAATGTCCTTTGGACCGTTCACTCCTCAAGAAACCTACCCAGTCTTCCATACCTCAGGTAGTTTTCAATGGTCTTGAAGTGGAATAAATTCTTCCTCTATGCCTTTTCTCCTGACCAATTATATCTTTGGGACACTCACTAGGTTACTTATTGGTGAGGCTTCCTGACCTGCTCACTGTTACAGGTTCAGTACAGTACTTGCTGAAGTAATGAATCTCTTTGGAAAACAGGATGAAATGTATAAAAATGTTGTTCAGTAATTAGCAAACCTGATCTTATCTGTTTCCCTCCTTTTCCCAAATGAAAAGATTTGAAGGGATAAGAACTAATTTTATGCCTTCTATTTTTTAAACATAACAACATTGTTCTTTATCCCTTTCGGGAAAGTTTATTTTACATTGAGTTTGTGTTTCTGTCAGTTGGTTTTGTCCTTTTTTCTTTTACATTTCCATAATTTCTCATTTGTTTAAAAGCAACCCAGCTAACAGAGTTAACTAAAATAAGAGTGGATTATCAAACTGTTCTAAGTAACTTTGAATTACAAGTAAAAATACATTATTACATAAACTATCACAATTCCTTTTGTATTGTAGGATTCTGTTTTCCTTTATTTGTCAACTTTTCAAGTCTGCAGATTTCATCATGTCTGAAAGTGATGAAAACGTAGACTCTTAGTTTCCTGTGGAGTTAGTTATGTGATAATAGTCCTAATATAAAATTATGTTGGCATAAATTTGTTAGCAGTAGACTGCTTATTGGGGTCTCATGGCCCAGGCCAGTCTCAGACTCCTGGGCTTGGGCGAGCTCCTCTCTCTGCCTGAATCACACAATACCATGTCTGACTGAAAAGATATAATTATTTGCTCCACCAAATTTTAGGTATTCTTGTCATTTTAGAATGACTTTATTCTTACTGCTATTTTGAGTGGTTGCTAAAATAAATGGTCTCAGTTTGTAATGCAGCTTAACGTTCTGCCATTCCACAACAGATCCCAAAGTTGATGGTTTGGGACAGACGTTCAGGCAAACACATAAAGATCATTTAATGAAGAAATGAAATGAAAATGGCGTTTTAAGTAGAAATCACTGATAAAACCTTCCGTATGTTTTAAACTTTTTTTTGGAAAGTTTCAAATGAGTAGAGAAAATACAAGTAGGGAAAATATTTCTCTTAAAACTACATTATTAAAGTTTAAAAAAAGACAAATCAACGTGCAATAAAATGTCCTGTGGGTTTTAAAATCTTCTCCACATTGTTGGCAGTGTTTTCTTAAAGGTTGTTTCGTTCACTTTCCCCAGTACCACTGGTGACATTCCCATGTGAAACTGGCACCTTCTCATCGCAGTGCACAGAAAAATTCATTGTTGATGCAATGGACATTAAGCTGTTTGCACATGCATTTCTAATCTCTGTATATCTGGTTATTACTAGTCACAGTCGGTTGCTTTCTGAGCTCCTTGGCATCTGAGCATGGATATAAAGTCATCAGGTAGATTTCACTGGTAATGTTTTTCACATCTACTAATTATTAAGGAGCAAATCTCTATGCTTTGAAGAATTATTTTTTAATCATTATTTTTAATAACTACATGATTTGAAGAAGCATTTCACTACAGCTTTAACATTCAGTAACACACTCCAGAGCAAGAGTACATCTCTTTTACAAGTGGGTGCAAGTTCCTAGGTTTACAGTTGAATTAATACAATTATACAGTATTGAACTCAGTATAAGCCCTGTAAGACATAAGATTGAATAAGTTTTTAACCTTTAAAAAAGATCTCCATTTCATTTTAAAATATATTGTTCCTTGCAGAAAGA
>NW_008334195.1:173021-218648 GCF_000622305.1 Nannospalax galili | reverse complement strand
AAAATTGACTAACATCTTATATGAACTTAAGCCTAATGTCTAGGAAGTGTAACCACTTAGACTCTTAAAGAAATATATTCATCACTTTAATCTTTGGTTATACTTTCCTTTTTGGTGTTTAAGACCGTGTTGACCCAAATAAATAAATTTGTTTTTACTCTTAAGGTCAGTTGAGGATCTGTTCCTCAGGGATCACATGGGCTTGGGAGGAACCCCTGGCTCCTTTCTTTTACCAATTTTGCCTATGTGAGAATAAGTCAAAGGTCCTACTTGACCATGGTTGGCTTTGCTTGGAAGCATGGAGGAAATGAATCCTCTGTGTTGACCCCCCTCTTTGTAGACTGGACACTGGTTCAAGTCCATCTGGTGGGGTCTCATTGGCCTCCTTGATCAAGAGGACAGGTGACTCACCACAGTAACAGGATATTTTGAGAGATGCTCATCACCCCCTGGAACTAGTCAACCTAAGAAGGGATCTCTCTTTTAATAGGTTAAATAAAATATTAAAAATTAATTGCAGGTTTCCAAATACCGAGTTTCTTTGTTTTGTTCCTACATCCTGATGTATACAAAATTCTTCATCTATGTCAGAGGAAAAAGTGCACATATTAAGGAATTGTCCCTTGGTACATGTCTTTAAAGATGTTCTCTTAATTTGCCCCATGTCTCAGTCTTCTGCAGGACACAGCAGATTCTGTTTTTCTGAAGCCAAACCAAGATGAGTGGTTTCCCCGCTCTAGCATTATCTCCTTAACATCAGTCATTTTGCACCCTGTACTTTGTGACATCGTTCATCAACAGAGCAGCACTGACTTTGACTAAGTGTCTTCACATTTGTTCCTGTAGTCCAACTTTTCCCACTCAAGATTTGCCCTTAGTGATATTTTATTCTGTCCCCACTGATAAACTGGAGAACTAATTAGTTATCTCTAGAATAATCTGCTTTTAAATAGATTTTGTACTAGTTTTAGCTTTCTGCTTTGATTTATGTTTTTGGTGCAGACCACTTACTGTTTGCCTTTCTGCTTTCCGTGGAAGATAGTCTCATAAATTCTTTCTAGGATCATTTAATTAATCGTGAGAGAGTTGATTCTTGGTAAATTTACATTTCAGAAATATTGATTAGATTTCTGAAAGGTCAGTGCCACAATTTAAAGTTAATCACATATTATTCCAACTTGATTTATTAGCATCATTACCGACAAGAAAGTGCCTTAAGTGAATTTTAAATAATCATCTACGAAATTATTTGAATTGGTATTAATTATACGAAAGTAATTTTGCTGATAGTATGCCAGTGTGTGCTGGTCCTGGGCCTTGCTATAGTTTGTAAATAGAGCAAGTGTTTTCTCTTTGTTCTCCTTTTTAAAGTGGGGCTGTGGGCCATTTTGGGGGGAAAATAATTTCAGCAGAAGGCTTCTAATTGGTCTATTTTTGCTTAGTCCCTTCGAGCTCTTGCAAACACACAATGCAAATGGAAAGCATGCTTCCTTCAAAGCTTGACAAAAGGCTTATCCCAGCTCTGTTCCACTGTGTCATAGGAGCTCCTGGGGCCAGTGGAGACAGACTCTGCTGTGGGCTGAGGAGCGCTGCTGCTCCTTTTCCCGTTCTTGGCGATAGTGACCATTTGCTAAACATTTTATTGTGGAAGGCTGTCAAGAAGAGATTAAACTTCAATATGTGTGCATTCTTGTTTGCGGTGTTTAATAAAATTCTTTGCATGCCTATTAGTGTTGTGTCAGAATAAGATTACGTTCTAAATACATTCTCTTAAGTAACCTTTGATTTAATGTAGTTTGATTAAAAACCCTATTCTCTCTCTTTCCCCCACCTTCCTTAATGTATGTTTGTGTCTTTGCTGCTAACATTGTCTGTGCACACATTTGTACATGTGTGCATATATGGGCTCTTAATTTCAGGAATTCATCTTAATACCTGCATTTCAGGTGCATCTTTCGAAAAAGGTAACATTTCTTCTTAGTTTAATTAAAACAATAAGTATATATATATATATGCTTTCTTTCCAAATTTGTCTTTGTTTATATTAAAAGTGGGATATGTTTCTTATTACATGGTATTTAGACATATTTATTATGGGATTTTTTAACCTTCATATAACTTGCATTCTGATGTCTGCATAATGCTTTGTTGTTTATCATTCATTCATTCACTAAATGTGTAGTTAGTAATAGGATGGGTCATTGCACTCGAAGAATACAAAATCTCTTTCCTCCTAGAACATAAATTTCTGTAAGGAAACAAGGTTACATAAACATACACTAGTACATAGGCATAAACAAACTTAATACTTTGTAGTAACTGAGGCCCTGAAGTAAAATGAGTTAGGGACAGTAAAAAGATAATAAGAATAGGTATTTAGTTTATCTATAAAAGATTTGTGGGGCCAGGTATGGTGGTGCACGCCTTTAATCTCAGAACTCAGGAGGCAGAGGCAGGCGGATCTTTTTTTTGCCTGCCTGGTAAACACAGTGAGTTCCTGGCCAGCTGGGGCTACAGGGAGACCCTGTCTCAAAAAGACCAAAAAAAAAAAAAAAATTGTGGGAAGTGAGGGGACGTTTGTGTTGAGTTCCAAAAGATTTAAGAATGAACACTTGGGTTCATTTTTAGAAGGAAAAGAAAATCATACCCCAGAGTAAGACAAACGTCTTTGAATCAGATTGAGTTTAGTATGTTAAAAAATAGAGAGTAAGAATGAGGAACAGAGAGTGGCTGTGATGAAGCTGCATTGTGTGCATGCCAAGACGTGACTTCATGAATCCCTTTAATGCATTTAATACATGCTAATAAAAAATGTTGTCCTGAAAAGAAAAGATAAATAAGCATATGAAAATGGAAAACCAAAACCCAGAAATGTTACATGTGTAGATTATCCCTAGGCAGAGAGTGTGACAGGAAGGGAAGTCTAGGATAACCCCCAAGGGTGAGAGCTGGTGGGCATGATGAGGAGTTGGCATTTTCTAAGTAGAACATGAATCCCAGCTAACTATAAATGAACTGGTTGGCTTTCTGCTGTGTGCGAGATGAACAAGGGACAGAGCTGGCAGCCACAGGCAGGGCCTGTGACGTTGTTGCTGTGTAGACCAGTGAGGAAATACTGTGTCTTGCTGTCAGATGCTCACCTGTGGAAATATAAACGATGGATGTTTTGAAATATGAAAGACTGGGGGTTTTGAGGGGCATTTGTGAACGTGTTAGAAATAATGTAACAAAGAGTATCGATTGGGACTTTGAAACTTTCTTTGAAGCTGTAACTGATGGACAGAGGGGCCCCTGTGGTAAAGATGTGCCATGACTGGAGGCCATGCCTATGCTTAGTTTGCCTCTTTTTGCTGCCCTAAATCACAGTAGTGTTTCGTTATCTTCTCACTACCTGTCATTGAATGTAAATGATGATTTGTGCTGACTTGCTAACTTAACTTGCTCTTTCTTCTGTTTTACATTTTTATATTTTAGTTTACTTATTTTTTACTACTATCTAAATTCAAAATTCAATATTTTTATAACCAGTTATAATTTGTTTTCAATTTGGGGTTGTTTCTGGCCTTGTTTGTCTGTGTTTGTGTTTGGTTTGTTTTTTGAGGCAGGGTCGTGTTTTGTCGCTCAGGTTGGCTTAGCCCTCATGACTGGCCCAGACTGGCCTCAAACTCCTGAATTTCCTACCTCTGTCTCAAGAGTTTGGGCAGGATTACCACATAGCGCCAGCCAAGCTCAGCTTTGATTCTGGCCTCAGTTGTTTTGAAATACTCCTCTCTTCCTCAGTGACCTGGAGGTCCTAATCGTTTTGTCAGGATGCTCTAAGAGTCTCACAGCAAGCTGACCTGGAGCGTCTCCAATCTGTTGTGTGTTTCTTTCTGGCGTCTGTCTCAGGCAAATGGCCTTCCTTGTCTTGCAGATGGTCTTTATATAGACTCTTCTCAAAAGCTTCATACATGGCTGGGAGAGAGATCCTGCGTTTTATGTTTCAGTTCACTGTCACCTAGTTGGAGGAAGTCTTCCCAGCTTCCAGGCGCAGCATCCTTCCCGAGCCTATAGTAAGCTGTCACGTTACTGGCTCTGCACCAGCCCTGCCTGGTTATTAATCACTTACTTGTTGTCAGTCTTTTCTGATGAATGAAAGAACCACAAGGGCAGGAGTCTGCTCTGGTTGGTTTGCACGGGAGCGGTCTGGAGCACATGTTGGGCACATGCAGGTAATTAGTGTCTGTTGTGGAGTGGATGATAGAAAGATACTAACCATTCATCTTAGGTTGTGTTTTCCTGTTTTTGATGCAGTAAGACCGTTTTTTTTTTTTAACTTTTGATACTTTTATTCTAATAATTATTAACTATTTTCATAATTAGGATAACTGTTTGAAAATAGAAGTATCTTTTATGAATACATTTTTATCTTGTCATACCATCTCATGGTACATTTACTTTAAAAGTAAAGATGCATGAGTACCTTCTCAGGAGGCTCTCCACCTCCAGCAGTTGTCAGTGGTCAGTAGCTCCTCAGCCAGAGGTAGAACCTCGAGAGCTCCTCCTTGTCTGCTGGTATGGTGACTCGCTGGATCTTGTGTAGATCTTGTGCATGTAGCCATAGCCACTGTGAATTCATGTGTGCAGTGTCCCTGTCATGCCCCGGAAATACTGTTTCACTGTAAATGTCTAGTCACTCTGGTTCTTACAGTCTCTCTGCCCCTTCTTCTGCAGAAATCCCTGAGCCTTGGCTGGAGGGGGGTCTGACGTAGATGTGCTGTGTAGAAAGGAGCACCTCCTCTACTCTCTGTATTCATCACCATCTACTGCCAAAAGAAGTTTCTCTGATGAGGGCTGTGTGGTGCATTAATCTATGTGTATACAGATACGAACTTAGGGGTTGGTTTAGTACTATGCCCATTTAGCAGAAAACCAGTCTTGATTTCTCCATGTCCGGTGGCTCAAGTATGTGGTGTGTTTTACAGTGGATCCTTACCATCAAGTTCTGGAGGGTGTTGTCCTAGACCCACGCACATACAGGCAGCACTAATTGGGCTCAGCATACAGCACATACAGGCAGTACTAATTGGGCTCAGCGGGTTTTTGAAAAAGAGGATGTGAAATTGAGAGGGAGAGGTGGTGGGGGAGTAGGGGAGGGACTGGAGAGGAGGGAGAGTGGGCAGATTAAAATGCATCATATGCAGATGTGAAATTACCAAAAAGTAAAAAGAAAATTAAAAAGAAAATATTATTCCATTTTAAAAGGTAAAGATCATACACCTTGCAAAGCCTTTTTCTACCATAAGATTTATATAAACATTTATCATAGTTCATAAGTGTGGTCATCAAAATTTATCCAAAACATGTCATCTCAGACATTTGATAACATAAATTTTTCTTATTATTTAAGAATAATAATTCTTATTATTTTAATAATAAGGGTATTTTTATCATTTAAGGGTTTTCTTAGTATTTAAGTTTTTGTGTTCGTTTATGACAGTTCCCCTGAGTTAAATTTCTAAGCGTAAAGGAACAGATTTGCCAGGTCACAGCCATGTGGTTTTAAGTCAGTGTGCGCTCTGTGTGGCGCACAGGTTCTCATCGATGGCCCAGCGCCAACAGCGTGCGCCTTAAACACTGGGTTCTCTCCTCCTCGTGTGCTCTTCCCTCCTTAAATTTTCATGAAAACTGTTAAATATTTTTGCATGCAAAATGTAAAATTTTTATGTAGTCAGATTTGCCTTTTATCCCTTTACACCTGTGCTTAAAAGAGCTCCTTGTAGACCGTGACCCCATTTTTAATGTGGTATGGAATGTGTTAAATTTATGATATTTAGGAGTAAAGAGTCTTTCTTTATTGTTTTCCAAGTAGTAATCCAGTTATACCAGCCTGGTCCTTTCAAGTCACTATATGTACCATAACTGTACTAAAATGTATGTTTACCATAAATTTGACAATGGAATTTTTGTTTTGGTCTACTGTGTTTTAATTGTTGTTTTTTAATCTTTATTGTAAAGTATTTACTAGGCTAATAATTCCCTGATTTTATTATGGCTTACGTTACACTATTTGCCATATCATGTTTCTTGAAACCATATTTTCCTTTCATCCTTCCTAAGTAGACTATTCCTGCGTTTGTGGTGAAATTCTTGCTTACTGAACTTGTAGCTTTTATGCCAAGATATCCATATCTTACCTATGATTTCAGAATGCATCTGAGTGTTTTTCCCTCTATTTCTCCATAAAGCTGTCCTCAATACAGACCACAAACATTTCATCGATGGATAGTATTTTATTTCATGTAATATTATTTGTAGTTGCTCTTTTAGATTGTTTTTTCATTAATACTTAGCAGATTATCACATCTCTAAAGAATCTTAATATAGTGTGTTCCCTGTAACATTTTCAATTTTGTGTATTTACACAGACATATTCTCTTACCTGTCTGGGAGGCCAGAATTTCACAATCATTTCATGTTGGTACCTTCAGGAGCTGGTTCTCTTTGGAAGATCTAGAATCTTTTCCCTGTCTTTTCTGGTTTGAGGTTTCATGCTTCTTGCTTTCCTGGACTCCTGATCCCTGTATGTGTAGTGGGCACTCGTATATGTGCAAGTTCATGTTCCCGTGTGCACATATGGAGGCCACTGGAGGACATTAGGCATCCTGCTTTAACGCTCGCCTCTTACCGTCTGGAGACAAGGCCTCTCACTCACCCTGGAACTAGACTGGCTGTCAGCCAGCCCCAGTGGTTACTGTCTCCAGCCCCACAGGGCTGTGGTTGGGCATGCATGCAGCCACACCCCACTTCGTAAGTGGGGATTCCAGCTCAGGTTTTCCTGCTGCTGCAGCAAGTGCTCTTACCCGGTGGGCCATGTCCCAGCCCCTGTACCCCTTCTTTGAATCAGTCTGATTTCTTGGCATTGTATCTTCCCATTTGCTTTGCTTGCCTCTCCCTTACAAGGGCCCTTGTGATTCTGTACGACACATACATCATGATAACCCAGGATAATCCTTTCGTTTTCGGGTTCATTTTTGCATCACATGTGCCATCCTCCTTTCAATGAGTCATACCATCCATCTCTTCTGGGCGTTAGGATGTAGGTAGATAGCATCTGAGGAACTGTCATTCCGATTCTGCCACAAATAGGAAGCCATTGATTTTTCTCGTTTTTACTTCAGTGCTTTATTGAACTTTCATATTAAATGTGGTCACATTTAGCTCATGCTCTACCTAGTTGAAAATTTGTCAGTGAACATACCTTTCTCTATTTTGAAATCGCATCTTCATACTTATTTCTCTTACCTATCTTGGTGCCTCTTAGGGTTTTTCATGCAGATGTCCCCACCCCCTGTCTGCTTTCTTCCAACCACATTCGTTACTATTTTTCTAGTAATGGAGAAATGCTTCCTTACTTGTACCATTATTATTCTATCCCCTCCTCGTACACACTTTGTTTTATGTATTTGTATATATTATAAAGTATTAACTCACGCTTGCATTTTAAAATTAAACTACATGTGAGCATAGTTTATTCATTTTAAAATGCATTGTGAAATTTAACTTGTCAATATTTCTTTGTGATAGTTGATATTTATATTCATGAGTTTATGTGTAATTGGGCTTGTGTTGAACTTTCTTTTCCATTATGACTTATCATCATTATGCTAGCTGTTAATCAAGTGAAGTCAGTGGCAGTCTCCTTTACTTGAGCATAGTTATTTCCCAGGCTTTAAATTTCTGGCTATTTAAGGTTTCTTAGTCAGTATTCACAATGTGTGTTCTGCTGTGTTCGCCCAAGTGTTTTGGAGGGACACCTGTTGAATGCCTGCTGCGTTAAGCACTGTGCTAGGAGGTATGCATGCAGAAGTCAAGCATACCGCATTCTTATCCTCACCACGTTGACAAGCAGGAGGTTAATTTTCCTAGGGGAAAACAGGAGAAACAGAAACGAGGAAAATAAGAGAAATCTGAGAACGATTTCATCATGAAATCAGGAAACAAGACCAAAGCATAAAAATGCTTCCGTGTCTGCAGTGTTGACACAGTTGCAAGGTTGGTATGTCTAAAGTTTAAGTCTGGAGCAGAAAGAAGTCCTAAGTAGGAGTTAAGAGTTTTGCTGGAAATTCTTCTCGAGCATCTGTCCTTCCTGTAGATACAGTGACAGTTACAATGTTATGGGTCATCAACACAGATTCACATGTTGAAGAGATTGGCTAAGTAGTACCAGCAGAGAGCTGCTTTACAGGTAGTAGGGTGGTTAATACTGGGAAGGAGATGAACGTGCATTGCCATAAAGTAAAGCCTTCTGAATAAGGGCTAGAAGCAAAGGTAGAATTGAAGAGAGCCATCATGCTTTTTAAATGCTAAGCTGTGTGTGGTTGCATATTTCTGTCACAGCAGCACCACTGAGGAAGTTTGAAACAGGAGGTTGAGGAGTCCCAGTCCAGCCTGGGTTACAGGAAACTCAAAGAAAAACAGAAAAAGAAAAGAGGAAAACCAAATAGAGTCCCCAAAGACTGTTCACTGCCTGGATGCTGTGAATGAGCGTTCATGGAGCGTCCACCTTCCTGTCAGATATACTTGGAGTTGATGAAAGTATGTTTCTTAATTTTTTCTGTAGTTCTGATTTCCTTTGAAAGGCTTATATTCCCTATGGACTCATCAGCATCGAAAACTAGAATTAGAAAAAGTCATTTTCAGTCTCAGAGACATTTTATGAGAAGCCATCTATAAAAATCTATTCAGTAGAGAGCCGGTGGAAATACTTTATAAAAAGATTTCTGAGCCATATAGAAAGAAAGATATCTTAAAATTTATCTTTTATTTATGATATCTTAATGAAACTTTTATGTGAAAAACTAAGTAATTCTATAGACAAGTAATGTAGAAATAATGTTTGCAGCTTGTTTAGCATCTCATCAAATCTGTGCCAGCAATATAAGTATGCATATTGTACACAGCATAAGCCCATGTGATTCTCACCGTGGTTGAGGTTTGGTATATTGCCAGCCTTTCAAATTTCCTGTGGCCTCATTCACCTTCCTGTCCTGTCTTGGTGACTTAGTCTTCCTCCTCCTCTGTGTCCTCCTGCTGTAGGCAGTGACTGCCCTGGTGTCACTGACAGGTTTGATAGGACATTTCTGTAATCACTTAAATAGGATTGTGCACTGTATGGCTTTTCTCTGACTTGTTTTCTTTTTGCTCTACATATGAAATTAAGTTCCCGTTTTGCACATGTGCTTTCTCTGTGCTATTGATATGTAGGCATTATCTAGTCTTATTCTTTGTTTATGTAATCTTATAAACAATTTGTTCCTAGTTGCTGATTATTAAAATCACGGCAAATATTTGGGTAATAGTAGAGTTAGACTCATTTGTCTTAGATCAACACTTAGGTATAGGATTTCTGGATCACGTGATTAGCCCTGCTTTTACAATACTGCCAAGGTATTTGCCACTGAGGTTTTATCAATTACCTTCCTACCACAACTCATGAGTATTGCAGTGGGCCTACATTCTCCATAGCAGTTGGTGATATTGGCTTTTTATTGGCCTTTTAAAAATAGTGGCCCTAGGTTGTGTTTTAATTTTCATTCTTTGAATGGATTTCGTGTGTTTGTTGAATGTTGTCATTTTTTCTTTTGCTAACTGTTCAACTTTTGTACATATTTACTGGGTGGCTCATTTTCCTATTTTTAAGCTGTTAGAAATGTTTACACGCTAAAGATGCAAGTGTTTCTTAGTGTGTGTGTGTGTGTGTGTGTGTGTGTGTGTTGAATATGTTCTATATTTCCATGATTGAAAACTTTTAATTATTTTTATGAAGTTCAACTTTTTTCTTCATACTGCTTCCTTTTCAATGAACACTTGCAAATGTGAAGTTTTCTCTTGGTGTTTTAAGGTTTATGTTTTATGGTTAGATGTGTAATTCAAGTCAGTAGCTACATAGTACAAGAAAACAAATTTAATCAATACATTTAATTAAGTGTTAGAAATTATTTTCTTCACACATTTGAAAGACATACAGGGAAAGGAAGAAACTGATTTTTGGATTTGATATTGGATCATGTGACAGATAATATTTTATATACATAAAAAATGAAAAATTATTCATAAAATAACAAATTTTGTATTAGCATTTTAGTTAGGTGTAGATTATTAACATTCTTTCTGGGGTTAGTTTGTATATATTAATACCTGGTCATATACAAAACCTTCACTAAGACTTGGTGCTGATTTAATTTGTAATGATAATGTTATTTTTATTTTGGGGATTCATGCTTTAATGAAGTTTAGAAAGGATAATACTCAGAGGAAATAGTGATAATATTTTTCATGTTGGTTTTCCAAACTATTACTCTCCCTTGATACACCTATACATAGGGAACTAAATTATTACTGGGTCATAATAAATAATATTAGGAGCAATCTTTTTTATCATTATTATTCTTATTACTGAGTTTGTTGAGGCAGGGGCTCCCTGTAGCACCAGTAGGCCTGAAACTCACAGAAATCTGCCTGCCTCTGCCTCTGGAGTGCTAGGATTAAAGGCGTGTGCCACCATGCCTGGCTAGGAACAGTCCTTTTTAAAAATATTTTATTTATTATTTTTATTTTATGTGTATGAGTATGTTGCCTTCATATAAGTAAGTGCACCTGTGTTGTGCAATGCCCGATGAGGAAAGAGAGGCCATCAGATCCCCTGGAACTGAAGTGTTATGGACAGTTGTTAGCTGCCATGTGGGTACTGGGATTCAAACCTGGGTCTTCTGCAAGAATAGTCAGTGTTTTTTAAATATTTTGTTTATTATTTTTATTTTATGTGTATGAGTGTTATGCCTACATGTGAGTAAGTGCACCCATCTCGAGCAATGCCCACAGAGGACAGAAGAGGCTGTCGGATCCCGTGGAACTGAAATTATGGATAGTTGTTAGCTGCCATGTGGGTGATGGTATCTGAACCTGGGTCCTCTGTAAGAACAGTGTTCTTAACTGCTGAGCCATCTCTCCAGCCCCTGGGAACAGTCTTTTTAAAATATTTTACATACCTGTTCTTAATTTTATGGATAACTCATGAATATCTTTTGAAATATCAAAAGTTATGGAATAAACAGTGAGAGTGTCTTATACTTCACTCCCCCAGTCCTCCCCAGAGAGCACCACTGAAGGTTTTATACTTTGATGTTATTTTGTTCTTTTAGCTGACGTCTGTTCAAGCACACTCGAGCATCTGTACACCCATTTGGAATGGATTTGGTTGGTTTAGTATATTATGCTGTGTCATAACAATATCTGATAAACATTTCCAAATTAATATCTTATTCATTTTTACTGCTTTGTGTTGTTTAATAGAATGAATACACCATGTTTGATGTTTTCATTTCTGGAGCAGTCCTACAAGGACAGGTCTGACTGGCTGAATTGGCCACTGAAGTAAAAATGAGCTATGATCAGATTCAGACACTTTGATACTCACCTCATCAGCGAAGGATTAAAAAGTACATATCCTGCACATTTCAATACAACATGGAAGCAAAACAAGCCAGGGATGACAGTGTGTTTATAAGCCATTTCTTATGAACAGTCACATCTAAACAGACCAGAAGAAAGCTTTCTTATTCTACAGCTGGATCGTGAATGAAGATGAGGTAAAGTGCATGGGGGAGTTTCATCCTCTTTACAACTAAGACATCATGAGAAACCGTCTCATGAATGTCTCCCATTTTGTCACGTTCCAGGAGAATAAAGGTGCGTTTTGACATGATGCAGATTAGTTACATTTAGATGCAGACTCTGCCCATGTTGTCTTCATAGAAGTTCACAGCATCTGGTGCCATGGTGGTCCTGGTTCCCTGGAGACCCCATTGCTTGCCCTTACAGGTATCTAGCTCATTTGCGTGCACGTATACAGCATGATCACCCCTGTGGCAGCCCTTCCTCCACCCTTTCAGAACTTCCCTTAGTCTCGTCTGCCTCAGATCTTAGATGCTCAGAGTTCATTCTTGTATATCACATCTTGTTGTACACCTTTATCATTCCTTGACCTGACCATCACATCAGACACTGTAGGAGCTGTGACCTCACGTTTATGATCATCAGTGTCCATAACCATGCAACTGTGGCAGGTGTGACAGGGCAGTCCAAAGCATCAGTTTGGAGTTCCTGCCAATCTGAACTCCTCAACTCTCCTGTCCTCTGGTGTCCAGAAATCTGGTTTTCCTGGAGTAGCTTGAAAAGATATGATATGAGAAACATGTCCTTTGAATCTTTTTAATATTTTATCTCTTATTTTTATTCTGTGTGTATGAGTGTATTGCTTGCATGTAGGTAAGTGTACTGGTGTCATGCACTTTGAATCTCTTAAAGTACGTCTGGCTTCCCTTTTTCTCAAGCTTCATAATGAAATTTAAGTAGGATCCACCTTTTAGGGAACTGACATATTTGATATCCAAACTGCTTTTCTTATGTGTGTTTCCATGGAGGCCCAACCTCCAGTGCTTCTCCGGTTTTCATTTATCTTTTCCAAGGTAAGTGTACTGGTGTCATGCACTTTGAATCTCTTAAAGTACGTCTGGCTTCCCTTTTTCTCAAGCTTCATAATGAAATTTAAGTAGGATCCGCCTTTTAGGGAACTGACATATTTGATATCCAAACTGCTTTTCTTATGTGTGTTTCCATGGAGGCCCAACCTCCAGTGCTTCTCCGGTTTTCATTGATCTTTTCCAGATTTTATTGGCACATTTTGCCTGAGCATGCTCTGGGACATGAAATGCCCAGTGAATGTCTCCAAGGTCTGTCATGGCTGCCTCATTTTGCCACAAATGCAGGATCATTGTCTGGTGGGACATTTTGGGTGAATCTGCACACTTAACAGGGGATTTGAAAGTCCTTGAAAAGTCTGGTCTGAATCCGTTTTGTACGTAAACATGCTGGTAGACACCTCTCCTGTACACATCCCCGGAAAGGGATCAGTGTACCTGATGCTAGTGGTGTTCTCAAGTTGAAGGAAAAGAACCTGTATTCCCTCCCATGAGACAGGGGAGTTCCAACCTCCCTGGCTGGCTGCTCCAGCTTCCTTTCTACCTGCCTGTGTAGTTGGCACTCTGCCAGCCTGGTGAGTCCTGATACACGATTGCACACACAGCTGTCTTGAGAGTGTTTTCCAAGGAGAGCACCACAGCTTGCTGCTCCACATGCTGAGCAGAATCACTGTTTCCCTGCACAGCTTGCAACTGTTTTCCTTGGACTTGCACAGCTGCAGTAGTTGGATATATCAGGCTGGATTTTACACGAATGATTCACTTTGAGTCATTCATACCTAGATACAGCCAAGAACTCTGGTACCGAAGCCCAGGAGATTGCCACAGCGTGCTGCGGCAAAGATGGCTCATCTGGGGGTGTCTCCCCACTGCAGTTGTTTACATGCCTCTAATATACTTAGTAATCTAGCATGTCATACATTTACAATAATATATTGCCCTAAAGCTAAATTTGCCTATAAATTATTTTGAACAATTAGAAAATAGTAATATTGTTGGAAAAAATAATGACAGTTTAACATGAATTATTATTCCCTAGTTTCTAAATTCCAAGCAGAATTTAAATGGGAAATTTCAGCCATCACGTAGTTTTCAGATGCAGAGGGGCTGGTTGTGGAGAGATGTCAGTCGCTCTTGTGTGTGGTTCCTGTCTTCAGAAAGTGAGGAACTGGGTGCACACATGTCCCAGCACCAAGATATATGCCACTTTAGCGCAATTAGTTTCTCATTTAAGAATTTTGTAAATGGTGGCAAAGCTTTTAAGTGAGAAAAGATGTATTTGGTCTAGTTTTATCATTTCCTCATTAAAAAAAAAAAAACATGCAATGAGTTTTTTATTTCCTTCTTTGAAAAAGACATGCAGTGTTTATGCAGGTTCCTAAGCAACACTAGCTTTGAACTTGTACAAGTGACTAAATGCTCTAGAGAGCAACTGATCCAAATTTGTTATCATTTTGGAATTTAGTAAATGATGAAAAACAGAAATCTTGTTAGTCATCAGTAATCTCCACCCAGTTTGCAGACCTAAAAGTTTCTTATATTGAACATGTATCAAGAAAGAGTTATGTTTGTTTAACTTATTTGTAATTATATAGTCAAATAAAATTGACCATACAGTTTAATGGTCCTTTTCATTAAAATTTTGGAAGAACAAACATTGAATGCATAACAAATTAGAGAGATAAACAGGGTGGAGTCTTCTGTAGGGGCCAAGTGCATACTAGGCAAATCCCCTCCCACTAAGCTATATCCCAGCCAGTTGCATTTAACTTGAGGTAAGGTCTTGGTCAGTTGTTGAGACCAGCATTGAACTGAATTCTGCTGCCTCAGACTCCTGAGCAAATTGGATCACAAGCCTGCACCACTATAGCAACAGAAAAAAGTTTTTTAGGGGGCTGGAGAGATGGCTCAGTGGTTAAGAACAGTGATTGTTCTTGCAGAAGACTCAGGTTCGAATCCCAACACCCACATGGCAGCTAACAACTGTCCGTCACATGGCAGCTAACAACTGTCCATAACTCCAGTTCCAGGGGATCCGACAGCCTCTTCTGTCTTCAGTGGGCATTGCATGACATGGGTGCTTACCTACATGCAGGTAATACATGCATACACATAAAATAAAAATAATAAAATATTTTTTAAAAAAGAAAAAGTTTTTTAAAACTGAGTTTTCACTTTCAAAACGAAAAAAAAAATTACACAATATTTCAAATATATAATGCAATGTAAATTTTTTTTTTTAAAAATAGAACCCTGGTTTCCTTTAAGACTATTATATTAAAATTTTTATGAATTAATCAAAGTTCCCCCATAGGCTAAAGAATGGAGCCAAAAATACTGAGGATCAGTGTGAGAGCCATTTAAGATGAAAGAAGGTGTAGAGACTTGTACAAAGAATGAGATAAGTTCCCAAAGAGAGCCTTAGACTAGGTGAATGGGAGAGGTCGCATCGTGTGTTTTCTTCATAAATACACACATACAGAGTACACAGGGAATATACAGAACTATATTTTAGGGAAGGAAAGCTTGTGTACTCACAAGGAGGAAGGGAGAGAATATAGTCTGTTTTTCTAAGTAAGTTCACTAGAACTTTTAGGCATGAAACTTGTATGAAGTGTGATTTATAATACAAAAGTGTTTCAACAAAGATTATCAGTTTCAGGACTGGAGAAATGGCTTAGTGATTAAGAACACTGGCTGCTGTTGCAGACGATCTGTGTTCCAGTCCCAGCACCCACATGGCAGCTGACAAGTGTCTGTCACTCCATTTCAGGGCATCCAGTGCTATCTTCTGACCCTGCAGACATTGCATGACATGGGTGCACTTACATGCATGCAGGCAATACATATATACATATAAATTAACAATAAAACAAAATATTAAAAACTATCAGCTTCTTTAATAGGATTTTCTCTTTCTTTGTTGTAAATGCAATGGAGTGTTTGTGTCTTACAAGGCAGTAAATGACCTAATGGATGTTATATAGAAAGGATTTTAAAACTTTGGCAAAGTCTTGACCGTGGAAATGAGCTCTCCTAGGACTTGTCGTGTGGCTTTTCTGCCTTACCGTTTTCAGCTGAGACATCCAACACAAAACAAGTTGGCTAGAAATAAAAGTATAGTAATTGCTAATGTAAAACAGACAGATGCTTTTCTCATCATGTAGCATCAGACAGATGCTGAAACAAGATTTAAATTTTTCAACAAAATCAAACTGGTCTTTGTGTTACCAATTTGAATATTACTTGGAAATTTTGCTTATATCTCTCTATATAAATATTTTTCCAAAGTGTGCATGAGAAAAATTGTTAAATAATTTTTGTGCTGTACATTCAAGCATGCATTGGTCTAATTAAATTAATTACACTTTGAGTGGTACATTTATAATAGCAAAGTAATTTTGAATGTGCTACCCAGGTTGGACGATACCCTGTACACTGTAATTATCAATGTATTCCCCTATTTCATGTTTGTAAAGTCAGGTCTCTGCTTTTATTCTTAAGGCAGCGATTTATTTCCAGTGTCACTTTGGCTTGATACATCCTTGGGTTTTGTTGTTGTTTTTCATATGGAGAGATATCGTGTCTGAGTTTGTGTGAAAGAAGTTGATGTTCTGTGATGTTCTTTACTTGCGGTCTTAAGGATGACCTGTAAGTTACTATGCAATTTTGTTGGCTTTGGCCTCTCCTTGTGATTTGACAGAAATAAGATACGTGATATGATTTCAATATTGAGGCAAATAAATAGCCAGGATTGCTATTAACTATTAGTATTAACAGCAAAGCGTTAGGAACAAATTCATTTGAGTTGCTGCTCTTGATTTCTGTTGACCCATCTGGTTCATAAGAAAGCACTTGTAATACCACCAACTAATACTAGAGAAGGTATGGCTCACGGTCACTGCTCCAAAGTCAAAGAGCAGTTTGTCCTAAAATATTTGAAACTGTTGATACCAGTCTCATAAATAGGTTGCCTTTTTCCATGTTCTAACCAATATGTGATGGCCTGGCATAGAATATCTCATGTCATTTGTCCTTTTTTTTTTTTTTTTGAAGACTTTGATCCACACTCTAACAGGGGGGTTGTTAAACCCATTACTGTAAACTAGATCTCACCTACTGTCATTTTGCCCACCATCCGAGCTAAGCTGACTTAAAACAATCTTTATGTGGTCCCCAAACAAACAAATGAACAGCAACAAAAAATGGGACCAGTAAAATTGCTCAGTGGATGAAGGCATCTACTGCCAAACCTGAACACCAGGGTTTGATCCTTTGAATCCACAAGGTAAAAGGAGAGAACCAGCTCCTTCAAATTGTCCTCCGATCAGCGTATGTGCCATGGCATGCGTGTGTCCAAACATAGACACAAGTAAATAAATGTAAAAAAGAAATCTGTATGAGTCAGATAAAAAATTTTAAAAAATGGTGCCAATAGGACTATGAAGATTGTCTCACATTCAGTTTCAGAATCAGTCACTACGTTGGTAGAAGGCCCACGTGCTGCAGCACGATGGCCACTGACCAGGTTACAGCAGGGATTGCATATGGTACATTCATCTTTTCACATTCCCTCCTAGAGTGCTGCAGACTTCAGCAACACGGAACAATTGGACAGTGTTTACTGTATGGAGTATTGTTTTACTGTACACGGTATTTACTATACCTAAGTCCATAGCATTGCACTGACTCGTTATTACTAGTACATAGTTGACTATCATGTCAAAACAAGAAAGGAACAGAAATGTGGGCCATCTACTGTTGCAGTTATAAGGCAGCGTGTGGTGCAAATGGTTCTATTATAAATAAGGATGGGACATTGTCTTACTATGCAGTAGTGTGGTCGCTTCATGGAGAAGTGTCAGCATTGCCAGATTCTGCCCTCTACGATGCTCCGAATACATCAGAAAGCATTGGTCGGAAAATGATAATTGGGCTATCTCATTTACAAATGGAAAATGAACTGTCGCTGAGCAGGTAGTGACTCGGGCAGGGAAACCCATTTCTCAAAAGTAAGCAAACCAAAACTTGTATAGAGAAAAGAAACTTTATTCAAAGTTTTCATGCCAAGTTATTTATTCAAAGCATTAATAGGACTGAGAAATTAAATGTCTGTGAATGTCTCCATGGAAAAACTGGATGAGGAAGTTTCAAAATGTTGAAACATGTTAATCCCAAAGTCCTTAGAGTCTGATGAGTTACCACTAATAATCTAAATCGTTTATGGGCTAGAATGAAGGTTCAGTGGTTAAGAGTGCTTGCTCTTCATGCATGGGAACCTAAGTTGGAATCCTCAGCATCCATGTTAAATGCCAGGCACGGCGTGTGCACCTGGACCCTGGCATTGTGAGCTGGAAGAGACAGATCTCAAGAACTTCCTTGCCAGCCAGGCTAGTCCAAAGAGTGAACCTGAGAGACACTGTGCTTAGGGAACGAGGCCACGAGCTGTGGGGGACACAGCTGGTGTTCTAGTTTGGCTTCTCATTGCACATGTACGGGCACAAACACACACACACACACACACACACACAGAGAGAGAGAGAGAAACAATTTACTTGAAGAAAACTAAAATGTGTAGCTGTGGAACTTTACAAAGCTTCCTTATATTAGAGATGTTTAAAATCTGTGGTTATTCATTGGAACATTAATTACCATATACTCTGTGTATTCCAGTTCATCACGCTGATGAACAAGTACTAACAGTAAGCTTCACTCACTGTAATAAACTTAATCATGTGAAGTTTTGTCAGACAAGATGAGCATGATGGTTTTCCTTACCATATAATGTGTCAGCCATTTAGCACTAATAAACTTCATTCTGCTTTTTAACCTCAAATCAAGATGGAATTGTCCTGAATAAGAGTTCATGCTGAGTGGCCAAGCACACGCTTTTTTTCTATGGAGCTGATACTGTTTACAGCAAATTCAGCTCATGAGTCCCAGGGAAAGCAGCATTTAACTTAGGTCACAAAAACTTCACTAAAGTCAACTCGGCAGCCGAGTTATTGAATCAAAAATATGTATTTCTAATGTTGTTCAAATGTGAAGATGCACGTTTCTGTGAGCTACAGGCTCTGGGTTATAGTCAAGCACTGTATTTCACATTGCAGTCCAGCTCTGAAGAACTTTCTGTATTTCAAAAACCCAGTTAGAGAATTGAGGAAAGTTCTACCAAAGTTTCAGCTCTCAGTGTTCACTGTTAGGATTCTTCAGTAGCTTTTCAGCTACTTTATATGGCCCCCCAGCACCTGGTCCCCCATCTAAGAAGCCTTGGGCCAGGCCCACTTCTGCTCTTGCCATCCCAGATCTCTGGACTGCCCTCCTAATTTTATTAATGCTTTTCCATAGATGTTGGCAGTCTAATTTTACTAAAACAGCCTTGCGCGACATCAGTCACCTATGAACTGACCAAACTCCTTGTGCAAACTTCAAGGGACTATAATACACCTCCAGTCCACATGGTCTTAGACTGCTATCGGCCGACTGCGTGGAAATGTCCTCAGCGTGTCACTTGCCATGTGCATGCTCACTCGTACCATGACTCAAGAACACTGAGAGCGTCACAGTTTGGTTCGCGGTGACAGAATCACCTTTTGTCAGCATAGAGCAGAAGCTCCACTTAACAGCACAGGCAGCATTTTTTATTTGTGAGTCTACATTATAAAATTATGTTCAATGAAAAGTAAACTTTAAATTTTAAAATGTTAATTTTATATGAAAATACTTGTAATCATTTTATTTATGAAATAATAAAATCTTAGTTGGAAAGTCTTTAATGTTAATTTACCCATTTTAATTTTTTGATCATTATTTCAGATTGAAATCTAAGTATTATGAGGAAAAGCCATGTAACTACATAAATATTAGATGTGCATAACTTACTAGTTTCACTTTATACCTGAATAATTGGCAACAGTTATTTTCAAATACAAATGAAAACAAAATTTAAAATTTTTACACCCAAACCAAGAAATGTAGTAAAATTTCAAATGACATGCCATAGCATACAAATGGTAAAAGATATAGTTATTAATAAAAAATATGATGTAAAATATGGTAATGCATACCAAAACGTGGCAGTACTTATCTTTTAAAATGCTTTTACCAGGATTGGAGAGATGGCTTAGTAGATAAGAGCACATACATACACACACACACACATACACAAGGGCATACGTGCACACATAGAACCACATAAATCCAGCACACACCTAACACCACATACACCTCACACATAACACACATATACGCCACACATAAAATATACATATACCACACACATGCATTATACACATAGGATATACCCATAGGTCACACACAGAACACATATATCACATGATTAACACACTTGTAATACATATATATACCACAAACCACACACATCCAGCACACATATATCACATACACATACTACAGATACATCACAAATATATATACTATATACATCCAGCACACACATAACATACACATACACCACACATGTATGCCACACATATATGCCACACACACACACCCCACCAAAGTTAAAAATTGCTTTTGCTGTAATTACTGTAGTTCTTTTAAGCATATTTATAGAAAATTCGTTCATCATAGACTATTTGGAGAGGAATGTAGAAATCAACTCATGTGCTATCCCAGGCGCTGGCTGGATTTCATCGGTCTCTGCCTTCCCAATAACAAACTCTGCTTTAACTTTACTCTAGAAATCGTGATCACCACAGAAAACTGCTGGATATTTTTCTTTCCTGTCGTCTGTCTCATAACCGTCATAATGAATACACTGTCAGACAACCTTTCCAGCTGTTACAGTTGTTGACAGTTAACGTAGGGGAATTTTGCTTCAGGAGCACTGTAGCCGCTTTGTCACACATCGGCATCTCCGTGAACCTGCCTTCCACCTCTTCCTTATACTTCAGATCACTCTGTGGAAACACTCGTTAAAACACTGATACGCCTAAAATTGGTATATTCCGAGGTATCAAACTCATTGTCTTTCTTTTGTAAACTAGTGTTCCCAATTTTGCTTACATAATGAAGTCTGTGCTACTTTATTTTATCCAGTGTTGTTTAGATCTTTTTAATCTTGTCAGTTTGTGTTGTAGTTGGCTATGGTTGTCATGAGCAGTGCAAAAATACAATTCAAGGGGCTGTGGGGATTGCCCAGTGGGTAAGAGTGCTCACTGCACAAGCTCCAGGACCTGAGCGCCAATCTCTGCCACCCATGGGAAAAACAGTGTGGTGCATGCCTGTAACCCTAGCTCGTGGGGACAAAAACAAGAGACTCTCTGGGGCTTGCTGGCTTCAATTCAATGAGAGACCATGTCTTAGGAGAATAAGGGGAGACTGACAGAGCACAGCACCCGACAACCACCTCTTGCCTCCACACCTGTGCACGGGCACACACATACATCACACACATAAAACCACACATACATTTCATGTACAAAATAAATTTTAAAATAAATATAGCTATTAGGAGCTGGAGTGAATATGATCAAAATACATTATATGACATTCTCAAAGAAAATAAAATATTTATTTAAACTATAATATGATTTGACATTTAATATGCAAAGTATTTTAAACAATATGTAATACCCAACACACAGTATAGCCTCATCTATCTGTTTCAAAATTATGAAAGTATTTCTATTTTCTACATGAGTGTTAGAATCACTACTTCAATTTCAAAAGTCAGTCCCAAGAATTTTAGAAAATTTCTGGGTTTAACATGTTGCAATTGAATTTAGTCCAAAGTCAGAAGTAACAATGAAACTTCAAAGTTCTCTCGTAAAGAGTTTGCTCCCAGAAATCCACTGTAGAAGAAGAGAAAGAAAGCTACCAAATTGTTCTTTGACTCCATGTGTGCACTGTGTCAAAGGTGCGCATGTACACACACACACACACCCCACACACAGTAATATTAAAACTAGAGTTAATATCTGAACACAGCAATGTGTTACACAAATACTATGTGACTGAAACTTACAAACTGTTAAGGCAAGAAAGCCAGGCTTGAAAGGTCTGTGGTTCTGTGTATAAATAGTTCGGAGTCAAGCAAAACAGGCTTCTGAAGTTGAAGGTCCCAATGGTGCCTTGGAATCCTGCAGATTTGGGACTCCCAGTGTGCCTCTAATATGCCTTTTACTTTCCTGGGTGATTGTTCCGTGGTGTATTCTAGAAGAGTTCAGTTGTATACTTAATGATTTTTACTGTACATGTACTTGCATACATAAAACAATAATTTGAAATAACCAATAATGTGACTTGTAAATATTTATGGATATGAGAAAAGAAGTGTAGAGATGGTAAGGCTTTTTGGGTACAGCCATGGGTATTTTTCTTTACAGAGAAAATGGTTGTTATTGAAAAGTCAGTAACAGTTAAATATGGTGGTATCTGTGCCTGAAATCTCAGCATTGGGAGGGTCCCACATCAAACTGCATAGTGAGATCCTGTCTCAAAAGCCAAGAGCTGGGAATATCCCTCAGACATAGATCACTTGACTTGAGAACATGATGCAACATCATATTGATAGTTAGATTAAAAGGACGCATGGAAAAAGATACAAGAAGATGAAAGGAACAACCTCAGATACAGATTTGCTTTTGAAGATAAAGGGGATGCATAATTAGAGGTTGATAATTAAATGATCAAATTCTTAGCATGGCCTGAACTCATGTTTACTTCTCATTAAAATAATATACTTCCTTTAACAGATTTTACTTGAAGAAGCTAAATTTGTAAAAATATAAAAAGAAAGTCAGCCAAAGCTGTGTTCATGTGTAAGCCTATTCTGATTTACAGCGTGTTTATGTTTGAACAGCTTTGAATTGGGTTTGGTGTGTTTAGGGAGGAAAAGGCGGACCTACTGTGTCACCTGTCACAGGCACAGCACACACTCCTTTATTCAGAAGGAATCTGAAGCATCCCTTGTTTATAAATATACAATAGCTTTTAATATTGTCATAAGAGGAAACAAATGCCCACGTGAGAAATTAAAATGTTTATTTAACCTACGTATTCAGTTACAGTTTCCTGGAAAGTTAATATTCTGAGAGAATGAAGATTTACTGTAATAGTGAACAATACAGATCAGTGTTTCCTCATCAGTACTAGGTGTTTGTGAAAAAGAATATTTAATAGAGTATATGGATCAAGGATTTTAATATGACAATATGGGACACTGAGGATCACATCTGGATAGTGTAGTCTGTATTTAAGATGATTAAATAAATGGTTATACAAATTCAGTGCAGTTTGATTAGACTTTTTTAAAATGTTGATCTTTATCCTGATCCTTGAAGTTGTAAATTGAAGGATTCTTTTTCTTAGGATTAAAAACCCCATGATTGACATTAATATTCTAAATTACATATTCTCTTCATTGCCATATCGCTAACTTACAGGAACTGGCGAGCACTGTGTAGTCTTAAGGCTGTGTCTACACTGCACTCGCCCTCCAGAGGCACTGGCCGTTTCCCCTGAGTTTTGTGTCCCTTGCCCCAGCAGCCTCCATGTCCACGGGTTTCCTATGCCTGCTTCCAAATTATTTCTAAAAACCCCACTCCCTTTTTTCGTTCTTTTAGTAAACTTTTCAAAGTATGACCAACTGTTTTATCAGCTGTCTGCATCCTGTTTGCAAGCTTTGTGCCCAATGCCAAATGTAGTATTAAGATGTATTTTTAAATACTCTGATTTCTTCTAGAAATCACTTTATGCATCTTCTATGAAGTTCTTTAAGCAAAATCTTTAACTGATTATAAGTCATTAAACTTGACAGAACTAAATTTGAACTTACTGCATTTTAAATCTGCAGTAAATGTCCTTCCTAATAAATGGTGAGCCATTGTTATAAGGATGTTACAGGGTCATTTTGTTTGCATTGTTAAAATGTGAAGGGCAAAGTTCAGCAAAGCATTATGCAAAGTTCCTAATATCTCTTAATATCTGTAGAGTGCAAATTCAGACCAGTCTGTAGTGCTTAGCCATTGGCATGGTGAGTGCACTCGGTACCCCGTGCTTAGTCGGCATGGTGAGTGTACTCAGTACCCCATAGGAATTTAATGTTAGACATTTGAAAGAAGTCAGATAATGAAAACAATCCAGGCTAGGGTCAATGAGAAGAGCTGTGCTGGCACCAAACAGATGCAAAACTAATCTTATTAGTAAAACTGTCAAAACTTAGCATTTGACTTCCTAGCAATTATTAGCACACGATCTATGTTTTCATTAGCCGCCTGCCTATCAGCAGCACCACCGCCATCCACAAACCTTGCACAGTGTGGCTGGAGCTACTCCACTCTGGAGTTCTCTGCCTACTGTTATAGCAAAATGTGTCTAGCAGTATCCAGAATTCCTCATCTTTTAAACCCGAGGCAAATGCAGAGGCCTGTGTTTAAACTTTCTTTTCTAAATACTTTATTTATTACTTTTATTTTATGTGTATGAGTGTATTGCCTGCATGTATGTGAGGTGTACCTGTGTCGTGCAATGCCGCAGAGGTCAGAAGAGGGCTTCGGACTCCCCTGGAACTGGAGTTAAGGATGGTCCGTAGCCATCATGAGGGTGCTGGGAATTGAACCCGTGTCCTCTGCAAGAGCAGCTCCTCACCGCTGAGCCGTCTCTCCAGCCCTGTAAATTCTTTCTTAAGACATCTGCTTCTCTGTCAGATTCTTTGAAGGGAAAGCAATAACTAACTGTGTGTTTTGCTCTAGTGCTTAGCACGGATTCTTAGACTCACTCAGTTTCTCTCTTTGTATAGTACTTTCTTCTTCAATACTTGATCTGTTTGTTCTGTTCTAGAAGGTCACATTGCTGATTTTCATCCTTTACATAAATATATATGTATATATATAAATGAATAAATGTATCATATTTGCTCTGTAAATTTAAATTTATTTTTTATTGAGCTTTTAAAATTTCATATAATATTTCCCACTCACATCCAGACCCCCTCCCCCCATGCAGGCCTTCCTCTCTCCCACTAAACCCTATGCACTCTGCCATATGTGTTGAGTCCTGTTCATTCAAGTGTTTAAACCCAAATGTCCTTCAGTGTAAATGCGTGCGCTGGAGTCTAGTCAGCCTATCCAGTGGTCATATGTAAGTCATAATCTCCCTCACCCAGAAGCAGTCAGTCTCAAATAGTTCTCAGTCTAATGCTGGCCGGCCACCTATTTCTCACCTCCCCTTTGGGCCCTTGTTGGGTCCCATGTTGGATGCCACCACTGCTACAGGTGCACATGAGCAAGCCTCCATTGGCCTGTAAACCTCTACCTCATATGTTCATGGACCGGTCTTGGCTCTTACGATCTTTCTGCCTCCTCTTCCACAATGGTCCCTGAGCTTTGGATGGGTGAGGTTCCTTATAGGAGTCCCATCCTACACTCTACAGTCTCTTATTCTCCAAAACTTGGCCGATTGAGGCCTTCTGTGTGTAACGCACTCTGATGGACCTGGAAGCCTCACTGGTGAGAGAGAGTTGAGAGGTGCATTAGCCCTCTCTCTGTCCCTTATTCTATTATGTTCCATGAGCCTTGGTTGTGGAGATTGGACTGCAGATGTGTCACCTAATACTGGGCATTTCCCAGGTGTATGTTCTCTGTACCTGACCAGATGTGCAACCCTGCAGTAGCCTCCATCTGTGGCAAAACGAAGCTTCTTTGATGAGTGCTGTAGGGCATGCTTGTCACTCTAAAGAAGGTCTCTTCTATCTCACACTGCCTTCCCTGCCAAGCAGCTCCCAGGTACACATACACATTAATGTTCAGACACTCAATGTGCATTTCTCATAGTTTCTAGGGCATCACTTTTCCCTCTGGGTTTCCTGTGCCCCGAGATTCACTCATTTCCATACAATTTTTCTCCCATCTGGCCTCCCTCCTCCCTCCCTTTCTAGTCACCTATGGTGATGGGATCATAGAAACTTCCATACACAACCTTTAGTATTTACTTTTGAAAAGTATCAGAGTTGTAGAATTAGGTAAGGGTACTGTATTGAAGTGTTCTTTTACAGTCAAGTAAGTAGGTGTGCCCTACCCTATGTGATAATTACGATTTCTTAAGTTTGGGAATTGTGCAGTTTGTTTTCTATAGTGTCAAACCAATTTTGATTTATGACTAGTAAGTGTGGAATTTTGCATCCTTTATGCTATTAATTACAGTACACAGCAATCAGGATACCATTCACTTTAGAGTTATGAATAGCTTGTTTAGGTTAAGTGCAAAAATTAAATTTGAGAAAATTAAAATAATAATTGAATGATTGAAATTCGAATTTTTGATTTTATTTTATATCAAATATCTGATACCAAATAAGATGTGTTGGCCAGTCCTTAAAAGGCGATTGTGGAGGCTAGAGAGATGACTCAGTGGTTAAGAGCACTGATTGCTATTGCAGAGAACCTGGGTTCAATTCCCAGGACCCATATGGCAACTAACAGCTGTCCATAACTCCAGTTCCAGGGGAAATTTGACTCTCTCATCTGACCTCCGCAGGTATTGCATGACATGGGTGCACTTACAAACCTGCAGACAATGCACATAAAAATCAATAAACAAAAAATATGTTTTTTAAAAGGCCAATTGTTTGCCCTTTGTGATACATCTTCAGTGCACCCTCTAACAGGATGAAGCCTCTCTCAGTTCTCAGCAGAGAAGTTTCCTTTTTCAAAATATTTTATTATTTTTATTTGATGTGTATGAGTGTATTGCCTGCGTGTAGGTAGGTGCACCCGTGTCATGCAATGTCAAAGGGGGTCAGAAGAAGGCATTGGATCCCCTGGAACTAGAATTACAGATGGTTGTTAGCTGCCATGGGGTGCTGGGAATCAAACATGGGTCCTGTGGAAGAGCAGTCAGTGCTCTTAATCACTGAGCTTTCTCTCCAGCCCTGAGAGAAGTTTCTTTATTCAGCAGATGGTCATTAACACATTTGGCAATGTGCAGAGAACAAGAAGCCACAGATTACTAATTCAGATTGCTGAATATAACAACTAATTGAAAACTCTGCTCTCCAAGACTCAGGGATCATTGTGGAAGAGGGGGCAGAAAAGTTGTAAGAACCAGAGGGCATCGATGACCACAAGGAAACAGTCTTTCAGGCAGCTGGTCAGTTACTCGTAAAAACTCACAGCAGTGGTGACCACATGCACAAGTCCTATGCAGGCTCAAACCAGATAAAATCCCAGTGCAATCTAAGGAACTTTTGGCAACTGACCCCTGCTGGGAGCGGGAAGAAACGGTGTCTATGGGGATGGGACTCTCGGTGGACCCAGTGGATGGACCCACAGGGAAGGACATTCGGGGGCACAAGGCAGACTCTATAAACCATAGTATATGTATAGGAGAGTACATTACATTGTGTTGGGGGGCAGTGAGGGCAGGTTATGTATCAGGGGAAGGGACCTAAATACTCTTAAACTATAATATAGTCTATAAATATAAACCATTGTATGAAAATCATAAAAACTCAATAAAAAATAAAATTATGCTGGGCATGGTGGCATATACCTTTAATCCCAGTACACTGGAGGCAGAGGCAGGCAGGTATTTGTGAGTTTGAGGCCAGCCTGGTCTACATAGTGAGTTTCAAGCCTGCTGGGGCTACAGGGAGACCCTGTCTCAAAAATACAAAAAATTACAACTAACTAACTAACTAAATAAATAAATAAATAAATAAATAAATAAATAAATAAATAAATTTAAAAGGCAGTTGTTTGTATTTAGTCTGTATGAACCTGTAAGGGTTTACATCATCACTATAGCAAATATTTTTAAATGTAAAGTAGTCAAAATACTAACAGGCACCTTGACTGAACTTTTAATTGGAAACAAATTGTTTTTGAGACCAGGTCTCAAGTATTTCAAGCTGGCTTTGTGCTTGTATGCAGTCCGGGTTGACCTTGTACTTCTGACCCTCCTGCTTCCACCAGGGTGTCCTACGTAATAGACAGTCACTCTTTAGACAAGGTACATTTCCATTTCCATCCCTCATGAAAAATCTTTAAAATTTTTAAATTTTAAATTTATTTTAATTAATAAAAATATAAAAATTGTACAAATTAATGGAGTGCCATGAGGTGTTAAACATGCCTGTCCTCTAACATGTATCATTTCACCATGAAAACTTTACAAAATCCTTTCTTCTAAACTTTGAAGTATACAGGACATACTTCTCCATAGTCACCCATAGTGCAGTGACTCACCAAAACTTGTTGCTCCAAGCTAACCAAAACTTGGTACAGTAATCAACCTTTCCCTGTCCCTTGTAACCTGCCTGGCCTCACATGACCACCATGCCAGTCAAGTTACTTTAGATCAACTTTGTGGCATCCCAGTTATGTGTGAGGTCATGAAGTGTTTGAGTTTACATGTCTGAGTTATTTCATTAGTCATGATATCTCTGTTGTAAAATCATGGTGACATTTATCTTTCTGTCCTTGGTTTATTTATTTATTTTTAATGTAATGACCTCCAGTTTCATCCACGTTACTGTAAATGGTACAAGTTCATTCTTTTATTCTGGCTGAATAGGAATCTCTGGTGTATATGGCCCACATTTCCTAGTTGCATACTTAATTGTTTCCTGGCAAATGAACGGGGCTGCGGTAGGACCTCGCTGGTACAGTGCATTTCTTTTGGATCTGAATCCAGTGTGAATACTAGCTCCTAAGGACACTCTGTTTTTAATTTATGGAATGAGTTCCACGCTCTTTTCCATATTTGATGCTCTCAGCCACAGTGTGTAAGTATTCACTTTCCTCTGCATGCCATCCAGCACTTACCTTTGTCTTTTGTTACGAAGTCATTCCTAATGGGCTGAGAGGAAAGCTTATTGTGATATAATTTTAATTTCCCTGAGAATTAATGATCTTGAACATTTTTTCATGCATTTCTTGGCCATTTTTATGATTTTTGAAGAATGATTCTGTTACCTACTTTTTAAGAGGTTTGGTATCTAATTTGAACTGTGCTCCTTGGTGTGGACACTGGCTGCTCCCGTTCCTCAGTCACCCTTCCATCTGCTGAGCAGAAACTTCACTCAGTGCATCACCGTTCGTCATTTTTTCCTTTGGTTTCCTGCACGTTTTCTGTCTTGTCCATCTGCACTCTAATGTCCTCAAGCATTTCCTGTTTTCTTCTAGTGGTTTCATACTTTTACCTCTTTACATGGCTGCCTTTTTTCAGTTTTCAGTTGACTTTTATAACTAGTGAGATATAAATCTGGTTTCATTCTTGGCATGTGGTTTCCAATTTTCTAAGTTCCATGTACAGTACCTAACTACAGGGATTTTGTACTGTCCTTGAGTGTGCTTGTGATGTCCGGTGGTCTGTCCTGCTGCTTCTCAGAGGTGAACATTGCATTGTGAACCGTGAGGGTAGCTGACTCACTTTCCATCGGAGTCAAAGGTCAACTGAAGTCTAAAGATGAATAGATGATGCAGTTCTCTTTGTTGGTAATGAGTCATTTACATTTTACTATAAATGCTAAGTGAGTAATAGCCTCCCTGGGAGTTCTTGGATTCCCATAATTTCTTATGGGAGATTTGCAGTTTGTCTTATAGGACAGTATCATATTTTGCCCCCAGGAAACATGGAACAAGTGCTTAAGGCCTGACTGTGCGCAAGGGTCCTGTCTGCTCTGCATTTTCTGTGCTGTCCTGTTACTGGAGTTTTCCTTATTTAATTCACTGTGAGCCTCCCGGTCCAAGGAAGGAAATATAAATTTAATTTTGATTTCTCATATTGAACTGAACTATTTCACCACAGGTATTGAGTCTTAGGTTTAGGGTTTTGTTTTGTTTTGTTTGGTGGGGGGGGGGGGTTAGAAAAAGTGCTGATATGAATAACTATTCCTTGGGAATTTTAATGTTTTTAATTTTTAGATGAGATTATCAGATTCAAATGTTTTTATATACATTGCTAAATTGTTTACTAAGAAGAATGTGGCAACTGATAATTTTAGCAGCACTTCTTAAACTTCTACTTGCCACTTATTTTCAACCAAGATATTTTCACAAATCCAAGTTATATATAAGATAGGTATGTAACTCAGTCATTCAATCAATCACAATTTATTTTAAATCAATTAATTGGAGTATATATAACTTTAGCCTTTATTAAAGGCAAAACAAATTTGTCTACTAATGAGATATTTGTATTCACATAAAGAATTATCACTCAAGAGGCTGAGGCAGGTTGATTGCCACAAGTCCAGGCCAGCCTGGGCTGCGGTGGAAGACCCTGTCTTTAAAAACAGAACATTAAATCTTGACTAAATAGTTTATGTTTCAGAACATAAAGCATCGTCAATGTTTTTCTTTTCAGAATAACATTTCTATTTTATAACTGTCGTTGTTAGAGTGATGCTTCACATGAGAAAATATAAAATACGAAGAAGTGCAAAATGGCAAAAGTATGGTTGAGACAGTTTCAGAAATTCCAATTTAATTCCAAGCCAAATTGCCTCTAATTTTTAAATGAAACTCAAGGCAGTGACTGAAACAGCAGCTTTTAAAATCTAACACCAAAGTACAATCCAATCAAAGATAAACTAATTTGATATTCAACACATGAATGCAAGAAAAATAAAGTCATCGTCTTTGTTTTCCAAAGTTAAACCATTGTGTTTCTAGAAAAGCAGAAATTTGGGACACACAGTGCAAACACAGCAAAGGCATATCTGGATGTTGTCAGATGTGAGCCGGGACTTTACAGGCTCTGTTCCCTGGCACTGTGTGGCATGCAGTGTGAAGTGTGCATGTTGTGTGTTCAAAACCAAGGCTGGGTGAAGTCTTGAACAGTACCAGTAACATCTTTGATTCATTAGCAGCTTGACTTTGAATTAATTTTTGGATTTGTTTTCAGAAGCCTTTTCCTGTTGTCAAATTTCCACAGTCCCCAAATTCCATCCAAGTTGCAGCTTTAGAACTGTGTGAGAGTCCCCACTTCTGTGTCTCTGGGAAACCTTCACTTCTCATTTACTTACCAGAGCTACATGACATGCGATTGCATATTAATTTTAAGAAGTTATATTAAAAGTGTTGGCTTTACGTTGTTAACCCTTTCTTTCCTCAGTCCTTGGCTCTTTGCCCTCTGTGCTTTCCTTCGCTGTGGCCGTGCCAGGGTCTGAGTGTGTGTGTGTGTGTGTGTGTGTGTGTGTATGAAGAGTGTGGGTGACATGACTGCATTCCAGGTCATTTTCTTCTGGTTAATGTTTATCTTCTTAAGCATTTTATATGTTAAAATATATTAGAGGCCAATCTAGAATCTATTATAGTGTAAGTTTTCCTAGTCTAACCCTAGCCTTCTGATTTTATTTTGATTCACAGAGGTATAATTTCTGTTATTTAATGCTGCCTGGAGAGCCTTTGTGGAAAAATGGAATCTTATTTTGATCATGGACGCTAACAGAGGCTAAATGGACATGGAAAGAAATGATTCATGAGCCTCTTGATTGAGCCTAAATTGAAGAGGTGAAAATAAAATAGCCACGAAGAACATTAGCATACACTTTTTAGAAAATTAAAATGTAGTTGGTAGTCATTGCTATCAAGAAAGGTGAGATAGAAAGTCACGTTTTAAGTTTTAGGCAACTATAGATGATACAGTTACCAAAATGCAGTTTGGAAAATGAAGTTGTTTATTTGAACTTGGCAGCTCAGTCAAGTTGAAATGAGGTAACAGATCTTAACACTTCATTTTCTGCACTGTAATTAGCTGTATGTAGTTCTCTTTTATTTTTCTTGAAACATGTGATCCCCAATTCTGATGTATATAACCTGTAATAAAGCTTGCATTTTCCATAAAAATGATAACAATATTTTTCTTCTCTTTAGATTATATTCTTGCCATATTAAATACATGTAATATCTCCGAGTCCTTTCACTTGATGAAATCACAGATTGTGGGTATAAATTTTTTGCTCTAATTTAGATTTAATAGCTGGGCTGACTCTTGTGGACAGAAGCTGCATCTTCAGCTCCACAGGATTATCTAAGGTCCCAGGGTCCCACAGGTTTTACATTCCATGATACCTTAGCAAGAAACTTATGAATAAGGAAGGTGCTTGTTCTGGTATGGGACACAGTCCATGTAAAATGTACAATTAAAAATATAAGCCAAGGAAAATTCAGTGGGAAGCAGATTCTGTAGAGGAGGTACAGTGGTAGAAGGGAAAGAAGGAGCTGGTCAGTTCCTGGTCCACACCAAGAGCAAAGTGAGCTGTTTTCACTGCTTTAAGCAATTGAAGTAAATCTCTTGACTGTATTTCTCAGGTACTAATTTAAGTGTTTTGTTTTATTTATTTTTATTTTCTGTGTACAACTATTTTGCCTACATGCATGTAAATACACCACATCATGCAGTAGCCCTGGAGGCTATACGACAATATCAGATCACCTGGAACTGGAGTTACAGACAGTTGTTAGCTGCCATGTGAGAGTTGGGAACCAAACTGTGGTCCTCTGCAAGAGAAGGCAGTGCTCTTAATCATGGAGCCATCTCTCCAGCCCCAGATCTTATGTATTTTAGATCCATCATTTGGTTTTAATCTGAAGTTCTTCTACACAGACTCTGAAACTTTCCTTTGCAGAACTTAATAATATAAAATTCTAGGCCATGACAGGTTTTTTTTTTTGGTCCCTTTATTTACATAAATGAGAATCATAAGAAAAGCATTAGGATACTGTGATTCAAGCTAAATTATTAAGTCTTGGTTATTTTAATAACTGGAAAGTCTTAGGTCAGCATAATATGTATTCAAAATAATGTTTTAAGGTCTACTGTTCCAGCAGCTCTCCATGAAGTTTACTGTATCAGAGAAGAAAGAAAGTTAGAAAAGACATCACCTTTATTACCAGTTCCTACTGTATCTTATAAAATAACATTTAAGCGTAAAAACAAAAATCACATCTATATTAACTGGAATGTAGAGTAAAGGAACATTATGTCCCTGTACTTAAAATGTAGTGCCAGCATTTAAAACAAATATGCTAAGTGCTTTATTTCAGCATAAGTTTAGTGACTTTTTCCATTAAAACTGTGATATTTTACATGCTTGTGATTCCAGCTCTTGGAAATCTGAAACAGGAGTATCTTGAGTTCAAGTCCAGCCTGTAATATGTAGCAAAACTGTCCCTCGTTCCCACCCATCCTCCCAAAGTAAAGAGAGATAGACTGGTGGGACTGTGTATTCAGATCTGGGATGACCCAGTCCACACATACGTTAATTTGCAGAAGAGGATTGTGTATCTCTTTATTTGTAATTAGATTTTCGTGTGCCCAGTTCTGTACCCGCTGACCAGCTCTGTGCCATTCTGTGTCCCGTCTGTCTGCACTGGGCCTAGATGATAATAACAAGTTAAGAACATGAGTCTTACCTGCCTCAAGGAAATAGCAAGGAATGTGCAGCCTAAATTTAGGTAATACTATATCATCCTTTATTGATAGTCTGGTTCATTTACTAAAAATAACACCAAATTACTACTTTGCTTAATTTTTGAGGTGAATATGTCAAATAAATGATTTGTGTAATTCCAGTTTTGCAAAAGCTGTTCTGCAAAATGCCATATGGCCAGAATGTTACTACATTTTATATGCAAAACTTAAATCCTTTTCTTTCTTGTAGGACTTTCTATGTATGTTGGCTGTTTGTGACTCATTCAGTAGGGAAGATATCATTACAAAAATATTTAGCCAGAGCACTTTGTAGGACAAGTGCTATGTAGAAAACAGGTAGAAAAAGGCTAGGCAAGCATTTGGAACTATGCATCTTTTTAAAATCATCTTTTTAGAAATCATCTTTTTCTTTACCTTGATTTTTAGGAAAGATTATTAAATAGCACAGTTATATTTTCACTTTATCTGCAATACAGAGCGCTAAGTACCGTCATGTCACAGCCTCCGTTTCCTTTAAACAGTGCTTCAACAAGTCCTGGTTGCTATAGCTTCAACAGTGTTAGTAATATAGTCACGATAGAAATACTTGTCTGCCTTCTACATGTTGTCCACGGTCTGGAGCTCTCAGTCTGTTCATCGTCATCTCTCTAGATCCACTGAACATCTTCCCCAACTCTGCAGACATACTGCACGAGACGCCAGGCTCTGAGAATCGTTTCTCTCTCTGTATTTGTTGCCCTTCATATCCATACCTATAATATTCTCCTGCAGTGTCCCATAGGTGCCTCATGTTTAGCTTATGGATTCTTGCTTCCTTTGATTTATAATCCACCTGTAACTCTGTAACTCGGTTATTCAGCCACATGAAAGTATGTGTTTTGTCACACGTGCACATGTGGCAGGATGCAACAGGTGTAAGCATGAACAGTAGGAGCATGTAGATAGTCAGATTCCTGTGAACTGAGCAAGCTTCTGAGCACATAACGATGATAACCCACAGTAGTTCTTAACTTAGAAAGTCCAGTGTGCTGCGGGTTCACAAAGAGTGCTTAGCCCACATGTGTGCAAGCCAGGTAATACTTCTCTGAGAAAGTAGTTACTGTCAGGAGAATTAAGATAAAAGTGGAACAAAAGGATGAGTGTATAATGGGATATCTAAGAATTGAAATCAGATATAAACCGACACGAAAAGAGAGAATTATTAAGGAAATATTCAAGAAAGTATCGATAATTGCATGTTGGAAAACGTTATGTATATTCCCAAGCACATGACTTTGAGGGCCTTTGGTCTGGCTTTGAGACCATGTTGGGATTGTCTTGATGACAAAGTGACTTTCTGTGTGGCATGAACCACCTTTTGAGTCACCTGCTAATTTGTTTCTCCTTGTCATAGCCATGTAACAACACAATGGAAAGGACCCTTAGTTTCCATAGATAAATATTTCCATGGAGCCTGGAGTAGGTTAATTCTATCGCTCTTTTGCTAACACCATGTCTGTGCAGTGCAGGATTTCTTAATGCTTACGTTTATGTCTCCAATCAGAATGCCAAGGCCTGTTTGCCTTCTTAGAGACTACACAGTAGTTTTACTCTTGGATTTTTTTTTTCATTATACCTTTGTCCTATTTTGAGTCCCACGAAGAGTGATACCCTGTTCCTGAATTTCCTATCAATTGTGGTTTTCACCTATACATTATGAGGGCTCAGACACATGTCAATAATTAATTTCCTATATCCTACAAACTTATGTTTCTGTGTGTGTAGTTTTAAAATGTTTTACTGTTCAATTTAAAAATAAATTTTGTGTGTGTGCATATGTGTGTGGGGTGCCTACTGTGTTTGCCTGTAGAGGTCAGAGATTGAGATGTCATCCTCCATCCCTTCTCCACCTTATTGTTTGAGGCAGGTTCTCTCACTGAATCTGGAAGTCACTCTTCCAGTCTGACTGGCTGGCCAGTCCAAGGGATTCTCCTCTCTCAGCCTCCCAGCATGGGCGTGCAGACGTGTGCTGCCACTACCTGACAGTTATGTGGGTGTTGAGAATCTGAACTCAGGTCCTATGTTTGCACAGCAAACACTTTAGTCTGTGGACCTTTTCCAGTTCCACTCTTAAGTTTAACTCTGTTTAATGTATTTGTAAAGATATTAGAGATAAATTTCAAGTGTTTTTTTTTTTCCTTTCAAATTATTCACTAACCACTTCAGGACTCTTATGGGCCTTATGTGGAAATAAGATCTTTGCAAAATAACCAGATATAGTCTCCTTTAATATCATCTGTGTATTGAATCTGTAATGTTTCTGCGATCTTTAAGTTTGGACTATACTCCACTTGCTTGCAACATACACAAATATCGTTAATCTTGACTTAATGGTAGGAAAAGACCAACAATAGTTTTACTCCAAATCTGTTTTACTATCATTGTAACAAGTGGGATCTGTTTTCAGAATATCATGATCATTTGAGAATCACTGTATAAGTACAGTGTGTCTTAACACTGGATGGGGCAGCTCATGCCTATAATTCCAGCATGTGTAAGGCTGGGGCAGAAGGACTGGGCCATATGAGTTCCAGGCCAAGCGGACTGTGATACTTTGTTTTGAAAAAGAAAAAATAAATAAATAAGTAAAATAAATGAAACATTCTCCTGACTTTGGAAAACTCCCATATGAGCAATATTTTTTCATTTATTAATAGAGCTTTTGTACAAGTCATGCATTTTAGAGTTTTTACAAAAAAAAACAACTATATTAACCCTTAATTCTATCTTAACAGAATTTTTCATAATAAATTAATAGTTTTTTTCTTCACAGTATGTAATCATTAACATTGTAGTATTTGTCAGATCTAAAATTTTACAGTTTGCTATGTAGCAGTATTGTAAGAAACCCTTAATTTGTTGTCAGGATTTAATATTTTATCATATATTGATTAAGTTAATTATGAAATTCAAGCTGTACTTGTAACTTGACCAAGGTTAGGAAATTGGTGTATTTTAATCTTCTTTCCCAGAAAAAACATTTGCAGGGTTATTCTATTCTGGATGTGCCCTAGAATTAGGAGGAGACAAGTAGATAAGCAGGCCATAGCTGATCTGCTGTCCTGGGTGTGTCTGAATGAGCAGGTGGAGAAAACTCAGTAATTGGAATAGAAATACATAGGTCTGCTTTACCAGTCCATTTGGGGCATGACATAATCACGATCCTTTCCTGCTTCTCACAGTTCTTCGTCTAGATTAGTGCAGTTTTGTATTGTAGCTCACCCAAGGCCTTACCAAGGGCTTTAATTGATTAAAAATCATTATTTTGAAGAGTGTGCTAAGAGCAGAACTGGGGGATTATACCTGTGAACAGAACAGTCCGAGTTCCAGGCTTACGCCTCTTGTTCCATTTAAGAGGTGCAAACTTACAAAAAAACAAAAACCAGAGCAATCAGGTTCAGAAAATGAGACTGATAGTGAAAATGAAGAAACAAAATTATCGACAGCCACTGAGAATAAACTGTTTTATGGCTGTTGAAAGAGTGGGTGCCTGGAGGAGGTAAAAAGGACCTGTGTGTGTGTGTGTGTGTGTGTGTGTGTGTGTGTGTGTGTCCGTGTCCGTCTCTGTGGGTGCTGCCATGAAAAATGCCAGCGGAACTGGGCTCCCGGGATAAAGACTGGCAGGAGAACACACACGGCAGTGAGAGCAAGCTTAGCATGTTCCAGTGACTAAAAATGGGTGGACTCCCTGGGGCATAGAAGAAAGACGGAGAGTAATATGAGTTGGGACTGAGAGTTGAGCTCAGCCACGTCCTGGTGGATTTGAAAGCCTCCGTGAAGGGTTTAAATTAAACTCTAGCAGGCAAGGAGAAGCCATTGGTCTTAAAGAGGTAAACTGCATAGGATTGACATGTATGAAACATGAGGAATGGAAGGTAAAAGACCAAAAGATGAAGCATGTAACTAGCAGACTTTCTCATTGGACTTGTTGAGAGCCAGTGATGGCTTGGAATCAGGAGGTGTTAATAGACAGTAAATTAGTTCATAATACATTTTTGATCTTTACCACCCTGGCACTGAGGGAGTGTTATCCTTGGAAGACAGTAGAAGCCTGAAGTCTGCATAAGGAACACATGGGTAACCAAGTGCCTGTGTGCAGAGAAAATGTAAATGCGTAAATTGTGTGCCACTTGCCCTGATTCACAATATGCCTTCCACTCTGCCTTCCTGACTAGAGTTTTAAGATTTAATGTGCTTCCTGCCTCTGCATTTATGCAGTTGTCCTGAAAGATCTTTGAAGGTAAAAAGAGAAATGATTTTTAAGAAAAGGCAGGAGTGGTAAGGTGGACCAAGGAAAATATGTATTTGTGTAATTCTGATAGCCTGGAATTTGAGTGGAAGAAGACCTGCCCAGTGCCATAGGGCTTTGTAGATAATAAAGCACTAAAAAGGGACAAATATTCAAAGGGATAAGGCTAAAGGGAACGTTAAAAATACTGCTTTTAAGCAGAAAGCACTGTGGGGAGGTTTGGACGCTCAGGACAGGCAGGGAATTGGGTGAGACTAGGGGTGTAGGGAAGATTGTGGAGGCTGAGGAGACTCAGGCATTTGTGACTTGCACTGAGTAGGGATACAGGAAGGAGGAGTTAGCATTCCAGTTCAGATCATTATTTTAACAGCATGGCACCACAGAATTTTCTGTTCCTTGGAATTGTTTGGTGGTCTTTGACAGGGTCCAGGCAGTCATGAGATACATGTGTTATGGTAGCTGATGGTAAGTTGACTCAAATAAGCCGGCTGAAGGATACTCAAGGACTTACAGAGCAGGTTGGTGAGTAGGGGCGGGAGGCCAAAAACTGCAGAGAACAGACAAGAAACCAGAGACTCAAGTCTCTTCAGAAGAAAAGGCCAGAGGTGACCGACTGCCAGGTGTTTGTCTTCAGGCGCGAGGCCGATGAGTAAACAGGCGTCCAAGGATCTGTCTTCTCCTAGATTAGAAGTCAGGAGGACAGTCCAAGGGCAGGTCAGGAGGCCTAAGCTGTGGAGAGCTGTGTGATCAGGTGAGTGTGCTTAAATACACACTCTGTTACATCTAAGCAAGCCTTGCCTGGGGTTCCTTCACCTATAGAAGTCCTTAGCCGTACATGTTAGCAAATGAGTAAACAGGCGTCCAAGGATCTGTCTTCTCCTAGATTAGAAGTCAGGAGGACAGTCCAAGGGCAGGTCAGGAGGCCTAAGCTGTGGAGAGCTGTGTGATCAGGTGAGTGTGCTTAAATACACACTCTGTTACATCTAAGCAAGCCTGGCCTGGGGTTCCTTCACCTATAGAAGGCCTTAGCCGTACATGTTAGCAGTCCTGAGTAACAGAGATGAAGGGTTATGTGAAACAAGACAAATTGTAATTACAAAAATATGGGACCACAGTTTTATCTCATTGGGAGACATATTCTTAAAACTTAAGATTATAATATATAACCCAGTTAAATTTAGTGTGTAGTTTGAAATTTGGCTACCTATTCTGAACTGCAAACAGGTATAATCTATTTTTATTTGTTTTTAAGATTTCATTTTATTTTATGAGTGTTTTCCCTGCATCTAAGCAAGTATACCATAAACATGCCTGGGGCCCATAGAGACCAGAAGAGGGCTTGGATCTCCGGGGACTGCAGTTACAGCCTTTTGTTATCCACCATGTGGGTGCTGGGAGCTAAACCCAGGTCCTCTAGAAGAGCAGTAAGTGCTCGCAACAGTTTAGCCATCTCCAGCCCCCTATAATCTGTTTTATAGTGTCACATATTTAGTATAGCTTTTATGGTAATCTGGTGCTCTTGGATTGATTAAAATAAGTTGACATCAGGGAACACAATATTTCTTTTGAACTAGTGAGTTAAACTTCCAAACCTCATCTTGATCCTTCATGTCACACTTTTGTCTAAATATACTGAGGTGTGCTAAGGCTGTATGATCATTCAGAGTTAGGCTACATAAGTCTCAGGAACAGGGAAAGTCCTTTACCCTCTTGCATTTGGGAGGGAAATCTCTGATCTAGCAGGAACAATAAAAGAAAACAAACTGGTCGATTCCATCAGCATTTTAAAGGTTGTGCTGGGGACATGGCTCACTGCCTAAAGCACTTGTAGTACCGACACGAGGACCTGAGGTCCAACACCCAGAAGCCACCCAAAGTCAGATGACACTGTGGCCATCTGTAATCACAGAGCTCCTACAGAGAAATGGAAAGCCAAACAGAAGAACTCAGAGAAGTTCATAGCCTGAGGTACACAGAGGCAAACAAGAGACCTTGTCCCAACCAAGGTAGGAGGCCAGGTCCGACACTCAGAACTATCCTCTGACCTCCACATATGCACCATGGCACATGCACACCCACATTCACATGAATGCACAAAACCTATGCATACACAGATGAAAAAAATTAAAACTTGGGTGTACCGAAGAAGAATGCGATCTTGAGAATGGATAAAAAATATTTGCAAATAATGTATATACTTATACAGAATATTTGATAAAAACTATACAACAAAAAGATCATCCATTTAAATATGTAAAGAAATGAGGAAATCTAAAAATGGGGACTAGAGACACAAAACGATTCTCACCACCATTGATCATTAGGGGAAAAAATGCCCATTTAAACTACTGTGAGCACAGCACATCCAGTTACAGGCTTTGTTTTCATTTCAAAAAGAATTAATCAGTACAGTAAGTGTTGGATAGGATATGGTGACACTGGAACCACTCACATTGCTGGTGAGGATATAAAATGGTGCAGCTGATATGGAAAATCATTTGGCCATTCTTCCCGTGTACATATAGGATTACACATTACCAAGCAGTTCTGCTCCTGTATGTTTACAGAGAAAAATAAAAAACAGACACCCAAGTAGATATTTGCTCACTAATTTTCATTGCAGCTTTGTCTGCAGTGTGCGCAGGATAGAAAAAGCCAAGTGTGCAGATAAATGGATGAAATACGTGAAATAAGAAAAATAAAAAACAGACACCCAAGTAGATATTTGCTCACTAATTTTCATTACAGCTTTGTCTGCAGTGTGTGCAGGATAGAAAAAGCCAAGTGTGCAGATAAATGGATGAAATACATGAAATAAACAATATCTCTCTCTCTCACACACACACACACACACACACACTTTCTCTCTCTCATATTCACACACACAAATGGAATCGTTTTCTCAATAACTTGTTTAGAAAACAAGGGATAAAGGCACTGCAGTCAACACTGGGTGTCGAAGGTGGTAATTTTCAAAATTTTGACCCATCCATTTTTTTGCCAATTTTACTCTTGTCTTTTAATATTGAATATTTGTAAACTTTATACAATAGATTTTGATCATATTTAGATCCCCTCCCATATCTTCATGCGCCCTTACCAACCCCACCAAATTTATATATATATACACATACACACACACACACACACGTGTGTGTGTGTGTGTGTTTGTGTATGAGCCAAGTATATAAAAGGCTTATAGAGACAGGTTTGTGTCCCCAAATGCCCTTTGGCATGGGCTCTTCCACTGAAGCTGGTCAGCCTACCAAGAGTCTCACCCTTGAAGGAGACTGAATCTCCCTTCCCAGCAACCCTTGGTTTAAAGTAGTCCCTCAGGTAGGGTTGGGCTCTTTACCCACTTTGCTCTGGCTACACTAGGATTTTCTCTGGCTCAGCTTTTGTGGGACTTGTCCACATTGTCACCATTGCTGTGAGTTCACATGAGTAAACGATCCGCTGTCTGGAAAACTCTGTTTCCCTGTGGCCTTTCACCTTCTCTGGCTCTTACAATCTTTCTACCTTCTCTTCCGCAATGACCCCTGAGCCTCAGGAGGCAGAAGTTTGCTGCAGGTGTCCTGTTTAAGGTTAAACACTGCAGCCTCTTGTGCTCTTGACTTGCTGGAAGTCCTTCTTGGCTTTGTCCCCTGCATCTTGTCCACTGTGTGTGTGTTGCCCTTGTTTGGCATTGATTAACAGTGCACAGCATCACTGGTCACATGTCTCAGTTCCTGAGCATGATCCTGAAGCCTGTATTTGTTGCGGTTGTTTCCTGCGGATTTCAAGTAAAGTCTACAAAACGTCTACAGATGAATTCCTACTAGAAAATAAGATATCTGTAAAATATTTAAGTGGTATTTTCCTTGCAACAGAAACTTAAGAGTTCAAATCCATGTCAAAAATCATGACAATGGTTAGGAAAGGTGTCAACTCAGCATGTATTCTTTTAATATGTGTGTATATTAATATGTATACAAACTTTAAGTTTTCTCTCCGTGGGTCTGTATTTCTGCAATTCATGTTAGGGATCAAAAGATAATAATATTGGCCAACATAGGACTTCCGTGATGTCCTGGATTTATAGTTAGCCTGTATGAAGAATGAATGAACAAGCCACCATCATAACTGTTAGGAGGAGCGGAGCATCTCCATTGCTCTGGATTAGGAAGTTATGTGATTCCTGTTTTCCTGTTCATTCTCTTTGTTGGGTTCTACAGGGTCTCTGAAGAAAACAAGGATCTTTTAAATTTTTTCTGAATAACAACCAGACATCCTTCAGTTTAGCCTGATAAATTTTACATATATTTTTTTGAATCAGGGTCTCCATAAAGCACCAGGTGACCTGGAACTCACTGTGTAGACCAGGCTGACCTCATCTCTCAGGGATCTGTCTGTCTCTGCCTCCCTAGTGTTAGGATTAAAGGCTTGCATGTCTGGCTCTACTTGGTATATTTTAATGTTGAATCATTTCCTTTGAATAGAATATTTTTTCTCTATGTTGTCAGAGACTAAAAGCAATATGGTCTTTACAATGTTTTACAGAGTGATTTGGAAGTAGAGGGGTGTTGATACAGAGTTAGTCACTGAAGAGAAGAGCCTGTATCAATTTGCATTAGGTCAGTTCCTTTGATTTTTCTTTAAAGGCATCTTCTGGAAATAGTGTACTTTGTGCCCAGTAATTGAAAGATGAAAAGAAGTATTGTCAAATATGCTAATTGCACATCTGTATAAAACTTACACTTCCAAATTGAACTTACTTTCTACAGTATTTTTAAAACTTATTTGGTTGATGTGAATTTTTTTCTAAAAAGTATTGCTAATAGCCCACACAAGTAGTAGCATCTCCCATGATGTCTGGTCTTTATGAGAATATGCAGTCATTTATCTGATTTTATATCAGATTTGGAACAAATCTGTTAATATATTAAATTACCAAAGTTGGCTGAAAAATATTTGTCCATAATCAAGCTGAAACATTTGTTATCCTTTTCCCTTTGGTATAAAATACAAATGTCATGTAGATGTTTCCTTTGTTTCCTGTTAGGAATGTTTAAAAATTGTGTGCACGTGCATACAAGCATGTATGTGCATGCTGTTAGCTGTGTGGTCTACATACTTACTAGTATGAGTGTGGTGAGTGTGGGGCTTTTTCTCCCCTTCTTCATGTCTATGCTGGGACTTTTTTCTGGTTTGAGCTTGCATGGGACTTGCACATGCTGTCATCATCGCTGTGAGTTCTCAGGAGTAACTTAACAAATTGTCTGGAAAACTTTCCTGTGGTCACCCACCACCTTTGGCTCTTATAGTCTTTCCATCCTCTTCTTCCACAGTGATCCCTGAGCCTTAGGAACAGAAGTTTCATGTAGGTGTCCTTTTCTGGGATGAGCACTCTGCAGCCTCTTGTTCTCTGCTCATTGACTAGTTGTGGGTTTCTGCGTTAATCACCATCTATTGCATAAGGAAACTTCTTTGGTAAGAGTTGAGAGATGCATTCATCTATGGATATGGCAATAAGTCATGAAGAGTCAGTTTAATATAACTGTTTAGTAGGAAACTCATATTAGGTTCTCCCCTATGTCCTGTGAACTGTTTTAGACTCAGGATTGTAAAGCTGATATCTACATGAAGTATGTACTCCATCCTAGGAAGTGAACCTTAACTCTATGGAAAGAGTGATTGGTTACTCCCATAATAACTTGTGCCACTATTGCACAGGTGGGTTTAACTTTCCAGAGCAGTTGTTATTGTAGTTCACAGGATTCACAGTTGGGTAAATTTAATGATTACTGTTCCTTCCAGTAGCATGCAGCATACCCTCCAACACTTAACGCTGGCCAGTAGAGATGAGGCTCTGAAGTTAGCATCAGCTTGAGTTCTCCTTATTTGTTCTACAGCTCACATATATAGTATCTTTAGCAATAGGGTCTTACCTTGCAGTTCTGGTGGGTATCCAAGAGCAACAATGGCCAGTATTGTTTTAGGGTTTATGGGAGCCCCCTGGACAACAGCTTCTAGAGATGGAGTCCATTCCTGGCATTAAACAGTTTTGTTGTTGTTGGTTTTTCCCATCGGCCTATGATGTCTAGAAAAGGCAATGTACCCCTATTATAGGATAGCTATACTTCTAATCTCTCTTTATGATGTATATGTATATACTTTACGAAAAGTCTGTAGTGGTAGGCTTCTCTATGGATCTACTCTGCCCTCCCAGTCCCACCCCATTTAACCCTTCCTATTCTAATGTACCCCTTCCTCCTTCATATCACTGCCTTCTACCACCCTTCCAGGAAGCCCTCCTCCCAGCCAGCCACCCACCCACCCATGGCCGTTTATCAGTTTCTTGACATTTCTCAATTTTCACACTGAAACTTTAGTATCTAAGAATTGACAGCTAACATCAGCTATGAGAAAGAACATGTGATGTTGGTCTTTCTGAGTCTGGCTTACCTTACTCAAGATGATTGTTTCTGATTATACCCAGTAACATGCAATTTTCAAAATTCCGTTTAAGAGCTAACTATTATTCCATTGTATGTGTGTCACACTTTACCCATTCATTGGTTGATAGACATCTAGGTTGTTACTAATTTCTGGCTGTTATGCAAAGGACAGCAATGAGCATGGGAGAACAGGTATGGAGCCTTTTGGGAATATGCCCACATATACATAGTCAAATGGTAATCAATTTCATGTTGTTTGAAGAATTTCCACACTGATTTCTGTAGTGGCCGCATCACTTTGCACTCCAACCAGCAGTGGATCAGAGGCCCCTCGGCCCCCATTATCCACGTCCCCAGCGGAGTTTGTCATTGTTTTGAATCTTTGCCATTCTAAGAGGGGAAAGGAGAAACCTTGCAGTGGTTTAAATCTGTATTTTCCCAGTTACTACAGATGTTGACCTCTTTGTGTTTCGTCTTTAGACAACACCCTCTTCAGCTCATTGCACCACTTTTTATTTGAGTTTATTTTTTGATGTTTAGTTTTTTGAGTACTTGGTGTATTCTAGACACTAAACCTCTGTAGGCTGTATAGTTGCTAAGGCTTTGTTCCTGTTCTGTGGGCTGTCTCTTTACTGTAACGTCAGAAGCCTTTTAGTTTCATGAGGTCCTATTTGTCTTGTTGGACTGTGACGACACTACAGAACTCCTGTTCAGAAACTCCTTTCCTGTGCCTAATTTTCACCTACTTTCTCCTCTATCTGATTTATGGTATTTTTTTTTACATTGAGCTCATTATCCATTTGAAGTTAAATTGAGTTTTGTGCATGGTACGAGATAGTGATCTAGTTGCATTCTTCTATGTGCCTGTAACCAGTTTGGCCAGCACTTTTTCTTGAACATGCTATCTTTTCTCCAGTGGTCATTTTTTGATCCTTTGTCCAAATTAGGTAGCTGGATTAAAATCTGGGTCCTCAGTTCTGTGCCACAATCAATGTCTGTTTTTATGGCGGTAGCATGCAATAACACATCAAAAAGATTATCCACCATGATCATGTTTGCATCATCCCAGAGATAGAGATGGTTCAGCGTATGTAACTCAACAAACATCATCCATCGCATAAACAATCTCAAGGACAGAAACCACACAATCATCTCATTGGATGCAGAAAAGGCCTTTAACAAAATCCAGCATCCATTCATGAAAAAAGCCATGGAGAACTTAGGCATACAGGGGACATATCTCAACATGTCAAAGGCAGTATACCACAGGCCCACAGCCAGTATCATACTAAATGGAGAAGAACTGAAATCATTCCCCTTAAAATCAGGAACAAGACAAGGAAGTCTGCTGTCTCCATTCCTAGTCAGTACAGTACTTGAAGACTTAGCTAGAGCAATAAGACAAGAGAAGGCGATAAAGGAATAGAAACTGGAAAGGAATAAGTCAAAGTATCTTTATTTGCAGATGATATTACTCTATACATACAGAATCCTAAGTATTCAACCAGAAAACTTTTAGATATAATAAATGCATTCAGCAAAATGGCAGACTATGAAATTAACACCTCCAAATCAGTAGTCTTCTGTACACCAACACCAAACATACAGAGAAAAAAAATCCAGGAAAGGTTTTCATTCACAAGAGCCTCAAAATCCTTAAAATATCTTGGAGTAAATCTAACAAAAAAATAGGACTTATACAATTTGTCATTTTCTTAAATGTGTTTAATTTGATTGCAGACCTAATGTTGAATTTTCAGTAAATATGTTGTTTAATTGGGGAAAACATTATTTTATAAGATGTTAATTTACCTCTGCCTTTACTGTATTTCTTTAATCTCTTCGTTTTCTATTCATATCCGTTATTGGAAATAATATCTTACATTATATGAGATTAAATGTGATTTTACATATATCTATATAAGAAATGTGCCATATACTCTAATAATGATACATTGTATTCATGTACTATAATTTA
>NW_008334195.1:145757-173007 GCF_000622305.1 Nannospalax galili | reverse complement strand
TTATATAAATTATAAAATGTATTTTAAATGTAAGGAAATGTAATCATTCAGAGTTGCAAATTTTAAAGTTGCATAAAGTTTTTCTTTAGATATTCCTACAAGTAGGGGAACCTGGAAAATAAAAGAAATTGTAAGATAATGTACATAATGAATGTCAGAAGGTCTGTGAATAGTTTCATGTGTAAAAATAAATGTCCTGCAATAGTGTGACCTACTCTGTTGTTGCACGTGACAAACCGTAGCTATTCCTAAATGTGTCTTTTTCTGAGGTACCTGAATGTGGCCTTTGGTGATCTTTTTAAATATTTTTTTTAATTTTATGTGTATAAGTGTATTTCCTGCATGTATGTAAGTGCACCCGTGTTGTGCAGAGGTCAGAAGAGGGCATCAGATCCCCTGGAAATGGAGTTGCAGACGATTGTTAGCCACCATATAGGTGCTAGGAATTGAACCCCAGTCTTCTGCAAGAGCAGTCAGTGTCTTAACTGCTGAGCCATCTCTCCAGTTCCATTGGTGGTCTTCTTAAAAGCAATAAATAAATTAAAAGATTAGTTGGAATAAATGCTGTGGGTAACACATTAAGGAAATGTGAGTTACTGAAAGGCAGTGTGTAGAAACGGAGTCACGGTGAGCTCTCTTTAATACTCAGTCTGTTAACTTTGCCTTTGTCTTGTTGTCAGTCTAGTATCTTTAGCAATTTGTATCTTACACTGACTGTCTATCCTGACAGAGTAAGCCTGAAAATACTAGTTCTCAATAATAATTAATGCTCTCTCCACTTTTCATTGTTAACTAATGAAAAGCTAATGAGTTCAGTTCTGTGCTATTTCTTTAACTCTAAAATAGAGTTGACTCTCTTGTCATTGTTGTAAACTGTAGACAATTAGATATAACTTACTCTATTCATGAAAAAGATCCTTTCTGATTTATTTTTAAAATTAATATGCTTACATACCTACATAAACCTTTAAAAAGAAAGCATTACAGTAATATTTCATGTGTTGACCCTGATCCCCCAATCCATAAATAAAGACGTATGATGAAACAGAACAGATTTCACCAAGACCAGTTAGTTATTGCTGTGGTTAGCTGTGACTAGGAATCTATTATTATTTTATATGTTTTCAGATTTTTGATTACTTAATATTAAACCAGTGAAAAGCAGAGTTACAGCAGATCCTGTTATAATCAGATGTTCCAAGAAAAAGCAAGGTCAAATAGCTTGAGGAAAGACTATAAAACTGGAACAGATTACCTCCTAAAGCATAGTTAGTATATGGTTGAACAGATATGGACAGGATGAATGGGTATGCACAGGAGGAACAGTTGTACACAGGATGAACAGGTAAACATGGGATGAACACATGCAGGATGAACATGTAGACACAGGATGAACACATGCCACTGGGTGAGCACATAGACACGGATGAACACATGCCACCGGGTGAGCACATAGACACAGATGAACACATACCACATAGATACAGGATGAACACATACGCACAGGATAGACACGTAGACACAGGATGAACATGTATATACAGGAAGAACACGTACACACAAGATGAACATGTAAACAAAGGATGAATAGGTACATACAGGATGAACACATGCCTAAAGAAATTTGAAGTTGCAACTTTATGATTGCCTAAGTATAAATGATTTTAAATATCGAAGAAATGTTAAATGCATTTGAAAGCATATGATATGTATTGAGAGGAATTTTGTGAATTAGTTGAAACTAATTTTTTTAATAAACCCCATCAGTTCAGAATTTTGCTTACCCAGAATTTGTGTAACCTCTCATCATCTATCAGCTTTACTACAAAACTTATCTATCCTGATGTTCTTTCTGAAACCATAAATATAATTGCTACAGAAGTTATTAGTGAATATTCTAGGTTTTTTGAATTGCTGTTTTATTAGAGATGCATTACTTTGATTCATACATCACACTTATTGCTACTGCATAACACTAGTATTTCCTTAAGAATTGTAATCTGTGTGCTCATAAGATACTTAGTTATAACCTCAATAGGACCACAAATTGAATGTCCTTTATCTAGACTCTAATCTAAATATCTTATGTAGACAGACCAGAAGAATTTCAGCTCTAGGGATTTTCAGATGGCCAATATTTGCATAGGTTTTGACGACTGAACATTCCTAATTCCACAATTCCTTATTTGAAAACTCTAAATTCAGAATGTTTTAAATATCTTTTCTGCACTTAAAAACTTCTGGGTTTGAAGTAGTTTAGAGTTTAGGTTTGGGGAACTATAGACTGTGAAGTACAAACTAAGGAATTTTTCTCACATCCAAACAAATTGTTGCTTCATTTTTCACTGTAGCTGTCCATTGGACGAAGATGGATTAAATAGTTATGCATTCAATCTAGAATACCCTCATTCTGATTTGAATTAGGTCTCCAGTGTCTACAAAGGTTTTCCAAAATATTTTTACTGAGTTTTTGTGAATTTCATATACTAGATCTTAATCATATTTAGACCTCCTTCCCCATCTGCCTCCCCCACCCCCACTGGATTTTATGCATTCAATATATATGTTAAATCCTATCCAGTCAATGTATACAATGTCCCTCGGTGCAAGTTTACCTACTTGAGTCTGGTCAGCCTGTCTAGAGTCTCTCCCTTAAAGAAGATCTGCACTCCCTCACCCAGCAGTAATCAGTTACCAGTAGTTTTTCGGCTAGGGTTGGGGGCTGCTATCCATTTCCCACATTCTGTGCTGTGTTTTTGTCGGATTGAGGCGGCATGGGCCTTGTGCACACTGTCACCATTGTTGCAAGTTCATATGAGCAAGTTCCTGGTTGCCTGAAAGCCTCTGTTTATGTTCATGTACTAACCAGCTCCTAACAATCTTTCCTCCTCCTCTTCCTCAGTGGTCTCTGAGCCGTTGGGAGTGAAGTTTAATGTAGGAGTCCTAACTTAGCCAGTTGTGGACCTCTGTGCGTATCACACTTTGTTGTATAAGGAAGCTTCGCTGATGAGTTTTGATTGAAATTACAGCACAAAAGTATCACTGTTTTTTTCCTAACCTTACTCTGCTAGGGAGATTATGAACTTCGAGTTGCTCTGTTATTTTTTTCCCCTATTTATCGGTAGTATACGTAGGGTAGCGTACATGCCACAGCGCAGAAGTGGAGGACTGAGGACAACTTCGTAGAGTTGGTTCTCTCCCTCCACCTTTTGTGGATTCCAAGGATCTAATACAGATGGTCAGGCTTGTGTGACTAGTGCCTTTCCCTGCTGAGCCAGCTCACTGACCTTGATCTTTTTTTTAACTTTGGGAATGTGACAATGTTAAACTGTTCATTATATCCTATCATACCTTTGCCTGCATTTTTACTAAATGCCTTTTTTTTTTTTTTGGTCTGACAGGGTCACCTATACATAAAGACAATTTTAACACCATCTTTTTAAGAATCATTTCCCCAGATACATTTACTTTCACATGCATGGACTAAACTTATAAATCCAAAAAGGCTGATTGGCTGTATAAGTTTTAGATTAACAGAAAGCCATAGAAATCAAGTATGTATGCTTTCAAAGTAGAGCTAAGAAATTCAAACTCAGGTTACTCATTTCTTTAAAAAATAATTTGTTGCCAGGCGTGGTGGTGCACGCCTCTAATCCCAGCACTCAGGAGGCAGAGGCAGGCAGATCTCTGTGAGTTCAAGGCCAGCCTGGTCTACATAATGAGTTCCAGGACAGCTGGGGCTACAGGGGGACCCTGTCTCAAAAAGACCAAAAAAAAAAAAAAAAAACCAATAATAATTATGGAACCTCTGCTGTACGCCATGCATGTCTTGAGTTACAGAAATACAATGATAAACATAGCAGAGTCTTTTTATACTTTTTTCTCAGCCTATTTCTGCCCCCAAATATTTTTTATAGCATTTACTAACTTTCAAGTTTCACTCCATTTTGCTTGTTCTGTGTGTGCATTCCCTGTGAATGCCATGGGGGAGAGTGTCTGGCCATCACTACCCTCAGCTTCCAGTCTGGTACTTGCTTAGTAGGGAGTCAGTGTTATCAAATGATGATTAAGTCAGGTAAATACAGAACCTAGGGGGGTCAAATTGCATGTTTCTAAAACAGGTTAGTCACCTGTGTCAAGTGTTGGCGATAGGACAGGCTGCATTGAAGACGTGAGGAGTGGGTTTGCTCGGCTGTGGTTGTCCTGAATTGTAGGAAAAGTACAATCCGAGGGAGGGGGCAGGGGGCGTGAGGAGATTTAAGATAAGGTGTTAAGGAGGTTGAGTATATATAAGTCATTCAAGAATGCTCACTGTTAAGGGAGTGAGCTGTATCTAGTCTGATTCTGTTACACAACTATTCAAATTAAAAAGTAACTATTTGACGCTATATAATGCATATTTTTATCTTACTTTCAATTATTTTTCAAATAAGTTATTTAAATTTGCATCCCGTCAAATTCTAATTTATATTTGACCATAATACCTCTTCAAGTCTTTCTTTGTGTGTGTAGAAAGTAGCCCTTCATTTACTAATGAAACTGATTCACTTGTCTGTAAATGTATTTTACATTCTTGGTGAGATTTTCTTCCCTGCTGAACACTGTTTCTGTTTCCTTGTTATGCTGTTTAGTGAGGGTTAGGCTCAGCTACTCTGGGACGCACGCTTCATACAATGGTGCTCCACCCTGCACCACATCTGTGTGTGGTTTTGGAGTATTGTCATGCTGGTGTTGAAACCTAAAGTCAGGCGGGGACTCACTGATGTTTCCATGGAAACTCTCCCATTAACCTTTCACCAGTGTTTTGTTTTGTTTTGTTTTTTCCCCACCCATTCATTTGTAATCTTTTCCTAAATTAGTTAATTCATTAGATTCACAGAAAAGTAATGTTCCGATTCTGTCAATTTATTTAGCCATTGAAGTGTCTAACATGTTTTCTGTTGTTGTACATGATCTAAACCAAAAGAAAAATGGATACCAGAGAACTGTGTTTTAATTTAATTTATTTATTATTTTTATTTTATATGTATATGCGTGTATTGCCTGCATGGGTGTAAGTGCACCCGTGTTGTGCAGTGCCTACAGAGGACAGAAGAGACTGTTGGATCCCCTGGAACTGGAGTTTCGAACAATTGTTAGCTGCCATGTGGGTGCTGGGATTCGAACCTGGGTCTTCTGCAAGAGCAGCCAGTGTTCTTAACGGCTGAGCCACCTCTCCAACCCAAGAACTGTATTTTTATTTTTTTATTTTTTTGTGGTCTTTTTGAGACAGGGTCTCCCTGTAGCCCCAGCTGTCCTGGAACTCACTGTGTAGACCAGGCTGGCCTTGAACTCACAGAGATCCGCCTGCCTCTGCCTCCCAAGAGGAGGAATACTTAAAGGAAAAAGGGCTAGATCCCAGTGCACAAGTGATGGAGGCCCAGGAGCTGTTTAAGTTTAAGGGCCTTATCCAAAATTACAGTAGCAGAGAGAACCTACTTTATCAAGTTTCTGTGAGGATACTGCTGCAAAATATGCTTGATAATTATACCTTATTTTAGAACTGTACCTTTTAGGATTAGATACTGCCTGTGAAATCAAAACTTTAAAGTCATTTCAAATGTCACTCTTGGTGTTCAGCAATGATCCTTTTTTTATACTCATACATATTTTGTAATTGTTCTCAGTATATGTAACATGAAAATTGAAGGAGGACTGTTTGGACAAGGGAAAGAGGGGAAGAGATGTTATAGGGAAGGATAAGAAAGGATGCTGAAGGGCACTGTGAGTCTGTCACTTTGTGCAGTGAATTACAGCCGTCTTCCACAGTAGAGTGGTGGCCTCCACACCTGCGTTTTGGATTATGTGGAGCGTGTGTGCATATTCCTGTGGTGAATTCTTAGCTTTCTTACTAGTCTGCTGCTAAGAGTAGTACATGCTATCATTAAACAAATAGAATGATAAATAACTGGCAGTTTAGTTTAGACACTAATGGAGTCTAAAAGCCTGTAAAGTGACAAAACCCAGCAACTTTTGTGATATATAGGCTCATTTGTGTTACACAGTTTGGTCATATACTTTGACAGTGTTCCTTTTTGTGACTCCTAAAAATTATGATTTTGTGTTACCTGAGTGAAAGACCATTAGATCATGTGGAAGAATATGGCAGCATTCTCGCTAAGGACCCAGGGCTTCCTAGTGCGGCACACACAGTCTCCTCTTAGGCTTGCCCTGTTTTGAGTAGTTGTAATGGAAAGTCGGTAATTTTATCAATGCCCGGAGTGTGTATATTGCAACCATGACCCTAAGCACTATCCTTAAATTGTCATACATGCTGTTGTGTAAAGCTGGTTTTAGACGATCATATTTCGTTATGGATCAGTGATTTCCATTTACTTTCTGTTAGTTGACACAGTCTAAAGAACAGTGTGTTCAGTGTGGTCAGATGTGTGATGTCAAATCAGAATTCTAACAACAATGATGCTTCATCCCCTGGTGCCAGGCTGCCTTCTGAGGCGCTGCTCTGGCCTCCCTGGGACCCTCTGTGGTGTCTCTGAGCACACATAATCTGATCCATGTTTTGTGTCATCTGTGAACCTTAATAACGTTTTGCATTAACCGCAAGGATCAGTTCCTGTCCTTTCTAGTCATTTGTTGGGCAGTTAATACAATCCTGTAGGATGTCCTCTGAGCAGTCCTATAAACTAGATGATTTTACCCAAATACCACAAAGATGCATCAGGACAGAGAAGGACAAGGGACACTGATGAAGAGAAATAGGAAAAATGAAATCTGCAAAACACATTACGTTCCACCCATACTTGCTTTAAATTTTTGTGCAATTGAGGAAATGTAGATTTTTCACAACCTCAAATTTTCATTGATTAAAATATGAAACTGTAATGTAGATGTATCTCTACAATTTTATTACTGTCTGACTCCTGTGATCCAAGTCTATTGTCCGAGGAATGACAAATGGTTTCCACATCACAGTATTTAAGTACCAGTAACTCTTCAGAATTTTTTTTTATTTGAGACAGGGACACACTGGCATCAGGCTGGCTTGGAGCCCACTATACAGACCAGGCTGGACTCATGACTCTTTTTCAAACATTAGTGATTTTATCATTTTTCCCTTAGAACTATATTTTAACAGTTTGCAGAGTGCCTTGAATTTTGTAATACCAGTAGGACCTGCAGTTTGTAATTGAAAATGTTCAGACTAATTTTCCACAAACTTTAAAATACCATTTTTTTCACCTTTAGAATTCTTTATAATAATAGAAAAGTCCTTAGAGCTGCGAGTACATGTACTGGTTTGGAACATTGAAACTATGGTTATTTTTGACTATCAGGCTGCCACAGGTAGCTTCAGAGTAGCATGAAAAACAAATCATGTGTTCTCATCACCTATGGCATATCTGTAAAATTCCTGGCTATATCAGAGACAATATAAATGCTATTTATTTATCTTTGGTACTCTGTGGCTTATTTAAAATAATGCCAGCAAGAACTGGAGAAATGGCTCAGGGGTAAAAGCACTGACTGCTCTTGCAGAGGACCTGGGTTTGGTTCCCAGCACCCACGTGGTGGCTAACTACCGTTCATAACTCCAATTCGAGGGAATCCAACTCCCTTTTCTGTCCTGTGCAGGTATGGGTGCACTTACATACATGTAGTCAAAACACTCATATTCATAAAATAAAAAATAAACATATGTCAACAATAAAAGTAGTATTGATTTGTCCATAAAAACTAAGCTCTTCGAAAGCTGGCTACAGAGAATGCCTGTGTGTTACCAGTGTCTAATTCTGTCCTTTTGTGAGTACTGAATAAATGATTATTTCAGCAAATGGGTGAGATGCTCTGGTTTCCAGCTCTCGGTTCTGCTGTAATATGAATGCTGGTTTTGACACTATAGGAGACAAATGAATTACAAAGTGGTATTAACAAAATGGAAATACCTCTGTGAATTCAAGGCCAGCCTGGTCTACGTAGCAGGTTCCAGGCCAGCTGGGGCTACAGGGAGAACTTGTCTCAACAAAACAAAATGAACATACATAAATTGATTACATTTAGTTTAATTCAACATTAGAAATTTAGAGCTGTGTATTTTACATTATTTTATTGACATGCTATCTTTTTCATAATTTTCCAATGTAATATGGAAATGAATATTTCTGAAGTCACGTCTTCTCTCTGCAGGTACTACTGAGAGAGTGTGCTTGATCCAGGGGACAGTTGAAGCACTAAATGCAGTCCATGGATTCATTGCAGAAAAAATTCGAGAAATGCCCCAAAATGTGGCCAAGACAGAAACAGTCAGCATCCTACAACCTCAGACCACCGTTAACCCTGATCGCATCAAACAAGTGAGTGTTTAGTTGGGATATCAAAGAGAGATAGCCAGTGCAGTGTGAGTTCTTTACAGAGGAAGCCAGTAACTCTTAGCATGTAAATATTTTAAGCTTATCTAAACCAGACCAGTGGCCATTTACTCTTTAAAGACTATTAGATCCTTTGATTGGCAAATTCATCTGTTGGCTGATTGAATTATATATCTATTACTGCTAAACTAAGAGGCACTTATGTGACTCTTTATGATTTCTCTTTTCAAATATAGAGACTGAAATTTTATCAGTTTGTAGGAATCTGTTCTGCTTAGAATTACATCATTTCTCAAAGAATAAAGAATGGAAATGACACTTAGACCCTCAACATTTCCAGTACCGACTCAGCTACGTTTGTAGCCTCAGTAGTTGTTGCCTGTGAACTCCTGTTCTGTCAACTTGTGTTCAGCATTTATCAGCATATATGTATCAGTAAATGTGTATGCCTAGTGTCTAGTCTTTGGTTATAAACCAGCTATTATGTTTTGTATCACTTGTTTAGTGCTTATATATGTGTCATAAAATACCATGTTGTATGGGATTTTCTGTAAAGAAAATTTTACTTGACAAAACCAATGTGAATTTTTAAGGTTTAGTATTGCTCGAGATGGTGTAGAGGAAAATGATATCACTAATGTTAAATAACGTGAATTCTTCTGCCATAAGCATTTTAAACTTACACATTTGTTTGATACTTATGTTCATAATTATTTGTCTTCCCTTTTCCCTTTTATAATTAGCCTCTTAATTTGTGACTTAATTAACTCTCAGCAGATTGTGCTTTTAGAATAAATGTATTATTATTCATTAATTCATAGAAAACTTATATCATTGTAATAAATTTGAAATGTAGCTCAAAGTTTTATTAATTTCATGTTTCTGAATTGAAAAAATTTTATTAACCAGCTTAACGAATCTATCATACTTTTATTGATATGTAAATATAATACTAACCATATCAATTTAAAATTAATAAATAATAGGTGCTCAATTATAGACTAATATTCTATTACATTTTAATAACCTCTTTAAAATATTTTTTATTTAAATCATGAGTCGATAGCTCTTACTCCAGATAAAAACTACTCACATGAGTCTTGGTGAATGTCAAATGGTTCAATTTTTGTACACTTCATAACCGTAAGGAAGTGCCTTTTTATAGGTACATGGCAGCATATACCCATTTCAAAGCTGTAACTACTAGTACACTTTCAAAAATTCTTCATAGTCGTTTAGTAGTTCTAGGTATTTATTTTAGCAGTGCTAGATGAATACAAAGAATAGCCTAATATTGTTAACTTGAAAGTCATACTAGGACTTTATCCAGACTTGGCAAGTGACTTGCCTAGGCACAGACTTGGGGGTTAAATCATCTGCGATTAAGAATTCACCAGAGATCTCTTGGCCTCCTGCCTTAACGCAGCCTGCTACTTTTCCCTTTTCCTTTGTAAAGTCTGTGAGAGTGATGAAACATCGAGGGGCAGGAGTGAACACACGTGAAACTTAAAATATACTTTAGTATGAGATCACTGTCACTATGTCCAGGCCAACAATGTGAGTTACCCTTTATCATTTTTATATAAAGAATGCTTAGTACAATCCAATGCTTAGTGTCTGGATAATCTTAAATCATTAAAACAATTAAAATCTAGTATTATCTACAGCGATGTAAGAGTTATATAGGGCCTGTGTAGATGGTTGAAGGCTACCAGAGTTTAAAGTCTTTTTTTTTTATTTGCCTTGCTCAAATGTTGATTATGCTCAAGATAGGTGTTAAAACTTAATGTGGATTGATCTAGTTTTGTATCTTAACATTCGCTTACAAGTTTTGATAGTCATGGAATTAAAACTATTGTTAAACATTTTATATTTTCATGTAGGCATATACATAAATCAGTGCATCATTTAAATGGGCATGCCAAAAGACCCCTGTATTCTAAGGCAGTATACGTAACAAAAACTGTCTTTTATAACGCCAAAACTAAAAGAAGCTGCTTAAAAATCTAGAGGAGGAGCAAATTTCTAGCGTGTTCTAGGTCAACATTTTTTATGCTCAAATTTGGAACTCATTAACTTTTTAGGTGTCCAGTTCACCAATATAATATTTTTTAACCAAAGCACCACCAAAGTAGTTGTCAAGTATCTAAACTTAAATGACTATGATTTTATCTGTAGGAATGATGCCAGCTGTACAGTATAAAATAAATATTTGTACAATAAATCATGGTCATAGGCTAGGTCAAAATGGTTTGCTTGATGTTTAGATGCTTGAAATTTTAATGTGTAGAATCTTAAGCCTTCTTCCTAAGTGAGAATCTGTCTTAATAAATGACATTTACATTTAAAAATTAATTTATTTTAAAGAACTAATTAGAAATTTTCTTCTAGATAAGGTTAAAGAATAAAAGAGTTAAATTCTAAATCAAAAAGAAAAATCTAACTTCTCCATATAAATAGATTCATATGCAATGTGAAACTGAATTTTACTAAGGTTTCAGTTGCTAGGCTGGCCTATGTTTTTGATTGACAACTTTAAGTTTTTGCTTACTAAAAACTATAATTTATAGTTTGGACTTATAATAAGTCAAATATAGTTGAAAACAAGTAAAATTTTGAAAGTGATGACTTAACATCATCTGTTGTGCTCTTGTAATAAACTGTTATGTCCTGAAATGTGTTCTGAGATACAGTTGGTACCTGAGTAAACTTTGTAATCCTAATACTCTATCCAAGTGAACCCACCAGTGACCACCACCCTCATACAAGGGCAGCTTCTTACGCAAGTGTAGACTCAACTCATTGCAAAACTCTTTCCTGTACTAGAGTGATGAGCTCTAGTTTCACAGCCTTAGATCCAACTTCATATAATAAATGTTGTAGAGTATCCAGTTCTTAATTCTATACTGTTTTAAAGCAAATCTTCACTAGGCAAGAGGTAGCTGGGGAATCTGAAGAATTTTCTTATTTAAAAATATCAAAAAAATCCAACTCTCTGTCAAGGGTTTTCCCTCCCTCCTGAGCTGGCAGAAATAGCACTTGTCAAGTTTCTGTTCATTATTCACTCGCTCAGCCATACAGTCATTAAAATGCCCACTTAACTGCAAAATATACCAACTTACAGCCCTGGCCCTTAATACTAGTTTTTGTTCAGGTATCAGTACTCAACCTAAAGCAATATGAAACCATATTTATATTCTAAAGGTACAGCATAGAAAATGTTTGATAAATTCTCAGGAAAGACTAATTAGGCAATAAAAAGGCTTGTTTAGAAAAGTGAGACAAAATGGCTTTGAAAAGAGGACTTTCGTATCCTTGAATATAGTTCCAGGATACTCTGGACAAAGAAGAATATCAGTGCTAAAATGTAGACAGTTAATGTTAGGTAAATAAGGCGGGGCCAGATATGCAAGAGCTTGTGTGTGTGACCTAGTGCATCCCACAGACTACAACATTCCTCTTCGTGTTGTCTAAAGAGCTTTTAATTCCTCTGAAAGACTATGAAAAAGTAAAGGATTCTCTGCATTTTGCCCGTTTTGTACTAAAAAGTCCCACATTTTGAGGGTATGTTCTGGCACAGCTATTGGTAGGGAAATAAATATCAGTGGTCTAATAATAAACTAGTTCTAACAGCGAAAGGCTAGGATGTTTATCAAGAATGATAAGCTAAAAGTGATACGTAGCATTTAAGTATTTAAATAAGCACTTTTTCTGAAGGCTTATTTAATAGAACCTTTAAACAGGTTGACAGGTGATGCGTGGAATAATGTTCTGCAGCTGGGTGATAGACCTCCTTCCTAATTGAAAACATTCTAAGTTGAAAACAGTTGAGATTTGTTGTCCATTGCTTTTCTTTCTTTACCCGTAATTATTAGAATTTCTTAGTTATATATTGTTGGAGACTTGCCTGAAGAACAGTTATATTTATCAAAGTGTGTATTTATGGTAATATTTTCTGGTTCCAGAAAAAAAAAAACACATTTTAACAAGAATTCATGATTAATTTGGTATAACTTTTACATTAATATTTCCCCAAAGCATAGTTATATCTTCATGTAAACAATGGCTAGTGTTAAAATCTTGGTATTTTAAAAGCTACTTTATATTTGAAAGAAGTCCACTATGTTACATTATTAAAATATTTCATTTTTTCTCATAAGTAATTCGGACTTCAGTATCTAAAGTTAATTAACCATTCAAGTTATATAGATAAAAGGTATGTATTTCCATATGAAAGGAGAAATGGTACTAAAATTACTATACCTTTCATATTCATTATTTGAAAGTAAGAATATAAGCTTTATTAATATATATTACAAATTCATCTTCATAGATGTTGTATGGCTATTCAGTTAACTATATCTTCTTGATAGATATCAAAACTATATTTGGCACTTCAGAATTACTGTATTTTAATAACTGCACAGTAAATCAATTTAAATACTTTGCCTACAAAACATTAAATAAGCGTTGTACACTTATACGTTGAAATATTTCATATGATTTTCTTTCCATTTATCTGTGTATTTGAGAACAGTTATCCCCAACTGTTCCATTAGTCTGATTAATAGAAAGTTTTAAATTAAAAACATTGTAGGAGTATATTCATATTGATCTTTTTATTAGGACAATTTTCCTTTTAGAATTTGAAAAATTAGCTGAAATGAAATCTGCCTGAAATATCTTTATTCTTTGATATTATAAATAGATAAAGCTAGGGCACACTTATGCTTAGAAATATCTGTGTTAATAATACTACAAAACCTGTCACATCCTTCATTAGTATTTTAGACTTTTAACAAAAAACCAATTTTCTGTAATATTTCAGCAAGCTCATTCTTTAAAGCACAAACTTGCATAATTTTCACTTATTTATTCAAACTATTAAAAAGTAACGGTAGCCAATCATCATGCTTAATAACAAAAACCTGTTATTTAGAGCACATTAATACACGTCGTAGGTTTAAAATCATTTGTTTTATTCATGGAAGAAAATAAAAGCACCTGAATCATTAAGGACAATTTTGATGACTGTGAATTATATCAGTTATTAATAGATACATGAAAATCGTGAAGAATAATAAAAATTTGACAAGTCATCTTAATCTACGATATTGCAAATTCTGAGCCACTTTATGTTGCTACTTTTTACATCTGTTTCTTTGAAAATTCAAGTATATCATCGAGGGTCTGTATCAAGAACAAGATGGGTGTTGTAGAATACCTGTAGTACTTCAAGTTCATTTCCCCTTGGTGGACAAAGACATGCAGAATCTGTGCTTATGTACATAATGAACTTAAGATTTCATTAGAATCTGTAAACTTTAGTGTTAATCTGAGAGTAGTCCAAAACAGATTTAGACGTGTGTGGACTACTCTCAGAATGCTGTGTTTCCTACCAGTTAAGCTGGGTTGAGAAAATGGAGGCTTTACTCTGTGATTCATGTAGTGTGTGGTGGCATGCCTCCCCATGTCAGTACATGTAAGAAATGTCAGGGTGATTTTTCATAATGCAAATACTGTCTCACTAGAGGAATGGCAACAATTAATTATAAAGAGACAAAACTGAAAATAAACGGTATGAAACTTTTTAAATTGTTACAAGGCTTTAACCTCTACCTACTTACCTTTGCTGTTTTGTTTTTGTTTTTGTTTTCTTTTTAGTGTGTGTGTCTCTGCGTGTGTATGTTGAAAAAAAAATATTGGTTTGACCCCTCCCCCCATTAGATCTTTTTCTCCTTCAGTTATTTTAGGTTTTAACGAAGAAGAATCAGGAAAATTTTAAGGGAAAAAGTCTATGAAGCATAATCTGCCTTTAGAAGCAAGGCTATTATACTTTTTCACTAGAAGTCAGTGAGTTAATCGGAGACTTTGAATTTATTATTACCTTTATTCTTAATTGCTCTATTCTATCCATATTAGAAATTCTGACACCTTAAATTCAAATGCAAGACCAAAGCACGTCTCTCTCTCCCTCACACTGCCAAACCTTCATGGTAACGCTTTCTATCTGCGTAGTTGTAATAGACCTGTATCAAGTTAAATCCTAGGAATCATTGTAGAATTGTGTCCAAACCATAGAAAACTATCCCATTTTGCCCATTAAGAAATACTGTCTTTAAAGAAGGCTACTCAGCCAATTTTAGATTGCTAAGTGAAGTATGACACTTAAAAATCAGTTCTGGAGATTGAGAGATGGCACAGTGGTTAAGAGAACTGACTGCTTTTGCAGAGGACCCAAGCTCAGTTCTCAGCACCCTCCTTAACTCTAGTTCCAGGAAATTTGACTCCCTCTTCTGGCTTCTGTGGGCATTGTACAACACAGGTGCACTTACATAGAATAATGATGCATATTAAAATAAAAATAAATCCAAAAATTTTAAAAGCTTAAAAAAATAAACTCTGAACTTTCAGGTTGTCTTATTAGACATGAAAGGTTTTTTTTTAAATATACAGGTTGAATGGCTTAATAAGTATATGTGGTTTCATATAACACATCTGTATGTAGCACATATATGTGTTTAGAAATGGACCAGTAAATGCATTTCATAATATCCTGTGTTATTTTGAACACAGGCTGATGATGATACAATATATTAGGCCCTCTGTTTATTTTAAATGTAACATTTACCATAAATGATAAAAATATTTTGGTAGCTCTTAGAATGCTGTCAGTAACTGTTTATTAATATGAGGTTAATGTTTACATTTTCAGACGGTCTCTAAGTTTGTTAAAGTTAATATTTTAGAAGATATTGTGATATTAAGAACTTAGAACTGCAAATTAAATTGCTTTTATGTTTGGATCCCTAAGTTGATGTGGAATCAGCTTGCTGGTGATGGTCAACATATTAAGTAGGTGGAACTTTTATGCCAAAGTAAACTTCATCTCACCACTTCTTCCGACTCTGACTGTATTCATCGATAGGAAAGTGACTCTTCAATTTTACTCATCGAATTTCTTGAATTTTCTTTGACATCTCTTTTCCCAAAAGAAAATCAAAGGGAAAGAAACGAGACTACTATTCATGAATATGGTCAGGGTATGAGTGCTCATGGGAGTTGCTATCAGTCACCATCATGATTTCAAGTCATGGATTTATTTTTACATGCTTATGCATGCATATTTACATATATTAGTTACTCAGTTGATCTTGAATTCCATTAAATTCAAATGGATAGGAGAAAACTTTGTTCATAAGATTTTGTTCTCGTTATATTACATTTTATTTTGTTTTGTTTTGTTTACTGATCAGTTTAAGGCTTATAAAGGTTGATTTGCTCCTGACCTGCTTTGTTCCCAGACATTGTCATCTTCCCCAACTACCACCAAGTCCTCTCCATCTGATCCCATGACCACCTCCAGAGCCAACCAGGTATGGTATCACCCTCTCATCTACACCACACTCCCACGATGATTGCCTGCCTGCGGAGACACAGAGAATGGTGGGTTAGGGGTTTACTCGTTCATTCACATATGTGCACCACAGTCAGATTCCAAGTGACCTAGCGAACAGTTAGCCATCATCCTTTTAAATCTGCCTGCATTTTTAACTTCATTTAATAGAAAATATATTCAGGTGGTAGGCTTAATTAGAATTCTGGACTTTTCCCTTAAAATTGTGATTATTTTACAAAGCCCCAAGGAATACTTACTGAGTTTGTATTTTAATCTTTTTTAATGTATCTTCCTATAAGTTAAGCATATCACATAGGTTCAAAAATGCATTAGAAACTGAGCATTAAAAATATGCCTTTGAAAGTGAATATAATTGTATTTGCTTTTTGAGACCAGGCTTACTATGAGAACAATACTGATGATAAACACCTTCAGCCTAACATTGGTGGCTGTGGCTCTTCAGTACTGCTTAGCAGCTGAAGACGTGGTGTTTCCTTAATCTTCAAGATTCTTACTCATGTTCATTCTAAGAGTGGCAAAGTTTGCACTAGAACTCTATTTTATTAGCTTGGTTTGATGATTGTTTTAGTACTAAGAATTTGTAGGTCACCAAAAATGTATGTGTTGAATATATTTATTAAAATGCTTAAACACATTTTCATTTTGTGTGAGTTGAGTTTCATTTAGATGAGAAGTATTTTTCTTTTATTATTTTCACTTCTTATTTTTACTAAAACAAGGCTTCCTGGGATTATTCAAATATTAACAGCAATCTCTTAGCATATTTTTTATCAGTTGGCTAACAAGGTGTTGACTTTGAACTGTATTTCCTACATATTTTGTATGTAGCTTTTGCATATTCTCTAATTTAAGGCCATTTGTATTATTTTGATCATTTATTGGTTCTAATTATTTTACAACTTTAGGAAAAATAAAACGACTTAAACCCAATAAACTTTAGGATCGTCTACTATAGGAGTTTGATTTCATTTTTGAAGAGATGCTCCCTTCAACCAGAAGAACTTCACAGTGTTTACATTTTATCCCCCAAACAGTTCGTGGACATGAATAGTGATTGACCCCCCTGCACTTCTCTTTGAAGGAAACGTAGCTGGGAAAGCACGCAGTCCGTGGTCTCCAGGCTTTAGCTTCTGTTACATGAGCTTTAACTCCCTGGTACAGAGAACCACCGAGAAAATGGCCAGCCCTCTATTTTCAAAGTCTCCTTTGTACTTCATTAGTATTTGGTTTCCAAACCAAAGCATAGCAGATGCTCACGACACAAGCCAGGCCCAAGGTTTCCTCAAAGTAAGATGCTCAGAAAAAAGACATTTTGCTAATTTTGTTTCTGGAAATAGATTTGTATTTTTTTAATATGAATGTAGGTTTTTATAAAATGGTTTCTTAAAATGTCAGCTGTGTCTCCCTGCTTAAGTAATACTATATTTTTACCTTCCTAGGTTCTTACTGCATTCACTTCCGCCAAATCTAGTGTTTTCTGATTTGAAATAAGTCATTGTGATTTTCATGTTCTGTCTACTGGACTCAACTACATTTGTTACTTATACTTTTTTTCCGATTGTACACAAAGAAGCATATCTGATGAATAACATAAAGCAACAGTTAAAAGAAAAACAGAGCAAAACCCTTGATCTATTGAAAGAATTGTAGTTATCAATAACCTTTATGTTACTGGCGATTTGTAGCTATCCCCTGCACTCCTTGGCAGTAGCGTCTAGTGATGTGATAGAGGCAAATCAGTTTTGCATTTGTTGTTCCTCACATTTTGAATTACAGAGCTGTCAGTATTTTCTTGAGAATAGTCATAATTAATTTACTGATTTACATCTTTAAGCATAGCTTAGTTAGTAAAACATAAGTTTAATGTAATCTTAAACTTTAGAGAGTTTTTAATCATAGTAACTTTTATAGCTGGTTTAAATTTAGTTTATATTTACCCAGCTACTAGCAAATGTTCCTCTGGTCTTATAACTGGCAGAGATGGAGAAAGAGAGGAGTTTCTGTTTTAGATGGGAAGTAACTGCCATGTGTTACAGATAACAGGATAACCACTGCTGTAAGATCTGGCTGGAAAAAAATACTTCTTCTAGGTGAACTGCTGTAAGCATAATAGAGTACAGTCAGGTAACTGTCATTTGGTGGGGGTTTTTTTTCTTTTATCAATTAGCTAAATGAATTTTGATCAAGTTGCGAGTTGTGGTTGATAGTTTGTGTCACTAATGTACACTGGAAAAACCTAAATTGAAAACAAGAGCAGTAATTCAGAGGATATGTTTGATCTGCAAATCCATCATTCCAAAATTCTGCATTATAAAATGATTACGTGTTCAGCGCTTGAATTTTTTTTCCTTCAGGCTTCATAACATGTTTCCTCAAGTCATATTCTGCTTGGTTATGTCAAAGAGCTAATATTAAAATGTTTGAGTTAGCAATAGTCTAATATTAGTACTGACCACCTTTTCAACACTACTGTGTTTCTATAAGCAAGGTTTATCTTCTTCAGTTTAGTTCTATAATTACTGTTGAGTGGGAGGACTCATTATTTCTTGTTTAGTATGAAATGCTATAATTTCTCTATTGGGAAGAAGTTGGTAGGGTTAATAGTGCTACAACTTTCTCTTGCATGTGTTTCATATTTTAAGATGAATGCTTGGAACATTTTAAATATGGAGTTTTCAAGTAAAGAAAACAAATATAAAGCAAACAGACTTGGCATGGTTAAACGTTTTTAAAAAAATCAGCAGAATCTGTAGCATTTATCAATTCCAAATTGATGCTAACTTATTCAGTCATTCTTCATGATTTTATAAATGGTTTTATGAATCAGCCATTGGTGCCAAAAATTAAATCCCAGTGTTGACTTTAAATTCCTGATCGTTAGTGCTCGTGAATTTTTCTCAGATTTCAGAATGTGTTTTACAGAGTTTTGACTAACAACATTGAAGTTATGTAGGGCACTTACAAATTGTATATAATGCATGAAAATAGATAATTCATATGTAATACCTTTTTAATGGTTATAGGTTAATAAAGCTGAAACTGACTGGCAATAGTCAATTCATAGTCACGGGTCTCAAATTGACCCAGTTCTATGAAACAAGAACGAAACAAACACCCATTCTCATTCTCCATTTCAAAAGTTCTCTTTTCAGCTCTACATCTATTTTCTGTCGCTTTAAGGTCTGTGTCTGGCAGGTGGAGCCCCTGTCCTTGGCCTCACAGAGCTGAGCTCAGAGCGTCTGCTGGCCTGGCAGTTTCTACCTCTGGGTTCAGCCCGAGGGACTGCTGCTTTCCCCAGGCTGTTAGAGTTCTCAGTCCATCTGGCTGAGGACTGGGGACTCTTGCTGGCTGTTGGCTAGAGGTGGCCCTGTATTCTATAGGCCAGCTACAGCTTGCTGTTTGCTTCCGCTAAGGCTGGCAAGTGAATTTCCGTTGTGTGCTAAACAAAATTGAATCTTTGATACTGAAATTCATCTCGTGTGGCTTTCTCGCCTCCTTTGCCATGCAACATAACTTTAAAAAAGTGATGATCTCAGCACATGCTCTGTCACTTAGAAACAAGTCATGCCCCAGAAGTATTAGAGGAGAGGGTTAGCCAAGCTGTACCAGGACGGGGTGCAGATAAGGGGTGCGGGCTGTGGACTGTCCCTGCCCCTGCCCTTCTGCAGCTTTTGCTCCTTCCCAACTAATAACTTTACATTTACTTCACTGAAAATAGTGAATCAGTCAAGAGACAGCGCCCACAAATGACAGCAGCCGTGCTCGATGAACCAGCACATGCACCCACGTGGTTACCTCTTCACTTATTTCCATGGGGGTTTTTCCTCCTCCTCGGAAACCAGCCCTTTCACTTATACCATGAGCTTGTCCTTCTTCCTTTTGCTCAGTAATGTCCTTTCTACGACTATTGTCTTGTGTTTGTCAATTTCTTACATTTTAGTCAGCATGCAAATATGTGCCCTCCTGTCTTCTTTTGATTTTTCAGTTTAATGCTTGACAACTTTCTATGCATATGGAATGTTGTCGGGAACATGCTCATCCCATCCCGTGCCCTCTCTTCTCCCCTACCTGCTCCCATGTCTCTGACATCTCCCATCTAAAAGACTGAGCACTGTCCTCTCTCTCCTGCCACAGACTGAGCCCCTTTGAGTCTTTAATAGCAAAGCTCAAAAACATACCGTCTCTCTTCTGTTTTCCCGGTTTTTTCCTTCTGTTCCTAAGTCTGCTTTAGCCAGGCTTTTTCCTCCAGCACTCCACCAAGAAGCCAAGGGCATCTTCGCTCTAGAAAAGGAAACTCTCCCAAGCCGCAGCAGCCACGAACTTGTGGAACCTTTGTGATTGTTCATGTACCTACTTTTAATGTTCATAATTTTAAATTGTATTTCCCAACATACTTCTAAAATTTAAGCTTCATGTCACAGTTACCTTGAGCTCCCCTTCCTGGTGAAACTCCAGACAATGTGGACATGCCTGCTCAGCATTTCATTTACACATCTAATTGATATCTTAAGTTCACCAAATTCAAAAACTACCAAAACCATCTTCTTTTAAAGTTGTCACATTTTTATTCCTTTGCTTACACCTGAAGTGTTTTAAAAAGTTTCGTGCAGTGAAAGCCAGTATGTTCAGAATGGCATTACAGTGTGTAAGGTCTTGTCCTGGCCACGTGGCTTCTTTCTGACCACCCACCTCCGCACCCAGTCCCACCAGCCACACTGACTGATGTGCCTGGCATCCCTTGCATCAGCGAGGCAAACCCTTTTGTCATTGTTTAGCTCTGTCTTTGCTCTGCACATGAGAAATTCTCCTTTCCAAGATCTGTTTAGTTGGAACCTTCCCAACTCCTTCGAGGCTGTTCTGAACCCACCCTCTGCTCTGCTCAGTCTTCTGCTGCTTCCCTCTCACCCATCACGTCTAACTCTGTTTCCCATGCTGCACTGTGTTGTTCTGCTGGCTTAGGAGTACTGTGCACTTTCTTAGCAGCATAGCTATTGTGTACTGTGTGTCTCATTACTCCTTTAGAAAATTAAGTTGTATGATGGTAAGGCCTTTCTCTGTTTTATTCTCTGATGTCTCTGAAACAGAACCTAGAATGTAGTAGATTCTGGGTAAGTACATGTGAGTTACCAACATTAGACAGAATGAAACTGCACAGGAATTGTCTCTGAAAGAATAAACCAAATAGATGAAATACGTTTATTGAATAAAGACTTTAATTAAGCTTAAAGAGTATAGTGTTTACCAGGCTTTTACTCATTGTGGCACCACTACTACCTGAAAAGTAAACCTGTGAAAAAAATCCGATAGAAAAAATGAGTGACATTTTTAGAAAGATGATTTGTAGATGAGAACAGAAATGCGTAGTAAAGACACAAAAACATATTCCAATGTCACAGCATCAGGAAAGGTATCACTATCACAAGGTTAGTTATATTTGTTTCTTACCAGATCAACAAAATTTTATGTAAATATGTATGATATACATATGTCATATTCAAGAATTAATATGTCTGTGTTTAGAAATCAAAATTGCAGCAAGGATACAGAAATAAGCATCCTCACCCACTGTGGGTAAGGGAAGTGCTGCACTCGGTGTTCAGAGTCCGTAAAAGGAACTTTTCCCATCCATAGATAGATGATAGATGACAGATACATAGATAGATGATAGATAGATAGATAGATAGATAGATAGATAGAAGACAGACAGACAGACAGACAGACAGACAGACAGACAGATAGATAGATAGATAGATAGATAGATGGATGGATGATAGATTGATAGATGATTGATAGATATAGATAGATGATAGATAGATAGATTGATTGATAGACAGATGATTGATAGCTATAGATAGATGATAGAGATGATAGATTGATAGGTATAGATGATGGATGATAGATGATAAGATAGATGATAGAGAGATAGATAGATAGATAGATAGATGATAGATGATAGATGATAGATGATAGGTAGATAGATAGATAGATAGATAGATAGATAGATAGATAGATAGATAGTAGATCGAGAGATAGATAGATGGATGTAGGAGTATGTATTGTAATATTACTTATATTAGCAACAATTGGAAAAGAACTTGACCATTAAAAGTTAAAGTACTTGAACAACTTCTAGTTTTGCAGAGTGTTATATGAGGAGCCAATAAAACTAATGGGTAAGATCTATGTAAACTGTCCCACAATAACTTTTGTGTATCAACTAAACAAAATTAAGTTACTGAGAAAAATACGACCCTATTTTTGATGGTCAGATGACATCTGCCTTGTTCCATATTTATATGCATCATGGCGATAGCAGAAATATGAGAGTTACTAACCTCTGATTCTTGTACCTGTCCTTTTGAAAGTTAGCCAAAAACTCAAGACAGAATGAAAAACATAGACTGTATTCTGATACACACGATGTGTTAAAGTGGAGAATTAGCAGTTTCTCAAGGGGGATATTTAATATTATATGTGCCTCTTAGCTGTCAAGAAGTGTCCCTGAGGAGAGACCTTGAGCCCAGAGGGACACACATAGTTTCATATTTTAAATTATAGTAAGTTAAGTAGTTGTACAATAGTGTAACATTTTTTCTTCATCTTCATAATATTTCAAAAGTTTTTGGCCTGGGTTCATACCAGAATTATCTAAGGAGGTTCCAAGTTAATAGCTCCTGGATGGGTAAGATTGTACATAGATATTTGAGTAGTTTTAATTCATACATAAGTTTGAGTGTAGATACTAGTTTTAGGAGTGAGAAGGATTGCTAATTAATACAAGTTAAAGTAGAAAGACTTGTCGTTCAAAGGATGTTTTTCCTCTCCGAGGTTGCATGAGCAAACCTGACTGTTGTCAAATACGGTCAGAAGATCTCATCTTGGAGATCTTCATATGCAAATTACATTAGTAGTTTTTAAGATTATTTTGCACTACTCTTGCCAGAAACTTGGGACTTGGTTAAGTCGGTGCCTCCTCTGCATGCTTCGCTGGCTGCACCTGAGTTGTTAGTGAACTGTGTGTGTGCACACGCTTCCATGCGTGTATCCATAGTGTATAGTCATAGTGGTTATTTTGTTATTCCAGTATCTTCCATCATTTTGGAAGTCAACTGTTTTTCCCCCTCTTAATACTCTAACAAGCATCGTTTAACCAGTGTGTTCATACTAACCTCATTTCAGTGATGTCATGTAGCTTGAAGTATTATTTCTGTTTTAACTCCCATAACCATTCATCTAGTGGACATTTTCATTTAGTGTCTGATAGGTATTTCAAGCTGAAAATGTCCAAATCAAGTTTCCTTCTATCCATATCTCTCCTCCTGTGTCCCCACTATCTATATCACTGAACCCAGCCCTTGATTTCATTCACTGCTATTTTCATTTTTCACTTTTTAAATTGAATATTAAGTTCAATTAAAATATTACAGCGAAAGCTTTAGTTTTCATATAAAATGTAAATATTTCAAATACACTGTTTCACTATTCAGAATTTAAAACTGTTAATCATAATTTTGTTTAAATTTTATTCATTTTTATGTTTATGAGTGTTCTGCATGCATGTATGTGCACCACATATGTGTACAGTGTCCACAGAGGCCAGAAGAGAGTGCCACTTCCCTGGGAACTGGAGTGAAGGATTGGTGATTAGCCACCATGTGGGTGATGGGAACTGAGCTCAGTGCCTCCGCAAGAGCAGTCAGTGCTCTCAACTGCTGAGCCAACTCTCCAGTGCCTTGAACTTATGTCTTAGTATATATGCAGTAAAACAGATACCTGTACTAAAAAAGCATATGTGTACTGAGAGAGTACATAGGCACTAGAAAGAGATCTTTGTGATACTTTGATTCATGATTAATGATAGTTAACGCTTCCATAAATTTAACCTCAGTTTAGAAAAATCTGTTTTTAAGCATTAAGACAATAGTCTACATTATTTTTACTTGAGGTAAATGCTTGGCGTTGCCACAGTGTGTGGTTTACGGTCTTCTTGCTCTCCCTGTCATTGGCTTTCTCTCTGGTGTAACTGTGTCCAGAGTGTTTGTCATCACAGTGTAATAGGTGTAGCTTGGCGTTGTCGCCTAGAAACATAGACTGGTTTCCTATTATTTTCCTCCTCCCTAAGCCATAATGCGATGCAACTTTAAAATATGCAGCATTCACACATTTTTAAAAAAAAGTAGAGTCATGCTTCAGGAACAAAGTGAAATAATATTAAGTAAAAGAACAAGTTTATTAAAATTATTTTTTATAGCAATTCTATGAAGAATATCTCTCACTTTCTTTCATCTTCCAGAGTGATAAAAAGGGGTTCACTGCCTGCCTCTCTCCATCATAGCAAGACAACATGAACTGGAGAAAAGGGGTGCAATGACAAGCTAGTGTCCGCAGACGTCCCTCAGTGCAAGGTCATCCAGTGGGGCCTAGGCAGCCTAGCTAGAGTCCCTCCCTTCAAGATCAGTCTTCCTCACCTAGCAGGAATCAGCTGCCAATAATTCTCCAACTAAGATGGGGGCCTGCTGCCCATCTCTACAGTTCTTGCTGGGAGATACCATTTTGCAAAAGAGAGGTGTACCTGTGGTGGTGACACCTGCTTAAAATAAATAACATAGTAAGAAGTGCAGATATATGCTATGACTTCTGTGGTTTTAGGGCATGGCGTTTGATCGTCACAGATATGTCACAGCTAACCTGCTTATGACATTTCAGCAGTTGAAAATACATTTTGAGGGGAAAGTCACTGTAGGAAGACTGCTAACCTTCTAACCTCTCAGTCAGCCAGATGACACAGGAAAACAACTAATATGAATATATTCAGAAATTCACAGCCAAAAATTGGATTTAGTATGAGATTTATCCTCTTCAGAGATGAGGGTACTAAGATGAGACAATTCAGAGAAGATGAAATGTGGAGGAAAAGTTGGGGTGTAGTCTGGAGAAATGTGCTTGTTTGCATAGGAATATGGATAATTCAGTACAGAATCCAGTTAGGGGCAGTTAGTGAAAGATATAGAGCAGATTTTTCTCACGGAGCCCAAGTGAGACTCTGTCTGCCAAGGGCCAATTGTAGAGTTGCCTGTGGCACTACACTGCCCTTTAGCTAGGAGGACAGTGGGACAGGACAGTGGAGGGAGTGCTGGGAAAGCCTGGCTGACGATGTCTCGTTCTTCATAAAACTTCTGTCAGAGCACCACGTTGGCCAGTTTACAAATGTTTTCAGTAATGTTCCATTACAGAAGTATTCCGAGTTTGAAATTTATTCATAAAATATCATATTTAACATTCAGAAACTAAGTCTTTAAAAGCAAGTATGCTCAGCACAGCATCTCCATCTGTGTGATAAAGCTTTAGGTTGGTTCTAATTCATCTTTACAATAGGGTAAAATGGAGTCATGTTTTAACTTAATTATAATGCTTTAAAGACAAATAATTTTCTATAAAAATATCTGTTCTAAAATTTAAAAATGTTAAAAATATTTATCTCATTGTCCTTAAAACTAAATTCACTCAACAGATTTCAATGTATTTGACATTCCTAAAAAGTGTTTATGTCTTTACATTTTTTAATTCAAAACTTAGAATTTTTCATAAAATGAGTAAACAAACTAGAATGAGGCAAAATCTTCCATTCATGATGGTAAATTTAGTGTGTGGAAAGAAAATCAATAATGTGTGTCAGAATGTGTGTACTGCATACACATACCGGTGAAGGGCCCACTGGAGAACATGGAGTTCTACACATCGCTGCTTCCCACTTTCCAGAACAGAAGAGAACAGAATTGGCCAAAACAGCCTTACTGAGTTTGCTTTAGAATATTCTTATCCAAATCTGTGTTTTCAATATAGCATTATTGGTACTTGCTGGAAATTAGCAAATGAAATATAGGCCATTTCATCTAACAAAGCGGAACTTCTTTTCACAAGTTAGGAAGTTATTTTAGCATGCCCATTTTAATGTGTGCAGCCCATAAATCTCTTATTTCAGTGGCCTGTCAGTGATGACACTCACAGGGATTAGCCATCACAAGGGAACATACACACCCATGTATGTACAAGTATAATCCTAAATGTTAATATCTATCTTTTCATTGTAGGGTTTATAGAAAATGACATTCCCCCATTATACACTTGAGCAATATTTTATTGAGATGAAATAAATCAGAATGCACTGGTGTCTGTAGCTGGGCACGCTGAAATAAATTAACAAAATGGCTCCATTGGGTTGTTGTAAATATTCATGTGACTGCAGTGATTGTTCATCATCTCTTGATAATAAGGTATCAAGCGCTGTTTTTTAAATATAGCTGTGTCTTCTAAAGCAGAATAGCTTCATCAGAATATATAGGTAATCTAATTTTCAAATACCCTTAACTTACGAAGCATTTAAAATAATTGCTGATAAATCACTTAATTTTTATAAAGTTAAATGACTGTATGTCCATTCAGTTGTAAAATAAAATACTATTTGATTGACCTTCATGTCTAAAAATACCTGTAAAACAAGCAAGATATTTGCGAATAACCCCCAAATTACTAGGTAGTAAGGAACATGAAATTAATGTTTTGACAGGGTTTAAGCGAGGACTCCTCTACTGCTGACTTCATTAACTTTGCTCTCATAATTCTGCCCTGCGTGTTTGTCCTGGAGCAAAGGGTTTCTTTAAAGCCGGAGCAGATGAGGCAGAGGCAGCAGCGTTACGATGTCTGAGCCGTAAAAACGCTGCTGTCTAGTTCTCAGTCCCTTTCCCGACACGCTGGTTTCTCACCCACTGTATTGCAGAACGCAGAAATCCCAGGAACTTCTTCTGTTAGGTGATTTTGCTTGAATTGCTTTTTCCTTTGAAAATTCTCACTGTGCAAAGTAATTTGATAAAAATATGAGAGAAGTCACTTTAAAGTTGTGGTATTTCTATCTTTAATAAATTATGCTTAAACGAATTATTAATTTATTGTACTTTTTGTAGGATAGCAAAGTAATATGATGTCTATGCACAAAACAGAAGTATTATTCATACGTATTTTTTTTAATTACAGGTAAAGATTATAGTTCCCAACAGCACAGCAGGTCTCATAATAGGGAAGGGAGGTGCTACTGTCAAGGCTGTCATGGAGCAGTCAGGGGCGTGGGTGCAGCTTTCCCAGAAACCCGATGGGATCAACTTGCAAGAGAGGGTTGTGACTGTGAGTGGAGAGCCCGAACAGAACCGCAAAGCTGTTGAACTTATCATCCAGAAGATACAAGAGGATCCGCAGAGTGGCAGCTGTCTCAATATCAGCTATGCCAATGTGACAGGTCCAGTGGCAAATTCCAATCCGACCGGATCTCCTTATGCGAACACTGCTGAAGTGTTACCGACTGCTGCAGCCGCCGCAGGGCTCTTAGGACACGCTAACCTTGCCGGCGTGGCCGCCTTTCCAGCAGTCTTATCGGGCTTCACGGGCAACGACCTGGTGGCCATCACCTCTG